>NC_140999.1:4477290-4873365 GCF_052327205.1 Somniosus microcephalus
CAGTGCACATCTGACCCAGCTTTATCGCCCACAGTGTCTACACTTTGCACCTCCCTGGTTATTTCTGCTTGTCTATCACCAGTCATTAACCTTATACTCCCGGCAGACTTGATGCAGGTCAATTCGCTGCTACGGCGCGCACCTCAGCATTTAGAAACTAGCAGAAATAACTGTAGAGTGTTTAATTTCTCAGCACTGTTGAAATGACCCTTGTCCTCACCATAAAAGAGTACCCTTCCCTTTAAGTATCTGCTTTTGGTCATTCTGTTATGGTTTCACCCCCTTGCTCTCTTCCCCACCCCCCACCACCGCCTCACTCACTAGTTCCTGTTAGAACATCAGAAGGTAAGAGAGATGGGAAATGTTCGAGCTGACCGACCCCAGACAAGCCTCGGCTCATAAGCGGACGCGGCAGGATTTGTACGGCGATCTGCGAACCCCTTGGCGGGTACAGATTGGCAGAGTGCGCGGGGAGTGGGCCATTCACACCCTGCGCGAGTTAAACTGTTGGTGTCGGGACTGTGTGCTGACCTCGTGGGTACCTTTTGGTTTTATGATCAGTTTTTTTTTTAATTTTAAGAAAGGGAAGCCGTGTTGTATGGGTTTGTTTTTTTTTAAATAAATGTTTTGAAGTCCAAAGAGTTGACGCTGACGGTGCTGGCAAATCGCTGATTCTAATCCTCGGGTACTTGGTGCAAAGGAGCCTCAGAACAGGCGACACCCCAGCCCTGAAATCACAATATTAGTGTTTAACGCATTGTATAAACGTTAATTTGCCCACTATTTTAACGCAGGCATTGAATTTTTAACACCAGGCTGGAGATGACAGTGTGTGACGTAGCTTAAGACTGCGTTACGTTGTTCCTGCATTAATCTCCCGCTGTAACTTCTGCCCCTGCTGCAGTGAACTTTTTGTAAGCCTTTTTTTTGGAGCAAGCTTGCATATTGGCAGAGAAAACATAATCTCCTTTGCGCTGCATCACCATGGAAACTTAGCTTCAAAGAGCAGTATCTGCTTAATTGAGTTGCCTTTACAGAAGAAATGTATTGCTGTTTTTTTTTAGTATGATCAGTGCGAATGGTGTAGGAGGCGGGTATGAACTGAGTATAGAGAAGGAAGAGAGAGAGGTACCACAGCCTTTGCTGCTTGTCTGAATGTATGTTGTCATTAGTCAGGAAGAGTGTAATCGTGCGTAAAACTGAATTTGAGACAGGGCGGGGTGGAAGTTGGGCACTGCCTCATACATGGGTCATTGTGGCAGAATACTCGGGAAGAATATTCACCTGCTTCCGGCTCAGATTCTCTCCCTGTTGGATTCTCCAGTGATGCCACTACTCTTCCTCCCCTCCTACTCGTGCCTTTCCCCCTCTCCTCCTCCCCCTCTCTCTCTCCCGCTCCCCCTCTCTCTCTCCCGCTCCCCCTCTCTCTCTCCCGCTCCCCCTCTCTCTCTCCCGCTCCCCCTCTCTCTCTCCCGCTCCCCCTCTCTCTCTCCCGCTCCCCCTCTCTCTCTCCCGCTCCCCCTCTCTCTCTCCCGCTCCCCCTCTCTCTCTCCCGCTCCCCCTCTCTCTCTCCCGCTCCCCCTCTCTCCCGCTCCCCCTCTCTCTCTCCCGCTCCCCTCTCTCTCTCCCGCTCCCCCTCTCTCTCTCCCGCTCCCCCTCTCTCTCTCCCGCTCCCCCTCTCTCTCTCCCGCTCCCCCTCTCTCTCTCCCGCTCCCCCTCTCTCTCTCCCGCTCCCCCTCTCTCTCTCCCGCTCCCCCTCTCTCTCTCCCGCTCCCCCTCTCTCTCTCCCGCTCCCCCTCTCTCTCTCCCGCTCCCCCTCTCTCACTCCCGCTCCCCCTCTCTCTCTCCCGCTCCCCCTCTCTCTCTCCCGCTCCCCCTCTCTCTCTCCCGCTCCCCCTCTCTCTCTCCCGCTCCCCCCTCTCTCTCTCCCGCTCCCCCTCTCTCTCTCCCGCTCCCCCTCTCTCTCTCCCGCTCCCCCTCTCTCTCTCCCGCTCCCCCTCTCTCTCTCCCGCTCCCCCTCTCTCTCTCCCGCTCCCCCTCTCTCTCTCCCGCTCCCCCTCTCTCTCTCCCGCTCCCCCTCTCTCTCTCCCGCTCCCCCCCCTCTCTCGCCCGCTCCCCCCCCCCCCCCCCCCCCGATCAAAGATTTATTTTGGTTGTAAAGTAGAATGATATTTGGATTGTGGTAAACGCGGGAGATATTCCCTGGGATTCTGTTCTGTGACTGGTTTTCTGAAACATTGTGGGAAGACTAACTGATCACTGGAGTGTGCAACAGTCTGGGGGTGGGATGGAGAGAGAAGACATTTGCAAGTTGCAGCCAATGACGATACTGTTCTCTCTGTTGGAACGAGGGAGGAGTCTGATTGGCTCACGTTAAGAAGACCGAGTTGTGTTGTGCCAAATACACAGACCCTGTCGAAACCAGAGCTCTGCTGGGCAGGTGAGGCCGCCGGATTTTATTCCTGTCTGTCATCACCCCCGCTTATCAAAATGCTCAGGCCGTTCAGTATTGCAGCTTGTTTGTAAGGAACTTGATGTCCTTCCCCCCCCCCCCCCAATATAAATCAGATTTAACACCGCCCCCTCGCCTCCATTATAATTACACGTTTTACAGCCCTAACACCCCCCCCCCCCCTCCAAACTGAAGCACTCCGTGTGTCTACAGTGCCCCTCACTCTGGCACTCTGCCTACAGTGCCTCTCACTCTGGCACTCTGTGTGTACAGTGCCCCTCACTCTGTCACGCTGTGTACAGTGCCTCTCACCCTGGCACGCTGTGTACAGTGCCCCTCACTCTGCCATGCTGTGTACAGTGCCCCTCGCTCTGGCACGCTGTGTGTGCAGTGCCTCGCACTCTGGCACGCTGTGTACAGTGCCTCTCACTCTGGCACGCTGTGTACAGTGCCCCTCACTCTGGCACTCTGTCTGCAGTGCCCCTCACTCTGGCACTCTGTACAGTGCCTCTCACTCTGGCACGCTGTGTACAGTGCCTCTCGCTCTGGCACTCTGTGTACAGTGCCTCTCACTCTGGCACTCTGTGTACAGTGCCTCTCTGGCACGCTGTGTGTACAGTGCCTCTCACTCTGGCACGCTGTGTACAGTGCCTCTCGCTCTGGCACTCTGTGTGTACAGTGCCCCGCACTCTGTGTGTACAGTGCCCCTCGCTCTGGCACTCTGTGTACAGTGCCCCTCGCTCTGGCACTCTGTGTATAGTGCCTCGCACTCTGGCACGCTGTGTACAGTGCCTCTCTGGCACTCTGTACAGTGCCCCTCGCTCTGGCACTCTGTGTACAGTGCCCCTCGCTCTGGCACTCTGTACAGTGCCTCGCACTCTGGCACGCTGTGTGTACAGTGCCCCTCACTCTGGCACGCTGTGTGTACAGTGCCTCGCACTCTGTGTGTACAGTGCCTCGCACTCTGTACAGTTCCCCCTCGCTCTGGCACTCTGTGTACAGTTCCCCTCGCTCTGGCACTCTGTGTACAGTGCCCCTCGCTCTGGCGCTCCCTGTTGCAATGGAGCTCCCTGGTATGTGGCGAGCATCACTACAACCTCTCCTGGTGCACCATGCCTATATGTATTGTGTCCTTATTGCTGATGACACCTTGTTGATAGACAAACTCTCTATAGGGATGGATGAACAATAGGAGTTAGTTGCGACAGCATCAGCCATTCTTACCCACACACTATCAAACTCTGCCGAGATGGTGCATTGTCGGGCCGGCTGGTCTCTATTCTGGGCATGTGTCGCCGTCTCTGCCCGGCTTCTGATTGGCCTCTGGCGTGGAGTCCTCCATTGCTGTTGTGCGTGCTTCGTTCAGTACGTGAGCTGGAGGTTCCTGTGACTGCTGCTCTTGTCCCTCTCGCTGATATTCCAGTAACTCGCCTTTAACTCAACGGGGAAAGCGGACAGTGAAATGTTGCTCAAAGGGAAACCGTGTGTTTGTCTCGTCCTTTCCTCCCATTCCCCCTGCTCCGGCGATAGTCTCTGCGTTTCACCATATTTAGGCTTCCAAAGGAGCCCTGACATCGTGTTCATTTTGGGATGGAGGGGCGGGGAGGGGGTTAATGATGAATTAATTGCTTCCTGCGTGTGCGGAATCCACAGCCCGTGCAGAGAAGAAGCTGCACTTTGCAACACCCGGGCTCGACACACTTCAGTTTAGTGAAGGGCCTTGCTTACAGTGCCAAGGGGGCTGACACAGTGTGATACCATGCGCTCAGGGTACCGAGGACAGTAGAGCTCATTGCCCCATGTGCATAGCCTTGATTTGGGGGATTTCAGAGCTTCGATCCGTTAGCGGATAAAGTTATGCCGAACCTTTGCTGCTAAAACCACGCACATTGTACTGAAAACTGCAACTTTTTGCAAGTCACAGACGTGGCTCACGTCGTTCCCCAACAGGGGGTTCTGGTCCCCTGACTCGCTCTTCCTTCCTCCCAATCCCCCTCCTCCCCCTCCTTTCATTTTTGGAACGAGACTCTTTCTCGGGCTTTCGGCAAGAGCTTGTTGGTGAAGCTGCAAAGACGGAAAAGTGTCAAACACCCGATCAAGTCTGCCGCTGGCCTCGCTGTCAGTACAAGGCGACTGTGGTGGGTGAAGCGTGCTGGGCAAAAACACCAGCGTGTGGGGAGAGGCATCGCGTGGGGTTCGATCCCCAGCCACCATTGTTTCTGCAGCGGGCACGACCAGAGTTTTTGATCCAAATCATTGGCGGTGTCAGATTAATAAATCAATGAATTTATTCTCCTACAATAACACTTCCCTACATTACAACAGTGAGCACACTTCAACAGCACTTCATTGGCGGAAAAACGTTTTGGGGTGTCCTGAGCGTGTGAAAGGTGCTATAGAAATGCAAGTCTTTCTAAATAAATGGGCTAGAAGACTTGCTGCTGGTGCTGTCATTCTGGACATGTCCCTCTCGTCTCTGATGCTTGACTCCAAACCCAGTCCATACCAGTGAGCTGAAATTCTCTGCTGTCAGGATTAAATGGTTTTGACTCGCTTCCAAATCCATCGCACACAAAAGTGGGCTGAATGTGACACTGAATTACCAGCCAGCCTCAGACCCTCCACAAGGAGACTGATGGGGGTAGCTGGGAACACCATGCGGTTCAGTAATGGGGGGTGCAAGGGGAGAAGGTGCTGTTCCGTATCTAGAACAAAGGCACAGAATCGAGGGAGCTGTAATTCTGCATCTTAATCCGGGGTCAGTGCTGATGCTGAGTGCGATGTGAGAATATCGCTCCTTCGCTCGACCGGTCACCGGCCCTGCTGAAGATCGCAATGTTCTGTCGCAACACTGACCGGGGGCGAGAAATTAAACACATTTCTGCTTTCGCGCCGCTCTCCAATTCCCAACCCGCTGCAAGTGGTAACTTGAAGAAGTTGATTCCAGAACCTTCCGTCAGCAAGGCTCGCGTGCGAATGTAGCGTCAGACATTCAGCGTGAGCTTGGCCAGTGGGGTATCGAGCAGGTTCCTGCTCCTTGCTGAAGTGCTGCGAGCCCAGCTCGACAGTGTACGTGTGTCCGTATGTGTAGAGGTCGGGTGAGGGCTACTGTCTCCTTCCCACCCCAGCCTCCCATCAAATCTCCGGGCTCCAATGGGTGAGGTGCCAGTGGGCACTGGCTCCCACGGGACCATGCCCCCCCAGGGGAGTCAGTGCCTGCAGGCGAGATGCGGGTGCAGGGCAAGGAAAACCTTGATTCCAATGTGCACCCCTTCCCTCTTTGCAGTGAGTTATTCCACGAATTCAGGTAAAGTGCATGTGACGCTCCTGGGCTGAAAATCTCGCCCGGACCATGGGATCCTGTTTGTGTCAGCTGTACATCCCCCCCCACTCTCCCTCCCTCCCCCCACTTCTTCCCTCGAGAGCTGGGTGCAGTGAGGTGCCTATTGGGCCCCTCGTGTAACTGTCTCCCATGGGCAGTCACTGCTGTTACCCAGGACGTCGCTTTGGCCTCCCGCTCTGACCCTTTATGTCATGGCAGATGACGGCATGCTGCTTGACGAAATGCGTTTGAACTTTCTGTAAGGATGTAGCCAGGGGCCTGGACCATGGCCAGTTATTTTTGGTGGCTCCTATTTTCTTTTTAATCTTAAGCGTTGCCCTCCCAGCCACATGTTCAGTGGCACAGCTGTGAATATAGGCTCGAATCTTCTAGGCAGGCCTGCTATACAATGGCGTCTCCTGCAGGTGCTGTATTGTCGGTGCAAAGACCGTTCCAGTGCTCTCAAGAGGCGGACACTAGAGCAGCATTGCCGATCAGTGTACCAGCACATTGTACAAACTCTTCCCTGCCCGCTCCCCCGATCACCTTTAACCTTGCTCTGCATGAACCTCAGTGAGCGCTGTTACCAATCAATAGCTGGCTTTTATCGGATTTTTTTTTTTAATAAATAAAAACGTCACAGAAAACTTGTAATAAAGGTGTTTATAAATGTGAAGAATGTATATTTTCTTTTTTTTGTAATACTGGGCCCAGACCAATGCGATTACTGAGCTGATCAGATCCAAGAGTGGGTTTCGCACCGAGTCTCGACAGCAGCCTGCAAACAGGAAAGGAGCCACTTTCCCAGACCGTTACACCGCAAGACCTGCGTTGGGTCGAAAGTTGCTGTTTTCCCTTTGCCCCTGCCCCCCCCCCCCACAAATATATCTTGAGGGCATTGACTCCTATTAGGGGTCTGGTTACATGGCCACGCTGGGGTGTCTCCGAAACGGCGAGTGTCAATGGCTGTTCGGGCATGGGGGGAATCGCGGCCAATCCCAATCCCAATCCCAATCCTGCTCACACCGGGCGCGCCTCCCCTCCTCTCTGGTTACTTTCTGATTCGCACTGCTGCAGTGCTCCACTCAAGACTAGAAAACCCCAGGCAGATTGATGTGACAGATACCCTGAGGATTCGGATGGGACTTGGTGGGGAAGGATCTAAAGTGTCAATCGGGGGGTGGGGGTGAGGTGCAGGTCCTTTTTGCTGAGTGCTCATTTAGTAGTTTGACTCCTGGCTGGTTGTACTCGGGGTATTGACACCCTGTGATTGTTGCTGTATTCTCCAATCTAGACTACAGTCCATTCTCTGCTAAGTAGGGTTTCAAAGTGCGGCCTCTGGAATCCTGGAAATGCCTTGTAAAGTACTTCTTTTCCTGCCTGTCGTACGATTTATGTTTTATTCATGTATTTTTTCCAGTTACTAATAAGTTATTTTTGTCGCTGTATACTGATCAATGCTTTCTTCCTTTGAATAACTGGCATAGCCTTTTTTGGACGTTGGAATAGGCGATCTTTGGAAGTGTGTCAGTATTTGCAGGGAGGGTTTGGGTGTCAATATTTACACTCTGTTACTTGCTGGGGAAATGGAAACGTCTGAAGACCACAGCACTTGTCCAGTGCGGACCCTCCTCAAGATTAGTTTGCTGCTTACCCGCCGAGGGGCTGGGCCCCTAGGGTCGGTTTTTTCCTTGTTTTACACCTCAAGCTAATCTGGGAGGGCTCCCAGAGACGTAATCGTGCAGTGGGTGTGTGAAAATCATCATGTTCCCCTCCAGTGTCCACCCTGCCCCGCATTGTGTCTCTCGTCGTCTTAAGTTGCCTGCAGGCTTGGGAGCGGCCTCCACCCTGTCCTCGGGTCTCCCAGACAAGAGCGTGGCGGTGGACTATTTAACCACAGGGGCATCGCAAATCAAGCCGGAATCCTGACCTCACCGGGCACACGGACTTCCCTGACTGGATAGTGGGCAGGGGCAGGAATCGTGGTTGATTTTTATTTTCTTCAATCTTCCCCCTCCCCCCCCCCCCCCCCCCCCCCCCAAAAGCACAGGTTTGCTGATGGCAGCAGCTTGTATCACTGCTTTTGGCAGAGGTTCGTTAACTCCGCACAGGACTGGGGCTCAAGCCTGGGTCCTCTCCTGGCCTGTGAGTCTCAGTACCGCACTATGATATATGAGGTGGGGGGGGGGGGGTGATGTGAAGGGGTTCCTCATGTTCCCCTTTGCAATGGAACAGCGAATCGAATAAGACGTGGTGGGTTGGTGCGATCACAGTCAGTAATTACCTTGATCTGGTCTATGCTGCTCTCTGAATTTGTACAAATTTTTTTGAGCTCTCTATTGTGGATTTAGCAAACAAAAGCTGATGTACCTTCTAGATGCAAATTAAAATATTTTGACAAATACCATTACCCGCCGTTTACATTTGTTTCAATGTGGAGTCCATTTGCTGAATCTGTGTCACCTTCCAACCCTGTCCCTCTTCTCTCCTTCAGATCAATGATAGAAATTCACGGCACAGAAGGAGGCCATTCGGCCCATCGTGTCCGTGCCGGCCAAAGAAGAGCCATCCAGCCTAATCCCACTGTCCAGCTCTCGGTCCGTAGCCCTGTAGGTTCCGGCACTTCAAGTGCATATCCAAGTACTTTTTAAATGTGATGAGGGTTTCTGCCTCTCCCACCCTTTCAGGCAGTGAGTTCCAGACCCCCACCACCCTCTGGGTGAAAAAGTTTGTCAACTCCCCTCTAATCCTTCTATCAATTACTTTAAATCACTGCCCCCTGGTTATTGACCTGGAATGATGTCGAATGTACAGCACAGAAAAAGACCATTTGGCCCAACTGGTCCGTGCCAGTGTTTCTGCTCCACACGGGCCTCCTCCCACCCCTCTTCATCTCGCCCTATCAGCACAACCTTCTATTCCTTTCTCCCTCCTGTGCTTATCCAGCTTCCCCTTAAATGCATCTATGCCATTTGCCTCAACCACTCCCTGTGATAGCGAGTTCCACATTCTCACCACACTTTCTAAAGGCTAGCCCATTCCGGTACCCCATCATATCTTAAATAGTCGTTGCACCCCAGTGAATTTCATTATAGGTGTCAGCCTGGGCCTCGCCTCTGAGTCAGAAGGTCGTGGGTGCAAATCCCACTCGAGACTTGAGCACGTAATCCCAGCTGACCCTGCGGACTTGACTTTTAGCCTCCTCCTCACCCCTGGACAGAACTTGTCTGATGGGTGAATCCTCCCTTCCCCTCGAACCTCTAGCCTTTCGCTCTCTCTCTTCCACCCAACTCTTCCTTGATCAGTCCTCCCGATAAGATGATAAACTGAGCGCTCTGTCTGCCGGGCCAGGTGGATATTTAAGATCTGGCTGGCGTTACTTGAATAGCAGAGAGTTCTCCCAGTGTACTGGCCAACGTTCCTCCATCAACCCACGAAATAACCAATTCGCTGGCCTTCCATCGGTGTGTGTGAAGCTGCTAGTGTTGAATGGTTGCTGTGTCTACAAACATCACAGCGATCAGTAATTTATTGTTTGAAATTCTGAGAACCTTCAGTGCGATCTCCCAGCTTTGACCATTTCCTTGCTCCTCCAGCTTGTTCTATCTTATCTATTTTTCCATACTTCCCCTCCCAAGATCTAAGTGGAATATTCCAGTGCTGCGCCTATCTGTGTAACGGAAATAACTTTGTATCCTAACTCGCACCCAGTCCCGTTCACCCATCACCCCCTGTGCTCGCTGACGTACACTGGCTCTCGGTCCGGCAACGCCTCGATTTCAAAATTCTCATCCTTGTTTTCAATTCCCTCCATGGCCTTGCCCCTCCCTATCTGTGTAACCTCCCCCAGCCCCACAACCCTCCGAGATATCTGCGCTCCTCCAATTCTGGCCACTTACGCATCCCCCATTTCCATCGCTCCACCATTGGCGGCCGTGCCTTCAGCTGCCTGGGCCCCGAGCTCTGGAATTCCTTCCCTAAACCTCTCCGCCTCCCTCTCCTCCTTTAAGACGCTCCTTAAAACCGACCTAAGCTTTTGGTGACCTGTGAAGTACCTTGGGACGTTGTACTGTGTTACCGGTGCGATATAAATGCAAGTGTTGTTCTGAGGGGTGGAAAGAGCTCCCATTTGTTTGTGTGTACACTTATACTGTTTTTTTATGCAGCGTTACGAAAATATGACATAAAATAAATAAAACCCTTTTGCATGAAAAGGAAACTAGTTAAAAAACCTCTGTACATCAGTAAAGTGGAAGATGCAGTGATGAGGAGACTTGATTCGCTGGTACTTTATTTCTGTGTAAATGTGCCACAAATGTCTGTATTTACATCGCATCACCTGACAGCTCACTCCGCTCCTACGCCAGGACTGTCGGGATCCCGCTCCTAAACCAGGACTGTCGGGATCCTGCTCCTAAGCCAGGACTGTCGGGATCCTGCTCCTAAGCCAGGACTGTCGGGATCCTGCTCCTAAACCAGGACTGTCGGGATCCTGCTCCTAAGCCAGGACTGTCGGGATCCTGCTCCTAAACCGGGACTGTCGGGATCCTGCTCCTAAGCCAGGACTGTCGGGATCCTGCTCCTAAGCCAGGACTGTCGGGATCCTGCTCCTAAGCCAGGACTGTCGGGATCCTGCTCCTAAACCAGGACTGTCGGGATCCTGCTCCTAAACCAGGACTGTCGGGATCCTGCTCCTAAACCAGGACTGCCGGGATCCCCCTCCTAAACCAGGACTGTCGGGATCCCGCTCCTAAGCCAGGACTGTCGGGATCCCCCTCCTAAACCAGGACTGTCGGGATCCTGCTCCTAAGCCAGGACTGTCGGGATCCTGCTCCTAAACCAGGACTGCCGGGATCCCCCTCCTAAACCAGGACTGTCGGGATCCCGCTCCTAAGCCAGGACTGTCGGGATCCCGCTCCTAAACCAGGACTGTCGGGATCCCGCTCCTAAACCAGGACTGCCGGGATCCCGCTCCTAAGCCAGGACTGCCGGGATCCCGCTCCTAAGCCAGAACTGTCGGGATCCCCCTCCTAAACCAGGACTGTCGGGATCCCGCTCCTAAACCAGGACTGTCGGAATCCTGCTCCTAAGCCAGGATCACGGAGATCCTGCTCTTTAAACAGCAGGCCCAATCTGCTCTGTAGTTTGTTCCTGTTAACAATTCCACAGGTCTGAAGTTCAGACGTGAACCTTTGGTAGCCAGACCAGAGCTCACAACTTGTTATCTTTGCCAACAGTTCCCTAGATATCTTTGGTGGCGGGGGGTTTGAGGATGGGCTGTTATTGATTACCGAGAACAAGTACTTGTAGAGGCAGGTTTGTAATACTGGTGGGAAATGTAGCAATTTTCAAGAATAATCACACTGAAATAAACCTCTTCATTATAATAATCGTTTTTCGGATGAGACGTTAAACTGAGGCCCCGTCTGCCCTCTCGGGTGGATGGAAAAGATCCCACGGCCACTATTTCGAAGAAGAGCAGGGGAGTTCTCCCCAGTGTCCTGGGGCCGATATTTATCCCTCAACCAACATCACTAAAATAAACATTATCTGGTCATTATCACATTGCTGTTTGTGGGAGCTTGCTGTGCGCAAATTGGCTGCCGTGTTTCCTACATTACAACAGTGACTACACTTCAAAAAGTACTTCATTGGCTGTGAAGCACTTTGAGACGTCCTGAGGTGGTGAAAGACGCTGGAGAAATGCAAGTCCTTTCTTCAATACAAATGTTTTGTTTATTTTTAAGATGACCCTTCTCCTTTGTTCCTCTGGAGCGTTCCTTAGCCGCATCCTAACTACCCACAGGACAAATCCCGGTTGGGGTACAAGCCTATATTGCACCAAGAGTTTGTAGGGATCAAGTTACTTCTAATAAAACCTGTAAGGAGACACTGGGTCAAGCAAAAACTGAACAAAAGTGGCCCCCTTTTCAGAGGGGCACAACTAATAAGAAACTAAACCATAAAACAAAGGAAACTTCTAAAATGAAATAATGTTATTCCCAGTGTCCACTGTGCCCTTCAGTCGCGGGATGCTTCAACTTGGTATTGTTGACAAATCATCGCTCCCTTAAATATTTTTCCTTACCCTATTCCGTTATACATCGCTTTATAAAATAACGCATCCAACAGATAAAGGAGAGTTTGTTTTCAGTGTCTGCAGTCTCCATTGCTTGTTTTTGCCGGCAATTTCAATCCAGAAATTCGGGTCCCAACATGTGAGTATGCACGGGGTACTCACGCGTAGGCCCAACGAAAGTGCCGGTTTCGTGCATGCACTGCCCATGCGCGGGAAACCGGCACTTCCGTTCCCCTGAAAGAAGGGGTTCAGAGGTGGAACGCGTGCGCGGGAGAAGCTGCGCGTGCGCATCGAACTTACGTTTTTTTTGCAGGTTTCTCCGGGAGGGTAAGTCTGCAGGAGTTACACTTTTAAAAAGCAGGCGCAAGGCCTGCTTTTAACAAGGTAAGTGGTGAATTAATTAAAATTAAAACATTTTTTCCACAGGTTTATTATTTTTAATTACTTTAAAGAAAGGTAAGTTTATTTTTAGCCCTGTTAGAAAATGTAATTAATTTTTTCAAAAATTTAAATTATTGTTTAGAATAGTTATTTCATGTAATTTATAGTTATTTTAAAAATGTGATTTAAAAAAAAATTTATTTGAAGTTTTAGTGATGTTTTGGGGCTTATAGTATTTATGGTTTTGACAGCTCTTCCTGTCAATTTTATGAATGGGCATTTCCCTGCTACCATTGGCTCTCCATGGCCCATGTGATCCCAGGGGACGCATCGAACTAACTGCGCCCCTGGGATACACAAGCACTGCGCGCCGGCAGTTGGAGGAGACCCAGGATCGGAATCCCACGCGGGCCCACAGCTCGACGGCCGGCGCGCTAGGTAAGTGCAGGTCGGGGGCTTGCACCCGCGGGAAGCCCCCGACCCGAATTTCTGGCCCATTGCCTCCTTGGCCTCCGTAAATGCGGTGGGAATGGCGGAAGCTGGCAGTGAGGGTCTGGTCACTCTTCTTGTTTACCGTTCCTCTTGGCTATTATCACTCGATTATTCCTAACTATTAGATCGGTATTTCGTAGTGCAGAGGTTCTGTTGAACACCAAGCCTCACTCCCAGACTGATCATCTACACAAGAGTTGGAAAATCGTCACCTTGCATTGTTTCGATGATGTCTGCGTTACTGGGTTTCCGTGAGGCTGTCTCATCTCTCCAGACAGCCTAGTCAAGGCTTTCTGGCCTCAAGTACAGAGCCCATGGATTGGTTCTGCAATGGCCATAGGAAGGTAGGAGCAGGAGGAGGCCATTCAGGCCCTTGAGCCTGTTCCACCATTCAATTAAATCACGACCAATGTTCCCTTTAAGCTGCGCAGTGCTCTTGAGGTCCCGCGCAGCCAGTGAGCCGGCTATTTAATAGAAAAAACCGCGCATGCATGGAATTTTGAATGGCCCGTGCAGCCCGATAAAGGGGCCGTGTAGGCCAAAAAAAATTAGAGGGAACATTGATCACGACTGATCTGTATTTCGACTCCATCTACCCGCCTTCGCTCCATATCCCTTGATACCCTCGCCCAACAAAAATCTTATCGACCTCAGTCTTGAAAAATTCAATTGACCCCCCAGTATCCATTTTGGGGAAAGAGTGTCCTAGATTTCCACTATCCTTTGTGTGGGAAAGGTTCTTCCTGATTTCAGCCCCGAGTGGCCTGGCTCTAATTTAGCATGAACAGAGACAGGAATTTATGTCTCAAGAGGTATGACGGGATGGGGGAGGCCTGATGAGCAGTAGTAGCAGGAGAATGCCCCCTCCTTCGGAATGGCTCCTTCATAAAAAGTGGGTGTTGGTGTAACCGTTAAAAGACCAGCCAAGACCCACTGTTGACCTGTCACCTCACCTGTGATCACATGGCTGACGGTTACCTCTGCCTCTGTCCCTAAATCTTGCATCGAACCTTGGTTAGACCACAGGAGTACTGTGAACAGTTCTGGCCTCCATATTACAAAAATGATGATGAGGCACTGGAGAAGGTGCAAAAAAATATTCACAAGGATGATACCAGAACTGAGAGGTTACAACGATCAGGAAAGACGGAACAGGCGGGGGCTCTTTTCTCTAGAAAGGAGAAGGCTGAGGGGTGACCTGATCGAGGGCTTCAAGATTATGAAGCGGTTCGATAGGGTAGACGTAGAGAAGATGTTTCCACTTGTGGGGGAGACCAGAACTAGGGGCCATCAATATAAGACAGTCACTAATAAATCCAATGGGGAATTCAGGAGAAACTTCTTCACCCAGAGAGTGGTGAGAATGTGGAACTCGCTCCCACAGGGAGTGGTTGAGGTGAATAGCAGAGATACATTTAAGGGGAAGCTGGATAAACACACGAGGGAGAAAGGAATAGAAGGATACGCTGATGGGGTGAGATGAAGAGGGTGGGAGGAGGCTCCTGTGGAGCAGAAACACCAGCACGGAGCAGTTGGGCCAAATGGCCTGTTTCTGTGCTGTACATTTTATGTAATATGTAAAACTTTCTGTCTGTGAAACAAGGACAGGACTGGATTCACCTCCAGAGACTGAACTCTGCCCTTCCCTCCCGGCGTCATTGAATATTCCACAAACTGTTCACTCTCAAAGGTCGTTCATACAGATAGATAGGTCAGCGCAGTGGCTCCATAAAAAAATTCTGCATCTCTTCAGATTTTCTAATTGCTTGTAGGATCTAATTAGCGAAGGCTCCTTGGGAGTGTGCTCAGCAGCCATTGCCATTTACCCCGCAACTGTGGAACAAAACTTCAAGGAGCATGCCTTGATCTCATAACATAAGAAACGAGTGGGATGTGGGGAGTGTTGGGGAGAGAGAGGTTGTGGGGGGATGGGTGGGGGGGAGAGAGGTTGTGGGGGGATGGGTGGGGGGGAGAGGTTGTGGGGGGATGGGTGGGGGGATTGTTTGGGGGTGAGTGGGGGGGTAGGGGATGTGTGTGTGGGGGGATGGGGGGTTGTGTGGGGAGGGGGGGGGAATGTGTGTGTGGGGGGATGGGGGGTTGTGTGGGGAGGGGGGTTGTGTGGGGATGTGTGTGTGGGGGGATGGGGGGTTGTGTGGGGTGGTGGGGGGATGTGTGTGTGGGGGGTTGTGGGGATGGGGGCGAGTGTGGGGGGGGTGGGGGAATGTGTGTGTGGGGGGATGGGGGGTTGTGTGGGGTGGTGGGGGGATGTGTGTGTGGGGGGTTGTGGGGATGGGGGCGAGTGTGGGGGGGGTGGGGGAATGTGTGTGTGGGGGGATGGGGGGTTGTGTGGGGAGGGGGGTTGTGTGGGGATGTGTGTGTGGGGGGATGGGGGGTTGTGTGGGGTGGTGGGGGGATGTGTGTAGGGGGGGATGGGGTGGGGTAATTGGGCTCAGCTGCTGTGGTCGAAGGGCCCATCGCCATGCATTGCCTGAGCAATGCTATCTCGGGCAAGATCTTGGCGGGGCGACCAACGCCCCTGGGAACCGTGCCCCAAAGGAGAGGAAGCGGGGGGCAAATGAGGGGAAATAAAATAAAGCGAAATCTAAAGGAATAGAGTTTGCGATTTGGAATTCCCTGTGTGTGGAGAGGTGGCGCTCCACCGCTCTCTAACAGTAACAGTGATGCACATTGCTTTGGACTGGAAATGCCTTACTGAGCTTGTTTAACAAGAAGAGACGCACAATAAACAACAGCAACACCACATGATGGAAACAGGAAACACAAACTCCACGACCGTTTGCCGAGGTCTTGTATTCCTGTTGAACAAATTAGATCGCGTGGCCTCCGTTGTAAAGCCAAGATCCATCAGTCGCAAACTTAAAATGCTGCTTCCTTTTATTCTCCTTTGCCTGCCGTGGTTATCGAGCCCTCTCTCTCTCTCTCTCTCTCTATACACACAAAGGAGGAATAAAATAGGTTCCGTTGAAATAGTGCAAACTCGCTGGCTCATGCAGGGGAAAGGTTTGACTGTCGGACACAATCTTCAAGTCGAGGATGTTTGGACTGAGGAAGAGCATTAACCTGCTCGTTGAAGCAAAGCCGAGTTGAAGACCACCTTCAACATCTGACCAGCTTCTTTGGTTTGGTCAACCCAGGTCCCTGGAGCTGGCCTGTGACTGAAGGGCGTTGCACCTCACCGGCACACCTCACAGTACTGCTATTGTATAGAAATCCCAATGGACTAAACCCCTTCCCATTCACTCCCACTGTACACAATCCCAATGGACTAAACCCCTTCCCATTCACTCCTATTGTACACAATCCCAATGGACCAAACCCCTTCCCATTCACTCCCACTGTACACAATCCCAATGGACTAAACCCCTTCCCATTCACTCCTATTGTACACAATCCCAATGGACCAAACCCCTTCCCATTCACTCCTACTTTACACAATCCCAATGGACCCAAACCCCTTCCCATTCACTCCCACTGTACACAATCCCAATGATCAAAGACAAATGACCAACCCCACCTAATTATAATCGCATAAAGGGTGAAAGTTCATGAATATGATACAAAGAGTTTCCCTTTTGTCCCATTGAGTTGCTGATGCGCTATCAATTACTCATAAAAGACGGAGAGTAACTAAAAGGCTTTTATCAACAAAGAACAGAGCATGCCTCTTGTGGTTGACTGGTTTCCAAGAAGGCAGGGGGCTGCAGAGCAGTCACCTTTATACCTGGGCCTGTGGGTGGAGCCAGGGGGCGGAGCCAGCAGAGGCATGCTGAGGCATGCCTGGATACAACAGTGTGCAACAACAACAACGGTGAACAACAATAACAGTGGTTTACCACATTCACCCCTTGTTTAAAATTGAGTCCGGCGGGGTGAAGTGTACTAAAGGTTCGTGTAAGTAAGTCTATCAGGTGGCCTTGTATGCCGTCCTGATTGTCGTGGTGGCGGCGGTGATGGTGCAGCATCCAACGTTGAATCTGGCGTCTCATTGAGTGGTTGGGTGGTCAATGACGGGTCATGGGGCTGCGGCATGCCGTCTACCGGGGTTGGGTTGTGGGTAGTGGTGGATGGCAATGGTAGTGTTTCAGGGGCACCCGAAGGTGCGAGGTCTCGTATGGAGACTGTGTCCTTTCTTCCCGCAGCCAGAGTAGGTAGCGTTTTTCGCCGGGCAGTGTGCTCTGGGGTGTTTTGCCTGGCCACAAAAGTAACATTTTGGGCCCTTGGACATCGCTGCAGCAGTTGGTGCCGGGGGTCCCATGACCCAAGGTTGCGGCGTCCACGGTGCAGAGCGGTTAGGGGAGAATGCGTCCATATTCCGGTGGGCCGCGTCTAGCGAGAGCGCGAGGGACACTGCCTTCTTCAGGTCGATTTCGCCCTTCTCCAGCAGTCTCTGCCGGGAGTAGTCGGATTTGAGGCCCGCAACGAAAGCGTCTCGGATAAGTCCCTCCGCGTGTGTCGCGGCCGATACCTCTTTACAATCGCAGGCTCGGCCGAGTATCTGTAGTGCCCGTAGGAATGCCTCCAACGATTCCCCGGACTGCTGTTTGCGGGATCTCAGGAGGTGTCTGGCATAAACCGTATTTACCGGGCGTGTGTATTGTCCTTTTAGCAGATCGATAGCCGCCGTGTAGGTAGTCGTGTCCTGGATGAGCGTGTAGACTTGGTGGCCCACCTTGGAGGCCAGGATTTTTAGTTTGTTTCCATCTAGTGTCACGGCTGAGGCTTCCAGGTAAGCTTCGAAGCAACGCAGCCATTGTGCGAACTTGGTAGACGAACCCGCCTCTTGAGGGTCTAGGTCCAGGCATGTTGGTCTGAGGGCATGCAGCAGCGCCTGCTGCTCAGCGTTTGGTGCCGTCGTTTGCTGCAGCGCCTGCTGCTCAGCGTTTGGTGCCGTCGTTTGCTGCAGCGCCTGCTGCTCAGCGTTTGGTGCCGTCGTTTCCTGCTGCTCAACGTTTGGTGCCGACATTTTGTTTTTGTTAATAAAATTGATGCGCTATCAATTACTCATAAAAGACGGAGAGTTAGGAGAGTAACTAAAAGGCTTTTATTAACAAAGAACAGAGCATGCCTCTTGTGGTTGACTGGTTTCCAAGAAGGCAGGGGGCTGCAGAGCAGTCACCTTTATACCTGGGCCTGTGGGTGGAGCCAGGGGCGGAGCCAGCAGAGGCATGCCTGGATACAACAGTGTGCAACAACAACAACAACAACGGTGAACAGCAATAACTGGTTTACCACAGTTGCATTGATGGTGTTTAGCAGTGAACTCACAACGGTCAGGTACAGGTCAGATGCGTGTGGGAATGGGATCAAGGAACTTTTACGGGTCAGACATGAACCCGTCTAGGGCCCAACATGGGGTTCATACTGAAGGGATGTCACAGAGCTCCAACCTGGTGCAGATACACATCAGACACCTGTCAGCTCATGGCCAACCAGTAGTACTCACTGTTTGCAATATATTGCCTTGCTCTGTTCCAGTACGCTGTCTGCGTATTTTGGCTGTATCAGCTTGGCTCAGCAGCATTCTGAGGCTCTTGCTTTGAGCCCCTACTTCAGTATAGGAGCTCATAATCTAGATCCACGCTCCGGCACAGCACTGAGGGAGCGCTGCATTGCCAGAGGTGTCGTCTTTCAGGTGAGACATTTAACCTTGTTGAGGTTGGTTATTAAAGATCCCACGGCACGATTCAGAGAGGAGCAGGGGAGTTCTCCCCGGTATCCTGGCCAACATTTATCCCTCAACCAATATCACCAAAATCAGATTAACTTGTCTAAACCCCTTTGTTAGTCCTGTCACAGTAACCTATGCTGTCATTGAAACATATAAGATTCTGAGGGGGATTGACAGGGTCGATGCTGAGAGGATGTTTCCCCTGGCTGGAGTGTCTAGAACCAGGGGTCACAGTCTCAGAATAAGGGGCCAGCCATTTAGGACTGAGATAAGGAGGAATTTCTTCACTCCCCAGAGGGTGGTGAATCTTTGGAATTCTCTACCCCAGAGGGCTGTGGAGGCTCAGTCGTTGAGTATATTCAAGGCTGAGATCGATAGATTTTTGGACTCTAGGGGAATCGAGGGATATGGGGATCGGGTGGGAAAGTGGAGTTGAGGTCGAAGATCAGCCATGATCTTATTGAATGGCGGAGCAGGCTCGAGGGGCCGAATGGCCGACTCCTGCTCCTATTTCTTATGTTCTTATGTACCTGCAGCTCCGCTTCCTGTCATCGGAGCAGCCGACACAGAGCTTCCCTGTCCTGCTCAAAGCAAGAGTGGTGACAAACAGATCTAAGGGAACCATTAACCTGGGGGGACGTTAGTGCTGGGGGGGGGGGGGGCGGGGAAACGGGTCCATATTTGGTGTCAGCATCAAGCATTCCCAGGTTGACGCCCTGTCCTCAAACAAGGTCCCTCAGCCTCAATCTCGGAAGGGCAGCCATGCTCCATTTCCCAAGGCAGCCACCTTGCGGCCTCTCTGAATGCGGCGATCGGTTTGGTGCCAACTGGGGCTGAAATTGGGGGTTAGTTTTGTGGGTCCACACCAATCAGGAACTGGGTTGGGGCAGTCCCGATCTCATTTCACATAGAACCCTGAGACTCCGCAGAGAGAAGAGCCTTTCAACCCATCAATTTAGAATCAGTTCTTGCCCCTAACCCTGAAGGACCTCTCAGAGAAGCTGTGTTGCTGACTGAGATGAATGGGGAGGGGAAACCTTCAACGAGATTGAGTTGTGTCTCAGCCAGTGTGATGGGCAACACTTCAAAACAATATGGCTGTTGAATTATAGAACAACCTCGTCGAAGTGCTTGGGTAGACTGAATACAACTGACTGGGCAAAAGGCCCTCTTCAAACACCTTTATTTGCAGAGTCAGCTGTGGCTCAGTGGGCCGCACTCTCGCCTCTGAGTCAGAAGGTTGTGGGTTCGAGTCCCCACTCCAGGGACTTGAGCCCATAATCTAGGCTGACACTCCCAGTGTAGCACTGAGGAGTGCTACACTGTCGGAGGTGCCGTCTCTTGGATGATACGTTAAACTGAGGCCTCGTCTGCTCTCTCAGGTGGACGTAAAAGATCCCACGGCCACTATTGGAAGAGGAGCAGTGGGAGTTCTTCCTGGTGCGAATTTATCCCTCAACCAACATCACTAAAAGACAGATTATCTGGTCATTTGTCTCATTGCTGTTTGTGGGAGCTTGCTGTGCGCAAATTGGCTGCCATGTTTCCTACATTACAACAGTGACTACACTTCAAAAAGTACTTCATTGGCTGTGAAGCGCTTTGGGACGTCCTGAGGTCGTGAACGGCGCTATAGAAATGCAATTTCAGTCGTGGACAAAACTGAATCCAACGACCATGAACGAAATGAGGATGACACCATAAGTGCTGTCGTGATGCTCTTACCCAATCAATCAGCCAATAAACAGAAGGCAAGCTGCATGTCATTATACACAAATTTAAATAATGTGAGAGTTTTAATTCAGGTCCAAGCGATATATTTAATCAGGTCTATACTGGAACTTTATATATATATATATATATATATACACATATATGTTGAAAGAGTTTCTTGGTGCACAGAATATAATACATGCTTATATACAATATATATACATTTATACATATAGAACCATAAGAAACCCGATTCACCATATATAGATATAGGATAATAGGTGGCTCGCTGTGAATTGGCACATAACGCAATCCAGCGGTTCTAAAGACATAATTATCTTCAAGAACAACGCTACAATCCTTCGCATGTCAGCAGAACCTTGGCATTGACTTACGGCCTCAAACTCATGATGGTCGGATTTATAATTCAGGGCTCCCTGGGCAGCGCTTTGCATGTGGAAGCACGTAATTGGGAGGTCAAGGGACGGAGGTCAAGGGACATCAGGTTCCACCCCTAATGGCCACCGCGTCCTAAAAAACCCAGAAGGCGCTTCTGCCGCGTGAAGCCCCCCCACCCCCACCCAGTGCGGGCTATTGTTTACTCCTTTTGTTGAGTATTTTTAAGCGCCGTTTGCCTTTCGCTTTCCCAAAGCTGTGACTCGCAGAGTCCTGTGGAGATCCCGTGACTGGTGGAAAAACAAGCTGAAATCGGGACCTGAAGTTACACGTCACCAGGTGACAGGTGCAATGCCTTTAGTTGATGGTAATTTACTTTGAGCCCAGTTTATAAGTGTTTTTCTGATTCTGGGTCTGGAGTTGGCCTTCTATAAAGCCTCTGATTAACTGGACGTATGTCACAGAAACTCACAGCACAGAAGGAGGCCATTCGGCCCATCGTGCCTGTGCCGGCTCTTTGAAAGAGCTCTCCAATTAGTCCCACTCCCCCCTGCTCTTTCTCCCACAGCCCTGTAATTTTTTCCTTTTCTAGTATTTCTCCAATTCCCTTTTGAAAGTTATTATTAAATCTGCTCCCACCGCCCTTTCAGGCAGCGCGTTCCAGATCACAACAACTCGCTGCGTAAAAACATTCTCCTCATCTCCCCTCTGGTTCTTTTGCCAATTATCTTAAATCTGTGCCCTCTGGTTACCGACCCTCCCGCCACTGGAAACAGTTTCTCCTTATTTACAGACGACACAAAGCTGGGTGGGAGGGTATGCTGTGAGGAGGATGTCGTGAAACTCCAGTACGATTTGGACAGGTTGGGTGATTGGGCAGAAACATGGCAAATGCACTATAATGTGGATAAATGTGAGGTTATCCACTTTGGTGGCAAAAACAGGAAGGCAGATTATTATTTGAATGGCAATAGATTGGGAGAAGGGGAAGTGCAAAGAGACCTGGGTGTTCTTGTGCACCAGTCGCTGAAGGTAAGCATGCAGGTGCAGCAGGCGGTTCAGAAGGCAAATGGTATGTCGGCCTTCGTAGCGAGAGGGTTCGAGTACAGGAACAAGGATGTCTTGCTACAGTTGTACAGGGCCTTGGTGAGACCACACCTTGAGTATTGTGTGCAGTTTTGGTCGCCTTACCTGAGGAAGGACGTTCTTGCCATGGAAGGAGTGCAGCGAAGATTCACCAGGCTGCTACCTGGGATGGCAGGAATGACGTATGAGGAGAGATTGTGTCGATTGGGCTTATACTCACTGGAGTTTAGAAGATTGAGAGGGGATCTCATCGAAACCTATAAAATTGTGTCAGGCCTGGACAGACTAGATGCAGGAAGGATGTTTCGGATGGCCGGGAGTCCAGAACCAGGGGTCATAGTCTAAGGATAAGGGGTAAGCCATTTAGGACTGAAATGAGGAGGAATTTCTTCACCCAGAGAGTGGTGAACCTGTGGAATTCTCTGCCACAGAGGGGTGGTGGAGGCCAGTTCATTAAATATATTCAAGAAAGAGTTGGATATATTTCTTAAGGCTAAAGGGATCAAGGGATATGGGGAGAAGGCAGGGACAGGGTACTGAATTTGGATGATCAGCCATGATCTCATTGAATGGCGGAGCAGGCTCGAGGGACCGAATGGCCTACTCCTGCTCCTATCTTCTATGTTTCTATGTTTCTATGTTTCCTCTATCAAAACCCTTCATGATTTTGAACACCTCTATTAAATCTCCCCTTAACCTTCTCTGCTCTAAGGAGCACAATCCCAGCTTCTCCAGTCTCTTCACACAACTGAAGTCCCTCATCCCTGGGACCATTCTGGTAAATCTCCTCTGCACCCTCTCCAAGGCCTTGACATCCTTCCTAAAGTGCAGTGCCCAGAATTGGACACAATACTCCAGCTGAGGCCCAGCCAGTGTTTTATAAAGGTTTAGCATAACTTCCTTGCTTTTGTACTCTATGCCTCTATTAATAAAGCCAAGGATCTCATATGCTTTTCTAACAGCCTTCTCAACTTGTCCTGCCAACTCCAAAGATTTCTGTTCGTAAACCCCCCCCCCCATGTCTCTCTCTTCTGCACCCCCTTCAAAATGGTACCAAACTTCCAAAGAAGGAGCTCCTCAACTCCCAAGATAAACCAGCTAAACTGCAGGACATCAATTTAATGTTGCAACTTAAACGATTTAACCTTGGCTGTTCCTTTCCGTGAATGACACTCCCGTGCTGTCCTCGGCACCCTACGATCATATTCACAAAGAATGACCCATTGAATCCACCCTTCCATAGAAACCTACAATCCTTCCATCTAACCTTACTGACTGAAGGACCCCAATATTCCCAATCACTCGGGTCACCAACCCTCCAGGATTGACCCTGGAGTCTCCAGGAATTGAAGATTAATCTCCGGGACACGGCAACGAGCAACATCCGGGGAGAAAAATCACACATAGTTGGTGTTAAAAAAAGTGTCCAACCAGAGTTGGTGATGCCACCCCTCCCCTTTACCCAACCCCGTTCCAGGTACTGCCCACTCTCTCTGGAGAAGTAGCTCAGTCCTGAACTTGCCTTTTAACAGTTTATACCTGCGTCCCTTCGTCCTGCAGTCATAAGAACATAAGAATTAGGAGCAGGAGTCGGCCATTCGGCCCCTCGAGCCTGCTCTGCCATTCAATAAGATCATGGCTGATCATCGACCTCAACTCCACTTTCCTGCCAGATCTCCATATCCCTCGATTCCCCTAGAGTCCAAAAATCCATCGATCTCAGCCTTGAATACACTCAATGACTGAGCCTCCACAGCCCCCTGGGGTAGAGAATTCCAAAGATTCACCACCCTCTGAGTGAAGAAATTCCTCCTCATTTCAGTCTTAAATGGCCAACCTCTTATCCTGAGACTATGCCCCCTGGTTCTGGACTCTCCAGCCAGGGGGAAACAACCTCTCAGCATCTACCCTGTTAATCCCCCTCAGAATCTTATACGTTAATCAAATCCTTTTCCTGCTCCCTGCTTGCTAATGGCTGCCCATTCATTGTGTAAAATCCTCCCAATTCCCCTCTGCCGCCCAAAGTCTCCAGGGTCTACAGCTCACTCACAGTCCGATTAAACACAAGCAAAGTAAGGGAGAGAGAGCGGGGAGCTCAGCTTTTCAAAACAAACTGAGGAGGAGGACAACGATTCTGGGATGGCAGGAATGACGTATGAGGAGAGAGTGGGTCAATTAGGCTTATAATCGCTGGAGTTTAGAAGAATGAGAGGGGATCTCATTGAAACTTATAAAATTCTAACAGGACTAGACAGACTAGATGCAGGAAGGATGTTCTCGATGGCCGGGGAGTCCAGAACCAGGGGTCACAGTCTAAGGATAAGGGGTAAGCCATTTAGGACAGAAATGAGGAGGAATTTCTTCACCCAGAGAGTGGTGAACCTGTGGAATTCTCTACCACACAAGGCAGTTGAGGCCAATTCATTAAATATATTCAAGAACGAGTTGGATATATTTCTTAAGGCTAAAGGGATCAAAGGATATGGGGAGAAAGCAGGGACAGGGTACTGAATTTGGACGATCAGCCATGATCTCATTGAATGGCGGAGCAGGCTCGAGGGGCCGAATGGCCGACTCCGGCTCCTATCTTTTATGTTTCTATGTCTATGTTTCTAAGTTCTGACCACACGCTCTACGTAAATGATGCCTGTTCTGCCCACTTAATTGGTGAAAATGTTTTAAATTCAATTTTTAACTTAACCAAGTTTTAGAAACATAGAAACGTGTTTGGAGGGACTGTCCGGCGTGGGTTTTGTTGAGAGGTTGCAGAGTGAGATAAGGTGGCTCGAAATTGAGAAGAAAGTGATTAAAAGTGTCCCTGTATTAAAAGTAAACAGACGGGGACAGGAAGGTTAACAGAAATGTCATCGCTGATCCCAGACAATTTAAAAACAAAAATCTCGGTCTCGGTAAACCCATGGTCTACACCAACCATGTTGTATAAAAAAAACCTGAAGATGATGAGAATCCTGTTTATCAAACGAAGATTTCTATCCCTGAATATTAATTAATTATTTATATATAAAGTTATAACGAGAGCAACAGAGCATTTAAAGGATCTTTTTGAAACAGTTGCTTTCAACCCAGTCTGCAACTTCCTCTACTTGGAGATTGTGTCAGTCAAGATCCTTTACTTTAATCTCTTTTTGTGTTAATGTTTGGGACTGGTGGACTCCTCTGAAGGATGTGTGTTGAGATCCTCAGAGTTTGCCGCCTCTGGGAGCCCGTTAAGGTCCGACTTGCTAGTGGCTTTCTCACCGCCTTCCAAGGAGGAGACCCCTCCTCCCCCGCCGGCCCCTCCTCCCCCGCCGGCCCCTCCTCCCCCGCCGGCTCCAGCCTTGGGTTGGGTCGTGGTGGCCCCGTTGCCACTGGCTACGCCGGCGTCCGACTTGCCAAAGTTGAAGAGCTTGCCGGGGTTGAAGGGCTTGGCGGGCGACTGCACCTTCTCCTTCTCCGTGGCCCCGTCCTTCTTCCCCTCTGCCGGGGACTTGAGGAACTTGAAGCTCAGGAACCCCGGCAACTTGCTCTCGCTGCTCGTCGGCGACTGCGGGGACTTGGCGGTGACGGAGCCTCCACCGCCCCCGGACAGGAACTTGCCCTGGAGTGGGATTATCTGCTTCAGCTTCAAGACGTTGTTGGAGGCCAGCAGGGAGCTGGGTCGCTTGGGCTTCTCAGAAGACTGGCAGGATGCGGTTCCTTTGGATTTGGCATGAGCTCGGCTGTGGGCGTGATCGGAGGGCAAGGAGCCCGCTTTTCCCTCCTCTTTCCCTGCCTCCCTGTCCTTCCTGGACTGGAGGTTCTCCTTCTGTTCCTGCCTGTGCCGATCCTCCTCCTCCCGCTGCCTCCTCTTCTGCTGCTGCTGGTAGTGTTGTTGTGCCTGACGCTCGTGTTTCTGCTCAAAAAGTAAGAAGATCGTTAAGCATTTCTCACGGGTTGGCAACTCCGTCAACTAGATGCAGGAAGGATGTTCCCGATGGCGGGGGAGTCCAGAACCAGGGGTCACAGTCTAAGGATAAGGGGTAAGCCATTTAGGACAGAGATGAGGAGGAATTTCTTCACCCAGAGAGTGGTGAACCTGTGGAATTCTCTTCCACAGAAGGCAGTAGAGGCCAATTCATTAAATATATTCAAGAAGGAGTTGGATATATTTCTTAAGGCTAAAGAGATCAAGGGGTATGGGGAGAAAGCAGGGACAGGGTACTGAATTTGGATGATCAGCCATGATCGCATTGAATGGCGGAGCAGGCTCGAGGGGCCGAATGGCCTACTCCTGCTCCTATCTTCTATGTTTCTATGTCAAAGGGTCTCGCAAAAAAAAATGGTCAAAGTATTTATTTTTCACTCTCGGTCCCCCTGTCAGTGCTGAATCAGTCGATCTCGGTTAGCGTATGACAATCAACTAATAAGTCGAAACTGGTCCCACAAGAAGGATTTACCTTGAATGCCTCCCTCCGCTGATATTCCAACTTGGCCATTTCCTCAGCTACCCAGGCGGGAACATCTGGGATTGCGATCTGGAGCATATACTTCAGAAGGAATGCAAAGTGCTGTAAGAAACAGAATCAGGTTATTGGATGGGATATACCCCACACCCCTCACTGTAACACTCTGATATACCCCACACCCCTCACTGTAACACTGATATACCCCACACCCCTCATTGTAACATTCTGATATACCCCACACTACTCACTGTAACACTCTGATATACCCCACACCCCTCACTGTAACACACTGATATACCCCACACCCCTCACTGTAACACTGATATACCCCACACTACTCACTGTAACACTCTGATATACCCCACACCCCTCACTGTAACACACTGATATACCCTGATATACCCCACACCTCTCACTGTAACACTGATATACCCCACACCCCTCACTGTAACACTGATATACCCCACACTACTCACTGTAACACTCTGATATACCCCACACCCCTCACTGTAACACACTGATATACCCCACACCCCTCACTGTAATACCCTGATATACCCCACACCCCTCACTGTAACACTCTGATATACCCCACACCCCTCACTGTAACACTCTGATATACCCCACACCTCTCGCTGTAACACTCTGATATACCCCACACCCCTCTCTGCAACAATCTGATATACCCCACACCCCTCTCTGCAACACTCTTGATATACCCCACACCCCTCACTGTAACACTGATATACCCCACACCCCTCACTGTAACACTCTCTGATATACCCCACACCCCTCACTGTAACACTCTCTGATATACCCCACACCCCTCACTGTAACACTCTCTGATATACCCCACACCCCTCACTGTAACACTCTCTGATATACCCCACACCCCTCACTGTAACACTCTCTGATATACCCCACACCCCTCACTGTAACACTCTCTGATATACCCCACACCCCTCACTGTAACACTGATATACCCCACACCCTTCACTGTAACACTCTCTGATATACCCTACACCCCTCACTGTAACACTCTGATATACCCCACACCTCTTACCTCCAACGTCACCACCCTCTGATCCTCACTGCGCCCCTTACCTCCAGGATGACCACGAGGACAATAGCCATCTCCGAGCTGAGCGAGGGGAAAAGCCGCTGCAGCTGGCCGCACTGACCAATCAGGTAGCAGTTGATGATGATGGCTAACACGCCCATGGCCTCCATCACATTCTGCGGAGAAACAGCGAGTAACGGTCAGCGGAAACCCAGCCTCAATCTGTTCAGCTCAGCACAGCAAACACAGGAATAGCAAGGCAGTAAACAGCCTCAGCTAGTTCGCACAGCCAATCACCCCCGAGAAACAGCCCTTAGTCACTTCATTTAATATAAAACAACTGGCCAAAGCAGAAATAACAACAGAAAATGCTGGAAAAACTCAGCAGGCCAGGCAACATCCGTGGAGAGAAATTAGAGTCGACGTTTCGGGTCAAAACTCTTTATCAAAACTAAAGAGGCACAGGGAATGAAATAGATTAAGAGGCCAGGCTGGGAGAGAACCTCCCAAAGCAGCCCCTGTGTATATTATAGGGAATAGCAGCCCCTGTGTATATTATAGAGAATAGCAGCCCCTGTGTATATTATAGAGAATAGCAGCCCCTGTGTATATTATAGAGAATAGCAGCCCCTGTGTATATTATAGAGAATAGCAGCTCCTGTGTATATTATAGAGAATAGCAGCCCCTGTGTATATTATAGAGAATAGCAGCCCCTGTGTATATTATAGAGAATAGCAGCTCCTGTGTATATTATAGAGAATAGCAGCCCCTGTGTATATTGTAGAGAATAGCAGCTCCTGTGTATATTATAGAGAATAGCAGCCCCTGTGTATATTATAGAGAATAGCAGCCCCTGTGTATATTATAGGGAATAGCAGCTCCTGTGTATATTATAGGGGATAGCAGCCCCTGTGTATATTATAGAGAATAGCAGCCTCTGTGTATATTATAGGGAATAGCAGCCCCTGTGTATATTATAGGGAATAGCAGCCCCTGTGTATATTATAGGGAATAGCAGCCCCTGTGTATATTATAGAGAATAGCAGCCCCTGTGTATATTATAGAGAATAGCAGCCCCTGCGTATACTATAGGGAATAACAGCCCCTGTGTATATTATAGGGAATAGCAGCCCCTGTGTATATTATAGGGAATAGCAGCCCCTGTGTATATTATAGGGAATAGCAACCCCTGTGTATATTATAGAGAATAGCAGCCCCTGCGTATATTATAGGGAATAGCAGCCCCTGTGTATATTATAGGGAATAGCAGCTCCTGTGTATATTATAGGGAATAGCAGCCCCTGTGTATATTATAGGGAATAGCAGCCCCTGTGTATATTATAGGGAATAGCAGCTCCTGTGTATATTATAGGGAATAGCTGCCCCTGCGTATATTACAGGGAATAGCAGCTCCTGTGTATATTATAGGGAATAGCAACCCCTGTGTATATTATAGAGAATAGCAGCCCCTGCGTATATTATAGGGAATAGCAGCCCCTGTGTATATTATAGGGAATAGCAGCTCCTGTGTATATTATAGGGAATAGCAGCCCCTGTGTATATTATAGGGAATAGCAGCCCCTGTGTATATTATAGAGAATAGCAGCCCCTGTGTATATTATAGAGAATAGCAGCCCCTGTGTATATTATAGAGAATAGCAGCTCCTGTGTATATTATAGAGAATAGCAGCCCCTGTGTATATTGTAGAGAATAGCAGCTCCTGTGTATATTATAGAGAATAGCAGCCCCTGTGTATATTATAGAGAATAGCAGCCCCTGTGTATATTATAGAGAATAGCAGCCCCTGTGTATATTATAGAGAATAGCAGCCCCTGTGTATATTATAGGGAATAGCAGCCCCTGTGTATATTATAGAGAATAGCAGCCCCTGTGTATATTATAGAGAATAGCAGCCCCTGTGTATATTATAGAGAATAGCAGCTCCTGTGTATATTATAGAGAATAGCAGCCCCTGTGTATATTGTAGAGAATAGCAGCTCCTGTGTATATTATAGAGAATAGCAGCCCCTGTGTATATTATAGAGAATAGCAGCCCCTGTGTATATTATAGAGAATAGCAGCCCCTGTGTATATTATAGAGAATAGCAGCTCCTGTGTATATTATAGAGAATAGCAGCCCCTGTGTATATTATAGAGAATAGCAGCTCCTGTGTATATTATAGAGAATAGCAGCCCCTGTGTATATTGTAGAGAATAGCAGCTCCTGTGTATATTATAGAGAATAGCAGCCCCTGTGTATATTATAGAGAATAGCAGCCCCTGTGTATATTATAGGGAATAGCAGCTCCTGTGTATATTATAGGGGATAGCAGCCCCTGTGTATATTATAGAGAATAGCAGCCTCTGTGTATATTATAGGGAATAACAGCCCCTGTGTATATTATAGGGAATAGCAGCCCCTGTGTATATTATAGGGAATAGCAGCCCCTGTGTATATTATAGGGAATAGCAACCCCTGTGTATATTATAGAGAATAGCAGCCCCTGCGTATATTATAGGGAATAGCAGCCCCTGTGTATATTATAGGGAATAGCAGCTCCTGTGTATATTATAGGGAATAGCAGCCCCTGTGTATATTATAGGGAATAGCAGCCCCTGTGTATATTATAGGGAATAGCAGCTCCTGTGTATATTATAGGGAATAGCTGCCCCTGCGTATATTACAGGGAATAGCAGCTCCTGTGTATATTATAGGGAATAGCAACCCCTGTGTATATTATAGAGAATAGCAGCCCCTGCGTATATTATAGGGAATAGCAGCCCCTGTGTATATTATAGGGAATAGCAGCTCCTGTGTATATTATAGGGAATAGCAGCCCCTGTGTATATTATAGGGAATAGCAGCCCCTGTGTATATTATAGAGAATAGCAGCTCCTGTGTATATTATAGAGAATAGCAGCCCCTGTGTATATTATAGGGAATAGCAGCCCCTGTGTATATTATAGAGAATAGCAGCCCCTGTGTATATTATAGAGAATAGCAGCCCCTGTGTATATTATAGAGAATAGCAGCTCCTGTGTATATTATAGAGAATAGCAGCCCCTGTGTATATTGTAGAGAATAGCAGCTCCTGTGTATATTATAGAGAATAGCAGCCCCTGTGTATATTATAGAGAATAGCAGCCCCTGTGTATATTATAGGGAATAGCAGCCCCTGTGTATATTATAGGGAATAGCAGCCCCTGTGTATATTATAGGGAATAGCAGCCCCTGTGTATATTATAGAGAATAGCAGCCCCTGCGTATATTATAGGGAATAGCAGCCCCTGTGTATATTATAGGGAATAGCAGCTCCTGTGTATATTATAGAGAATAGCAGCCCCTGTGTATATTATAGGGAATAGCAGCCCCTGTGTATATTATAGGGAATAGCAACCCCTGTGTATATTATAGAGAATAGCAGCCCCTGCGTATATTATAGAGAATAGCAGCCCCTGTGTATATTATAGGGAATAGCAGCCCCTGTGTATATTATAGGGAATAGCAGCTCCTGTGTATATTATAGGGAATAGCAGCCCCTGTGTATATTATAGGGAATAGCAGCCCCTGTGTATATTATAGGGAATAGCAGCTCCTGTGTATATTATAGGGAATAGCTGCCCCTGCGTATATTACAGGGAATAGCAGCTCCTGTGTATATTATAGGGAATAGCAACCCCTGTGTATATTATAGAGAATAGCAGCCCCTGCGTATATTATAGGGAATAGCAGCCCCTGTGTATATTATAGGGAATAGCAGCTCCTGTGTATATTATAGGGAATAGCAGCCCCTGTGTATATTATAGGGAATAGCAGCCCCTGTGTATATTATAGGGAATAGTTTCACAGTCACATCTGTGCAAGGATATTCGCACTGGACGGGTGTGGATGTATCTCCTACCTGCCACTGACCAATGCTGTCCACTCTCTGGCCAAAGGGTCTCTGGGACCCTGTGCACAGTTTGAAGGCATCACTGCGAATCTCGATGACGTTATTGATGAGGGCGCACATCGCAGCGAGGGGGAATGCCGAGGAGAAGAGGACCACATACCCAAACTGAATGAACATCTCCTGGTAATCCTGGAAAGTGTCCTGAAAAACAAAGGAGCAAAGCTGTGTGAGAAGGAGAAAGAGGGAGATAGAGGGAAGGAGGGAGAGAAGGAGAGGGAGGTTAAAGGGAAGGAAATATAGGGAGGGAGGAATCTAGAGAGAAGCCGGGAGGGAAGGAAAGAGGGAGCGAGGGGAAATGAGAGATACAGAAGGAAGGAGGGAGGGAGGGCAGGAAAGAGAGGGATGGAGTAGGAAGAGGGAGAAGGAGGGAGAGAAAGGAGAAAGGGAGAGGAGAGAGGGAGGGTGAGGACCAGAGAGAGAAAGGAGAGAAGGAGGGAAAGAGAAACTGAGGGAGCAAAGGGAGAAGGGGACAGAGAGAGGGAGGGAGATATCAAACAGAGGGAGATAGAGGAATAGTGCAGAGATAGGAAGGGAGTAGCGAGCTGGGGGAGAGAGACATAGAGAAAGGAAGGGAGATAGAGGGAGGGGGAAGGCAGTAGCAAAAAGGAGAAAGGTGGGTGGAAAAATCGTGAGACAGACAGAGGAAGAGAGGAGTGGCAGAGAGACGGGAGAGAGAAAAGGATGAGACACACCGGCTGGGGAAGAGTAGAGAAGGAGTCTGAGATATGACAGCCTCGCTCCTCACTGTCTCTCTAATCTCCTCCAGCGCTACAATCCCCCCCGCAAACTCTCCATTACTCTGACTTTGGCCCCTTGCACAGCCCCCCCCCTCGCTCCGCCCCACCATTGACAGCCGTGCCTTCAGCCGCACAGACCCCACACTCTGGAATTCCCTCCCTAAACCCATCTGCCTCTTGACCTCTCTCTCCTCCTTTAAGACCCTCCTTAGTGTCAGCTGTGGCTCAGTGGGCAGCACTCTCGTCTCCGAGCCTGAGGGTTGTGGGGGCAAGTCCCACTCCAGAGACTTGAGCACATAAAGCTAGGCTGACTCTCCCAGTGCAGTGCTGAGGGAGTGCCGCACTGTCGGAGGAGCCGTCTTTCAGATGAGACGTTAAACCGAGGCCCCGTCTGCTCTCTCAGATGGACGTAAAAGATCCCATGGCACTATTTCGAAGAAGAGCAGGGGGAGTTCTCCCCGGTGTCCTGGCCAAGATTTATCCCTCAATCAACATCACTATAAAACAGATTATCCGGTTATTATCACATTGCTGTTTGTGGGAGCTTGCTGTGTGCAAATTGGCTGCTGCGTTTCCTACTTTACAACAGTGACTACACTTCAAAAGTACTTCATTGGCTGTGAAGCGCTTTGAGACGCCTGGTGGTTGTGAAAGGCGCTACAGAAATGCAAGTTCTTTTTTAAACCCACATCTTTGACCAAGGTCTTGGTTACTCCACCTAATCGCGCTTTCTTTGCTCAGCGTTTTTCTACGCTTAAGCCTCCATCAGCAGACACAGGCAGGAAAAGGGTGAAAAGTATTTTAAAATATATTTTCAAAGGCCTTGGAGAGGGTGCGGAGGAGATTGACCAGAATGATTCCGGGGATGAGGGACTTCAGTGATGTGGAGAGAGTGGAGAAGCTGGGATTGTTCTCCTTAGAGCAGAGAAGGTTGAGAGGAGATTTAATAGAGGCGTTCAAAATCATGAGGGGTTTTAATAGAGTAAATGAGGAGAAACTGTGTCCAGTGGCAGGAGGGTCGGTAACCAGAGGACACAGATTGAAGATAATCAGCAAAAGAACCAGAGGGGAGATGAGGCATGCTGCTGTTGTTGCTGAGAATTAAAGTGACAGAAAGTGGGAGAATAATGAAATCGGAAAGAGAAGTGCCAAAATAGAAGGAAAATGAAGAAACTGATGATCAGGAGGAACCTTGGCTGAGTTACTCTCCTCGCTCGCTCAGGGTGCCCGGGGCGACTGTAATTCGCCTTACCCCGCTCGCTGCCCTGGCAGAGATCAGCGAACAGCACAGACTGGGCGGGGATGGAAGCCGGAGCCCCCTGGTCCCGAGATGGCTCAGCGCCTCAATGCAGGGGGGCCGTGCTGCAGGTATCCCCTGCCGTGCGGAGGGGAGAATGTGCTTTGCTGCTGAAAATAACAGCCAGAGGGGACACTGCAGGAATCACCTCTCACCAGCAGAGGGGGCAAGGAGAGTGATCCCGGACCGACTGTCCCAACAACAACCTGCATTTATATAGCGCCATCAATGTAGTAAAAACATCCCAGGGCCACTCCACAGAGGCATGGAGACGGGACAGAGAAAAGGATGAGACGCACCGGCTGGGGGGAAGAGTGGAGAAGGCGTCTGAGATATGACAGCCTCGCTCCTCACTGTCTCTCTAATCTCCTCCAGCGCTACAATCCCTCCCGCAAACTCTCCATTACTCTGACTTTGTCCCCTTGCACATCTCCCCCCCCCCTCGCTCCGCCCCACCTTTCAGCTATACAGGGGGAGGAGGAGGAAGATTGGGAAGGCAATAGTGGTGGGGGATTCGATAGTTAGGGGAACAGACAGGCATTTCTGCGGCCGCAGATGTGACTCCAGGATAATATGTTGCCTCCCCGGTGCCAGGCTTAAGGATGTCACCGAGCGGCTGCAGAACATTCTGAGGGGGGAGGGTGAACAGCCAGAGGTCGTGGTCCATATTGGTACCAACGACATAGGTAGAAAGAGGGATCAGGTCCTGCAGGCAGATTTTAGGGAGCTAGGAAAGAGATTAAAAAGCAGGACCTCAAAGGTAGTAATCTCTGGATTACTCCCGGAGCCTTCAGCCGCACAGACCCCACACTCTGGAATTCTCACCCTAAACCCATCTGCCGCTCGACCTCTCTCTCTCTCGCCACATCAGGAGATATTAGGACAGGTGACTTGGTCGAAGAGGTCGGTTTTAAGGAGCCGGCTTAAAGGAGGAGAAAGTTGTGGAGAAGGTTAGGGAGGGAATTCCAGAGCTCGGGGCCCAGGCAGCTGAAGGCACGGCCGCCAATGGTGGAGCGATGGAAATCGGGGATGGACAAGAGGCCAGAATTGGAGGAGCGCAGAGATCTTGGGGGGTTGTGGGGCTGGAGGAGGTTACAGAGATAGGGAGGGGCATGGAGGGATTCGAAAACAAGGATGAGAATTTTAAATTCGAGGTGTTGCTGGACCGGGAGCCAGTGTAGGTCAGCGAGCACAGGGGTGATGGGCGAACGGGACTTGGTGTGAGTTAGGACACGGGGCAGCCGAGTTTTGGATGACCTCTAGTTTACGTAGGGTAGAATGTGGGAGACCAGCCAGGAGTGCGTTGGAATAGTCAAGTCTGGAGGTAACAAAGGCACGGATGAGGGTTTCAGCAGCGGATGAGCTGAGGCGGGGGCGGAGATGGGCGATGTTATGGAGGTGGAAATAGGTGGTCTTAGTTATGCTGCGGATATGTGGTCGGAAGCTCATTTCAGGGTCAAATATGACACCAAGGTTGCGAACAGTGTGGGTCAGCCTCAGACAGATGTTAGGGAGAGGGATGGAGTCAGTGGCTAGGGAACGGAGTTTGTGGCAGGGACCGAAAACAATGGCTTCGGTTTTCCCAATATTTAATTGGAGGAAATTTCTGCTCATCCAGAACTGGATGTCGGACAAGCAGTCTGACAATTTAGAGACCGTGGAGGGGTTGAGAGAAGAGGTAGTGAGGTAGAGCTGGGTGTCGTCAGCGTACATGTGGAAACTGACGCTGTGTTTTAAGACGATGTCACCAAGGGGCAACATGTGGATGAGAAATAGGAGGGGGCCAAGGATAGATCCTTGGGGACACCAGAGGTAACGATGCGGGAGCGGGAAGAAAAGTAATTGCAGGAGATTCTGGCTATGATTAGATAGATCAGAATGGAACCAGGCGAGTGCAGTCCCACCCAGCTAAAAGCACTGACTGTGTGTGTGTAACAGGACTGAGTGTCCCTGCACTGACTGTGTGTGTGTAACAGGACTGAGTGTCCCAGCACTGACTGTGTGTGTAACAGGACTGAGTGTCCCAGCACTGACTGTGTGTGTGTAACAGGACTGAGTGTCCCAGCACTGACTGTGTGTGTGTAACAGGACTGAGTGTCCCAGCACTGACTGTGTGTAACAGGACTGAGTGTCCCAGCACTGACTGTGTGTGTAACAGGACTGAGTGTCCCAGCACTGACTGTGTGTGTGTAACAGGACTGAGTGTCCCAGCACTGACTGTGTGTAACAGGACTGAGTGACCCAGCACTGACTGTGTGTGTGTAACAGGACTGAGTGTCCCAGCACTGACTGTGTGTGTAACAGGACTGAGTGTCCCAGCACTGACTGTGTGTGTAACAGGACTGAGTGTCCCAGCACTGACTGTGTGTGTAACAGGACTGAGTGTCCCAGCATGGACTGTGGGTGTAACAGGACTGAGTGTCCCAGCACTGACTGTGTGTGTAACAGGACTGACTGTCCCAGCACTGACTGTGTGTGTGTAACAGGACTGAGTGTCCCAGCACTGACTGTGTGTGTAACAGGACTGAGTGTCCCAGCACTGACTGTGTGTGTGTAACAGGACTGAGTGTCCCAGCACTGACTGTGTGTGTAACAGGACTGAGTGTCCCAGCACTGACTGTGTGTGTGTGTAACAGGACTGAGTGTCCCAGCACTGACTGTGTGTGTAACAGGACTGAGTGTCCCAGCACTGACTGTGTGTGTGTGTAACAGGACTGAGTGTCCCAGCACTGACTGTGTGTGTAACAGGACTGAGTGTCCCAGCACTGACTGTGTGTGTGTATAACAGGACTGAGTGTCCCAGCACTGACTGTGTGTGTAACAGGACTGAGTGTCCCAGCACTGACTGTGTGTGTGTAACAGGACTGAGTGTCCCAGCACTGACTGTGTGTGTGTAAGAGGACTGAGTGTCCCAGCACTGACTGTGTGTGTATAACAGGACTGAGTGTCCCAGCACTGACTGTGTGTGTGTGTAACAGGACTGAGTGTCCCAGCACTGACTGTGTGTGTAACAGGACTGAGTGTCCCAGCACTGACTGTGTGTGTAACAGGACTGAGTGTCCCAGCACTGACTGTGTGTGTAACAGGACTGACTGTCCCAGCACTGACTGTGTGTGTAACAGGACTGAGTGTCCCAGCACTGACTGTGTGTGTAACAGGACTGAGTGTCCCAGCACTGACTGTGTGTGTAACAGGACTGACTGTCCCAGCACTGACTGTGTGTGTAACAGGACTGAGTGTCCCAGCACTGACTGTGTGTGTAACAGGACTGACTGTCCCAGCACTGACTGTGTGTGTAACAGGACTGAGTGTCCCAGCACTGACTGTGTGTGTAACAGGACTGAGTGTCCCAGCATGGACTGTGGGTGTAACAGGACTGAGTGTCCCAGCACTGACTGTGTGTGTAACAGGACTGAGTGTCCCAGCACTGACTGTGTGTGTAACAGGACTGAGTGTCCCAGCACTGACTGTGTGTGTAACAGGACTGAGTGTCCCAGCACTGACTGTGTGTGTAACAGGACTGAGTGTCCCAGCATGGACTGTGGGTGTAACAGGACTGAGTGACCCAGCACTGACTGTGTGTGTAAGAGGACTGAGTGTCCCAGCACTGACTGTGTGTGTAACAGGACTGACTGTCCCAGCACTGACTGTGTGTGTATAACAGGACTGAGTGTCCCAGCACTGACTGTGTGTGTAAGAGGACTGAGTGTCCCAGCACTGACTGTGTGTGTAACAGGACTGAGTGTCCCAGCACTGACTGTGTGTGTATAACAGGACTGAGTGTCCCAGCACTGACTGTGTGTGTAAGAGGACTGAGTGTCCCAGCACTGACTGTGTGTGTATAACAGGACTGAGTGTCCCAGCACTGACTGTGTGTGTGTAACAGGACTGAGTGTCCCAGCATGGACTGTGGGTGTAACAGGACTGAGTGTCCCAGCACTGACTGTGTGTATAACAGGACTGAGTGTCCCAGCACTGACTGTGTGTGTGTAACAGGACTGAGTGTCCCAGCACTGACTGTGTGTGTAACAGGACTGAGTGTGCCAGCACTGACTGTGTGTGTAACAGGACTGAGTGTGCCAGCACTGACTGTGTGTGTAACAGGACTGAGTGTCCCAGCACTGACTGTGTGTGTAACAGGACTGAGTGTCCCAGCACTGACTGTGTGTGTAACAGGACTGAGTGTCCCAGCACTGACTGTGTGTGTATAACAGGACTGAGTGTCCCAGCACTGACTGTGTGTGTAACAGGACTGAGTGTCCCAGCACTGACTGTGTGTGTAACAGGACTGAGTGTCCCAGCACTGACTGTGTGTGTGTAACAGGACTGAGTGTCCCAGCACTGACTGTGTGTGTAAGAGGACTGAGTGTCCCAGCACTGACTGTGTGTGTATAACAGGACTGAGTGTCCCAGCACTGACTGTGTGTGTATAACAGGACTGAGTGTCCCAGCACTGACTGTGTGTGTAACAGGACTGAGTGTCCCAGCACTGACTGTGTGTGTAACAGGACTGAGTGTCCCAGCACTGACTGTGTGTGTAACAGGACTGAGTGTCCCAGCACTGACTGTGTGTGTAACAGGACTGAGTGACCCAGCACTGACTGTGTGTGTAACAGGACTGAGTGTCCCAGCACTGACTGTGTGTGTAACAGGACTGAGTGACCCAGCACTGACCTCATATTTGTGCATGCAGCTCTCAATTTCTCCTTGAGTGAGTGGAACATCTTCATAATCCTCGGGTGGATCCATCCAGGACAGTCTGTTGGCGGTGGTTTCAGCGCTCTGCCCTTGCTCCACGCACTTCTCTTTCCTCCTGTGCCTCAGCACCACGCTCAGCTCCTTCCCACTCTCCCCACCATCGCTGTAATCTGCCTCGATCTTCACGTCGTGCTCGCACAGTTCAAACACCAGCCCTCCCTCGGCTCCTCTCTCCACCAGGATCGGACTCCCCTCCTCCATCAGCATCCCTTGCAGGAGGCCTTCCATCTCGCAGCCCCGCTCCTCCTTCACCGCCTTCTGCCCACCGCCGGCAAAGCTCACTTTCTTCGAGAGCCGAAGACCACAGTCCAAGAGGCTCTCCTCGTCCCCGTCCTCTTCGTTTGGCTGCTCCTCTTCCTCGGGAGCGCCACACGCCCCGTTCTCGCACTTGCTCTCCCGTTTCCCATTGCCCTCATTTCTATCTGGCTCCCCCGGATCCCGTTCCCCCACTGCCTCCGGGCTCTCCGTCTCCTCCGTGACCCGGTCTGGCGAGTGCTTGAACAGGTTCCTCATCATCCTCGCTGTCGCTTGAAGGGTGAGGTGTCCCTGCTTATATTTCTTGTAGAAAAAGGGGTGCAGCACCTCCTTCATGTTCTGGATAATCTGTCTGGTTATTAAAAGTGTAGCCAGCATCTGTCAGCAGAAAGATATAAAGAGAAGGTAAACACCCCACAGGTGAGGCAGCTAACTGACAACGCTCTTCAAATCATCCACAGAAATTATTTCTTACCCCTGAGGACTTGACACCTTTCACCCAGCCCCCTACGGTCAGCAATGGATATGGGTATTGGTGTAAAAAAGGATAACAGCTCGATACTACACACACAGTCAGTGCTGGGACACTCAGTCCTGTTATACACACAGTCAGTGCTGGGACACTCAGTCCTGTTATACACACAGTCAGTGCTGGGACACTCAGTCCTGTTACACACACAGTCAGTGCTGGGACACTCAGTCCTGTTACACACACACAGTCAGTGCTGGGACACTCAGTCCTGTTACACACACAGTCAGTGCTGGGACACTCAGTCCTGTTACACACACAGTCAGTGCTGGGACACTCAGTCCTGTTACACACACAGTCAGTGCTGGGACACTCAGTCCTGTTACACACACAGTCAGTGCTGGGACACTCAGTCCTGTTACACACACACAGTCAGTGCTGGGACACTCAGTCCTGATACACACACAGTCAGTGCTGGGACACTCAGTCCTGTTATACACACAGTCAGTGCTGGGACACTCAGTCCTGTTATACACACAGTCAGTGCTGGGACACTCAGTCCTGTTATACACACACAGTCAGTGCTGGGACACTCAGTCCTGTTATGCACACACAGTCAGTGCTGGGACACTCAGTCCTGTTACACACACACAGTCAGTGCTGGGACACTCAGTCCTGTTACACACAGAGTCAGTGCTGGGACACTCAGTCCTGTTATACACACAGTCAGTGCTGGGACACTCAGTCCTGTTATACACACACAGTCAGTGCTGGGACACTCAGTCCTGTTACACACACAGTCAGTGCTGGGACACTCAGTCCTGTTACACACACAGTCAGTGCTGGGACACTCAGTCCTGTTACACACACAGTCAGTGCTGGGACACTCAGTCCTGTTACACACACAGTCAGTGCTGGGACACTCAGTCCTGTTACACACAGAGTCAGTGCTGGGACACTCAGTCCTGTTATACACACAGTCAGTGCTGGGACACTCAGTCCTGTTATACACACACAGTCAGTGCTGGGACACTCAGTCCTGTTACACACACAGTCAGTGCTGGGACAGTCACTCTCCCCTTCATATTGTTCCCCTTTGTATTCTGTGTGACTGGCCTCTCAATACTCCTGTGATGTTGCAAAACTACAACTGACCCTTTGAGCAGAGGAAGCGGCCAAGGTAATTGGTATATTCCCTCGGTTAGCGTGAATGTTGCTAAAGCCACCAGCTCACGCCAGGTACCAACACGGGTTAGATACCGAGTAAACCTTCCTCTGCAGCTCCCCAACAACAGCCTTTAGCTCCCTGACCCCAGGAAGCACTCGCCACTGCAGCGTGCGACCCTGTTTCCCACACCAGCCCATCCCTGCCAACTCCCCAAACAATGCTGACGATTCGGAGTGAATTGTGATCACTCTTTGTGCCGCGCCCTAATGGCCAATAGGAGTTGGTGCGGGTCAGATGTAACAAACCATCTGGATTTGCCCATTTTACTCCTGGCAAATCTCCTGTTTGAGATATCTCGGAGTCCTTCGGACATGCCCGACAGACCCATGCCCCATGCCCCACTCCCAGTGCAGTGCTGAGGGAGTGCTGCACTGTCGGAGGTGCCGTCTTTCGGATGAGACGTTAAACTGAGGCCCCGTCTGCTCTCACAGGTGGACACAAAAGATCCCACGGCCACTATTTGGGGTCCTGAACAACACTTCTCCCTCTTTAATGAGACTATCTGATCATTTAACTCTGTTGTTTGTGGGAGCTTGCTGTGCACAAATTGGCAGCTATGTTTCCTACATTACAACAGCGATAACATTTGTTTTTACAAAGTACTTCATTGGCTGTAAAGCATTACGGGACGTCCTGAGGTGGTGGAAAGCGCTGGAGAAATGCAAATTCTTCAACTGCGTCTCATCCTTGTGTTGAAATCCCTCCATGGCCTCGCCGCTCCCTCTCTCTGTAGCCTGCTCCGGCCCCACAACCCTCCGAGATCTCTGCACGGCATAGAACCCGGACCGGAGCGAACTAGGACCGGAGCGAACCCGGACCGGAGCGAACTCGGAACGGAGTGAACCCGGAGCAAACCCGGAGCGGAGTGAACCCGGAGCGGAGTGGAGTGAACCCGGAGTGGAGTGAACCCGGAGTGGAGTGAACTCGGAGCGGAGTGAACGCGGAGCGGAGCGAACCCGGACCGGAGTGAACCAGGAGTGGAGTAAATCCGGAGTGGAGTGAACCCGGACCGGAGTGAACCCGGACCGGAGCGAACCCGGAGCGGAGTGAACCCGGAGCGGAGTGAACCCAGAGTGGAGTGAACCCAGAGTGGAGTGAACCCGGAGTGGAGTGAACCCGGAGTGGAGTGAACCCGGAGTGGAGTGAACACAGAGTGGAGTGAATCTGGAGTGGAGTGAACCCGGAGTGGAGTGAACCCGGAGTGGAGTGAACCCGGAGTGGAGTGAACCCGGAGCGGAGTGAACCCGGAGCGGAGTGAACCCGGAGCGGAGTGAACCAGGAGCGGAGTGAACCCGGAGCGGAGTGAACCCGGAGCGGAGTGAACCCGGAGCGGAGTGAACCCGGAGCGGAGTGAACCAGGAGTGGAGTTAACCCGGACCGGAGTTAACCCGGACCGGAGCAGAGTGAACCCGGAGCGGAGTGAACCCGGACCGGAGCGAACCCGGAGCGGAACGAACCCGGAGCGGAACGAACCCGGAGCGGAGTGAACCCGGAGTGGGACTGAACCCGGAGCGGAGTGAACCCGGAGTGGGACTGGACCCGGAGCGGAGTGAACCCGGAGCAGAGTGAACCCGGAGTGGGACTGAACCCGGAGCGGAGTGAACCCGTAACTGATCCCGGAGTGGAGTGAACCCGGAGCGGAGTGAACCCGGAGTAGGTCTGAACCCGGAGCAGAGTGAACCCGGAGCGGAGTGAACCTGGACCGGAGTGAACCCGGAGCGGAGTGAACCCGGAGTAGGTCTGAACCCGGAGCGGAGTGAACCCGGAGTGGTTTCCTATGTGACATTTTCTGATCGAATCCCAATGCTTCCTCCTGTGCCCGCCTGGTGAAGCATTAGGTCAATCCCGATTCACGGCCCTGAGACCAGGTCAGGGGGAGGGGGGGGGGGGTCAGTGGGGGGGAGGGACTCTTACTGAAATAATCCAAATAAATTCACTCTTTAGAGAGGGATTGAAATTCGGTGCAGCATTAGCTTCCACATATCTGCGCTCCTCTCCTGTCATTCCCTCAGTGGCAGCCCGCAGGACTTGCAGCTTTGTGCAAGGGCACATTTAAATGGAAATGTGATTCCCCTCCCCCCTCAGCCCTTCCCCCCCACGCATGGGCTGTTGTGCTGACTCAAGGTAATCATTGTCTGCACTGCAGTGTGCCAGTGAGTGAGCTGATATCTGAGACCGAATCCTCAGTGCTGCGGCAGCAGAGGGCTCTGTGTGCTGACAACACGCAGGCGGGGTCGGGGGGGGGGGGGCGGTTAACCTCGCCACCTCTGCGGTGGTTGGGAGATTAATCACCACAGCCGAGTGGGAAAAGGGGAGCCGGGACTTGAGAGAGTCTTAACCGCAAGCCTGCTCTCAAACTGACAACTTCTGATAATCCCAGATCTGGGCAGGGAGCAGGACGGGGGACCGAGGTTTTAGGCAGGGGTGCGGGCGCCGGTAAGGGTGGTTCAGTGAGCGGGTAGGGTACGGGTGCTTAAAGAAAGACTCACATTTCTCCAGCGCCTTTCCCCACCTCAGGACGTCCCAAAGCGCTTTACAACCAACGAAATACTTTTTGAAGTGCGGTCACTGTTGTAATGTAGGAAACGCGGCAGCCAATTTGCGCACAGCAAGCTCCCACAAACAGCAATCAGATGGGGGTAAGGGAGTGGGCAGGGCATGGCTGGTTAGGGGTTGGTTACGGGTGCAGGTATAGTTGCCAAGTCTGGCTGGACTTAATCTTGAAGGTCTCATCACAGGACCTACCGCCTCACCCAGTCCAACAGCCTCTTCCCTGTCTCCAGTATTTTTATAACCAATAAACAAAAGTGTTAAAAGAAAACGAGAAGGATAAAAGAAAACGAGAAGGATAAAGGATAACGCTCCTGTGACTTTTCTCCCAGGTGTTGCTCGCAGCAGTGTGGGCAGGGATCTTTAATCCCTGGAGTCTCCCACCGCCTCGATTTTATGCCCCCTCGCCCAGCGAGCCTGCCCCCAATACCTCACCCTATTGCCCTTCTCCACGTGTGAATGTGGGCAGGGAGTGTGGGCCATGGTGTGTGACCCTGGGGGGAGGGGGCATCAGCCTGGCTCGATCCTGCCATCGCCCCCACTGGGGTCAACCAGGGTCTCATGAGAAGTAAAGGATCTCCAGCACCTTTCACCACCTCAGGACGTCTCGAAGGGCTTTACAGCCAATGAAGTACTTTTTGAAGTGCGGTCACTGTTGTAATGTGGGAGATTGAGGTCATAAATTAGTTAGACGGGGAGGGAGGGAAGTCTCCTCAGTTGAGTCAACGTGCAACTACTGAGGAAGCAGATGATTGGTTGCGGCCATGGTTCGATCGGGCTGGGCGCAGTGCGTGTCGATGGGCAGTGGGCCAAGTGCTTTTATCAGAATGGAAACAAGGGACTGCTCACCACACTATCCAGGTGAAGTCACGTCAGCAGAAACTGAGGGCCAAGGGCTTGTATTACTCGTCTGGTATTGCCTGGGCCAGAGTATTGATGGTAAAGAGTTCGCCGTCCTACTGCCAAGAGAAAATCTTCAGCAAACGTCCTCTCTGACCCTGGATAGGGAATCTCTGACAGCACAGACTCTCCCAACTGGGACTGGGAATCTCCTGGAGTCTCCCTGAGCTGGGATTAGGAGTCTCTCCGAACTTTCACAGGATAATTCCGGACGAGAAAGGCCATTCGGCCCATCTTCGTTCATCCATCCAGTGAGTCCCTGCTCCCTCCCCACTGCAGCATCTCATTGCTTCTTAAATTATTCCAGACTTTTCGCCTCCACTTCGTGATCCGGGAGCTTATTGCATTGCTGGAGTGTAGGGAACACAGAGAAAGACTTGCATTTCTATAGCGCCTTCCACATCCTCAGGACATTCCAAAGTGCTTCACAGCCAATTAAATACTTTTTGAAGTGTAGTCACTGTTGTAATGTAGGAAACGCGGCAGCCAATTTGCACACAGCAAGATCCCACAAACAGCAATGACCAGATAACCTGTTTTTTTAGTGATTTGGTTGAGGGATAAATATTGATCCCAGGACACCGGGGAGAACTCCCCCTGCTCTTCTTCCAAACAGTGGCCGTGGGATCTTTTACGTCCGCCTGAGAGAGCAGACGGGGCCTCGGTTTAATGTCTCATCCGAAAGACGGCACCTCCGACAGTGCAGCGCTCCCTCGGCACTGCACTGGGAGTGTCAGCCTGGGTTATGGGCTCAAGTCTCTGGAGTGGGACTCGAACCCATGACCAACTGAGCCAAGCTGACGCAGGGCCAGGATTTTATCAGTTTTTCAAATCTGTGCTCCAGGAATTCATCGACGACCCAAATCCTATCCGTAAATACTTCAGGATCGCATTCAATTCTTGCTACATGCTTTTTGCCAGCCCACTCTCCGCTGTACCAGTGTAGAACTCAGTTGGTCACATGCAGCAGCCTCTGACACACAACTCATGCTTTATCCAGCTTACTCCGATACGGGTTAGAACTGAGAGGCGGCCAATTTTAGAAATTGCAAGGTCAGTGTTAGGGTACAATGGATGCCTTCACATGCAACAAAGCCCCTCAAACGCTTCAAAGACTCCAAGTCGCTTTTTAACATTTGTTTTCGAGCGACTTGGTACCATTCCCATTGTGAGGACTATAGTCTTGTACAATAACAGGCCCAGAAGCTGCATCAAACCATTCATTCATTCTGGGCTCCCACACCGTCAGTAAGGCTCCGTCCTGGTTCCCTGTCGCATGAGCAACTCGCCAGAGATACAGACCCACTAAGCAGCGTTCAATCTAGCCTGTACCCCAGGCCCCAGGGAGGAACAAAGGGCGGGAGGGAAACGAAAATGGAGGAAAGAATAATCTCAGCTCTGGAACCTTAACCGATGCAGAGCTCTGTAGCCGGGGAAGCCTCTTTGCAAAGGAGCTCGACTCAGGATCCTGCTCTGCCTTAATAACAACGGAAAATGCTGGAAAACTCAGCAGGCCAGGCAACATCCGTGGAGAGAGAAACAGAGTCAACGTTTCAGGTCGAAGACCCTTCGTCAGGACTGAAAAAGCACAGGAAATGAAATAGATTGAGAGGCCAGGCTGGGAGAGAACAAAAGAGAAGTGAAGAGACATTAAGAGGTATTCAAAACGAGACGAGATGGTGAGAGGACTAGTGGAGACAAAAGACGGCTCTAGATTAGGTGTGAAATGCGCTGGCAGAATGGGAGACAGCTGCCATGTGGGAGAGAGAAAGGGGGGGGGGAAAGGGCCAAAAGAAAGGTGTGGATAAAAAAAATATAAAAATGTAATAGGGGCCGAGGTACATATATTTTTTATCCACACCTGTGTTTTGGTTTTTCCCCCCCACTTTTTCTCTCTCCCACATGGCAGCTGTCTCCCATTCTGCCAGCGCATTTCACACCTAATCTAGAGCCGTCTTTTGTCTCCACTAGTCCTATCACCATCTCGTCTCGTTTTGAATACCTCTTAATGTCTCTTCGCTTCTCTTTTGATCTCTCATCCCCATTTCCCAGCCCCTAAACTTGCTTTTTCATCTGTTTCATTTCCTGCTTTTTTCTCAGTCCTGACGAAGGGTTTCGACCTGAAACGTCGACTCTATTTCTCTCTCCACGGATGTTGCCTGGCCTGCTGAGTTTTTCCAGCATTTTCTGTTGTTATTTCGGATTTCCAGCATCCGCAGTATTTTGCTATCCTGCTCTGCTTTATTGTTTCATGTCCACTCATTATCGTGGCGTCACCCTGCAGAGATGGGAAGGGGTGTTTTACGAGGTGAAGCTAGACAGGAGTGTGGGACGGAAATACGGAAATAGGGCTCAACACTTGCAGTCAGACTCTGTGACTCCCCCTCTCAGCTAGTTAGGTTTCTGTAACATGATCCCTAAATCTCAAAAACAGACCCCAATTAATCAATGCGAGGAAGAGGTGCGTCAACTGAGAAAATGTTTCAACATCCTTTTCTCTTTCTACCTCAAATTCACCTTACAGTCAATTCAGACAAAGCACGCAGCTCTCTGGACAGATCAGTACATCCTCGGGCAGGAGTCTGAATTCACTGCCAGTCAGTCTGAGGTACAGCAAGGTCCAACAGGCAATCGATAATGACCACAGCGAGCTTTTCGGAAAAGCAAAAATTTCTCCCATATTTTTCCTTTCCTGCACACACTGACTCTCACTGGGGTACGGGTTCCACAGACACTGACTCTCACTGGGGTACGGGTTCCACAGACACTGACTCTCACTGGGATACTGGTTCCACAGACACTGACTCTCACTGGGGTACGGGTTCCACACACGCTGACTCTCACTAGGGTACGGGTTCCACAAACACTGACTCTCACTGGGGTACGGGTTCCACACACACACTGACTCTCACTGGGGTATGGGTTCCACACACACTGACTCTCACTGAGGTACGGGTTCCACAGACACTGACTCTCACTGGGGTACAGTTCCACAGACACTGACTCTCACTGGGGTACTGGCTCCACACACAGTGACTCTCACTGGGGTACGGGTTCCACAGACACTGACTCTCACTGGGGTACGGGTTCCACAGACACTGACTCTCACTGGGGTATGGGTTCCACATACACTGACTCTCACTGGGATATGGGTTCCACACACACTGACTCTCACTGGGATACGGGTTCCACAGACACTGACTCTCACTGGGGTACGGGTTCCACACACACTGACTCTCACTGGGGTACGGGATCCACAGACACTGACTCTCACTGGGGTATGGGTTCCACAGACACTGACTCTCACTGGGGTACGGGTTCCACACACACTGACTCTCACTGGGGTACGGGTTCCACAGACACTGACTCTCACTGGGGTACTGGCTCCACAGACACTGACTCTCACTTGGGTACAGTTCCACAGACACTGACTCTCACTTGGGTACAGTTCCACAGACACTGACTCTCACTGGGGTACGGGTTCCACACACACTGACTCTCACTGGGGTACGGGTTCCACACGCACTGACTCTCACTGGGGTACGGGTTCCACAGACACTGACACTCACTGGGGTACGGGTTCCACACACACTGACTCTCACTGGGGTATGGGTTCCACAGGCACTGACTCTCACTGGGGTACGGGTTCCACACGCACTGACTCTCACTGGGGTACGGGTTCCACAGACACTGACTCTCACTGGGGTACGGGTTCCACAGACACTGACTCTCACTGGGGTATGGGTTCCACATACACTGACTCTCACTGGGATATGGGTTCCACACACACTGACTCTCACTGGGGTACGGGTTCCACACACACTGACTCTCACTGGGGTACGGGTTCCACAGACACTGACTCTCACTGGGGTACGGGTTCCACACACACTGACTCTCACTGGGGTACGGGTTCCACACACACTGACTCTCACTGGGGTACGGGTTCCACAGACACTGACTCTCACTGGGGTACGGGTTCCACACACACTGACTCTCACTGGGGTACGCGTTCCACAGACAGTGACTCTCACTGGGGTACGGGATCCACAGACAGTGACTCTGACTGGGGTACTGGCTCCACAGACACTGACTCTCACTTGGGTACGGGTTCCACACACACTGACTCTCACTGGGGTGCTGGCTCCACAGACACTGACTCTCACTTGGGTGCGGGTTCCACAGACACTGACTCTCACTGGGGTGCGGGTTCCACAGACACTGACTCTCACTGGGGTACGCGTTCCACAGACAGTGACTCTCACTGGGGTACGGGATCCACAGACAGTGACTCTCACTGGGGTACTGGCTCCACAGACACTGACTCTCACTGGGGTATGGGTTCCACAGACACTGACTCTCACTTGGGTACAGTTCCACAGACACTGACTCTCACTGGGGTGCGGGTTCCACAGACACTGACTCTCACTGGGGTGCGGGTTCCACAGACACTGACTCTCACTGGGGTACGGGTTCCACGGGCACTGACTCTCACTGGGGTACGGGTTCCACAGACACTGACTCTCACTGGGGTACGGGTTCCACAGACACTGACTCTCACTGGGGTACGGGTTCCACAGGCACTGACTCTCACTGGGGTACGGGTTCCACAGGCACTGTCTGACCATTCCCGCCTCTGTGTCAGGAGGGCAGGGATCCCCGCTCCGGACAGACCCGGCGAGCGGAGACCGGAGTCCTGGTTCAGAATTCCGGGTTGACACCCAGTGGGTTACTCGCGTCCAGTGTGTGTGGATTGTGGGAGCCCAGAAAAGCCGCCCAATGTATGGGACTAACCCCTCTACCCATCGCTGCTTCACGCTACTCACCCAGGGAAGAGTGCGAAGATACAAAAACAATGATAACGCCACCCTGCCAGACTGTTAATCAGCCGCAAATCCTTCCACTGCTTCAGACCGCTTTCCAATGGAAGAGTGCGAAGATAATGAAAAAAAAATCTGATAACTGCTGGCATAAAAAAATAAACATGAAAGGTATCATAAAACCCCTACAAGTAACTAATCCCACTCAATGCCCTCTGAGATGGACAAGCAAGCCACTCAGTTAGGCGAGCAATTGCTTTTGAAGTTCCTCGCAATGTGGTCAAGTAGGGATGGACAATAAATGAGGAACAATATTTTAAAAAATATGACATATCTATGACAGGTCTACAACCCTCAATGAGACAGAACGCTCTCCAGAATTCAGGCTGAAGTAAGCATCAGCATTTCTGGGTAATGAGAATCTGGCGTTAGAACATCAGAATTAGGAGCAGGAGTCGGCCATTCGGCCCCTCGAGCCTGCTGCGCCATTCCATAAGATCATGGCTGATCTTCCAGCTCAACTCCACTTTCCCGCAAGTGAGCCAATGGTTCTGCCTAGATTGAACTCTGCGCTTGCCCCTTATTGCGCAGCATGCATGAGCAGGCCAAGCCTGTTTTGTACTTTGCTGTGTAACCATCGAAAGCAGACAATGTAGGCCCTGGTCGCCATGTTGCGTTTGAAGAGGAGGAGGAGATAGATTTTGAGGACAATGTACGGGAGGAGGGCGTCTTTAAGCTGGCGGACAAGGCTTTTGGACAGGGAGAAGACTATCAACATCTGCGGAGGAGAGAGGAAAGAAAAAAACGTGAAATGAAAACACAAGCTAAAAGGAAGAAAGATCGGAAACAACCGCGGCTTGCGATAAACGCAGCCGGTCCGTTTTAGGAAGAGCGACGCAGTGATGCGTGAACTTGCAAAAGAAGCCCCGTGACTGCAGGCCCCAACCCACAACACATCTCCGCCTGTTACAGCCAGCGAGCACCGAACCTTACTGCACAGAAGGAGGCCGTTCGACCCGTTGCCTCTGTGGTGCCCGGGTTTATCCGAGAATGGAGCTGTCGCAGTGTGAGCTGGGAGAAACCACGAGCTTACCTCCTTGAGACGCTCCATGTCCTTGAGGTAGAATCCGATGTAGAAAAGACTAAGATACGAATTTACAAACTGAAACTGGGGAGGAAGAAAATAAAGGATTAGGTTCGTTTCTGCTCAGAGATTCACATTAACTGCCCCCCCGACTATCGCTCCCCCTCTGGGGAAATATACTACCCGGTACAGACAGAGAGAAAAAGAAAGACTTGCATTTCTATAGCGCCTTTCACGACCTCAGGATGTCCCAAAGCTCTTCACAGCCAATGAAGTACTTTTTGGAGCGTAGTCACTGTTGTAATGTAGGAAACGTGGCCTAATATCTCCGTTTGTGGCTCGGTGTCGAGTTTTGAATGTTAACCTTCCTGTGAAGCACTTTGGGACTTTTTTCTACGTTAGTGGCGCTATATAAATGCAGGTTCTTGTTGTTGTTTAGGCAAGCGATTAGCTAAACCACTTATCAATGCAATGGGATTTGGGGCGAGTTAGGACCCGGGGGGGGCGGGGGGGCAGAGTTCTGGAGCTGCAGTTTACGGAGAGTGGGAGCTGGGGGGCCGGGCGGGGGAGCGTTGGAATAGTCGAGTCTGGAGGGTGAGAAAGGTCCGGGTGTTGCAATGGGTTGTACACCGAGTTTTCAGCTCTGGACCCATGTTCAAATCCAGCTGGGCTACAGCTTTCTGGCTCTGAGGCTCCCACTCGTGAAACGAGTTTGGGTCAAAATCCACATCCAGGTTGTGGTGAGCACAGGCCCACCGTACAAACCCGCTGGAGAATCACTGACAACGCGAGTGGTGTGGGAACTGGAACGGTTCTGCACACGTGCAGTCGGGGCCCTCTTGTGATGTTAGGACAGAGGCACAGTGCTGGGGTGGGGGGGGGGTGGGAGGGGGGAAAGGAGCTTCACTCTCATCAAAAGCACGGGTGGACACAGCACTGACCCCTAGGGTAGACCACAGACCCGCGTCCCATCACCGTGCAGGGGAATCGCAGACACAGACCCGCGTCCCATCACCGTGCGGGGGAATCACAAACACAGACCTGCGTCCCATCACCGTGTGGGGGAATCACAAACACAGACCCGCGTCCAATCACCGTGTGGGAGAAATCACAGACACAGACCCGCGTCCCATCACCGTGCAGGGGAATCGCAGACACAGACCCGCGTCCCATCACCGTGTGGGAGAAATCACAGACACAGACCCGCGTCCAATCACCGTGCGGGGGAATCACAGACACAGACCCGCGTCCAATCACCGTGCGGGGGGAATCACAGACACAGACCCGCGTCCAATCACCGTGCAGGGGAATCACAGACACAGACCCGCGTCCCATCACCGTGTGGGGGAATCGCAGACACAGACCCGCGTCCAATCACCGTGCGGGGGGAATCACAGACACAGACCCACGTCCAATCACCGTGCGGGGGAATCACAGACACAGACCCGCGTCCCATCACCGTGTGGGGGAATCGCAGACACAGACCCGCGTCCCGTCACCGTGTGGGGGAATCGCAGACACAGACCCGCGTCCCGTCACCATGTGGGGGAATCGCAGACACAGACCCGCGTCCCATCACCGTGTGGGGGAATCGCAGACACAGACCCGCGTCCCATCACCGTGTGGGGGAATCACAGACACAGACCCGCGTCCAGTCACCGTGTGGGGGAATCGCAGACACAGACCCGCGTCCCATCACCGTGTGGGGGAATCGCAGACACAGACCCGCGTCCCATCACCGTGTGGGGGAATCGCAGACACAGACCCGCGTCCCATCACCGTGTGGGGGAATCACAGACACAGACCCGCGTCCAGTCACCGTGTGGGGGAATCGCAGACACAGACCCGCGTCCCATCACCGTGCGGGGGAATCGCAGACACAGACCCGCGTCCCATCACCGTGTGGGGGAATCGCAGACACAGACCCGCGTCCCATCACCGTGTGGGGGAATCGCAGACACAGACCCGCGTCCCATCACCGTGCAGGGGAATCACAGACACAGACCCGCGTCCAGTCACCGTGTGGGGGAATCGCAGACACAGACCCGCGTCCCATCACCGTGTGGGGGAATCACAGACACAGACCCGCGTCCCGTCACCGTGTGGGGGAATCGCAGACACAGACCCGCGTCCCATCACCGTGTGGGGGAATCGCAGACACAGACCCGCGTCCCGTCACCGTGTGGGGGAATCACAGACACAGACCCGCGTCCCGTCACCGTGTGGGGGAATCACAGACACAGACCCGCGTCCCGTCACCGTGTGGGGGAATCGCAGACACAGACCCGCGTCCCATCACCGTGCGGGGGGAATCGCAGACACAGACCCGCGTCCCATCACCGTGTGGGGGAATCGCAGACACAGACCCGCGTCCCATCACCGTGCGGGGGGAATCACAGACACAGACCCGCGTCCCATCACCGTGTGGGGGAATCGCAGACACAGACCCGCGTCCCATCACCGTGTGGGGGAATCACAGACACAGACCCCCGTCCCATCACCGTGCAGGGGAATCACAGACACAGACCCGCGTCCAGTCACCGTGTGGGGGAATCGCGGACACAGACCCGCGTCCCATCACCGTGTGGGGGAATCGCAGACACAGACCCGCGTCCAATCACCGTGTGGGGGAATCACAGACACAGACCCGCGTCCCGTCACCGTGCGGGGGGAATCGCAGACACAGACCCGCGTCCCGTCACCGTGCGGGGGGAATCACAGACACAGACCCCCATCCCATCACCGTGTGGGGGAATCACAGACACAGACCCGCGTCCCGTCACCGTGTGGGGGAATCGCGGACACAGACCCGCGTCCCATCACCGTGTGGGGGAATCGCAGACACAGACCCGCGTCCCATCACCGTGCGGGGGAATCACAGACACAGACCCGCGTCCCATCACCGTGCAGGGGAATCACAGACACAGACCCGCGTCCAGTCACCGTGTGGGGGAATCGCGGACACAGACCCGCGTCCCGTCACCGTGTGGGGGAATCGCAGACACAGACCCGCGTCCCATCACCGTGTGGGGGAATCGCAGACACAGACCCGCGTCCCATCACCGTGTGGGGGAATCGCAGACACAGACCCGCGTCCCATCACCGTGCAGGGGAATCACAGACACAGACCCGCGTCCAGTCACCGTGTGGGGGAATCGCAGACACAGACCCGCGTCCCATCACCGTGTGGGGGAATCACAGACACAGACCCGCGTCCCGTCACCGTGTGGGGGAATCGCAGACACAGACCCGCGTCCCGTCACCGTGTGGGGGAATCGCGGACACAGACCCGCGTCCCGTCACCGTGTGGGGGAATCGCAGACACAGACCCGCGTCCCATCACCGTGTGGGGGAATCGCAGACACAGACCCGCGTCCCATCACCGTGTGGGGGAATCGCAGACACAGACCCGCGTCCCATCACCGTGCGGGGGAATCGCAGACACAGACCCGCGTCCAGTCACCGTGTGGGGGAATCGCAGACACAGACCCGCGTCCCATCACCGTGTGGGGGAATCACAGACACAGACCCGCGTCCCGTCACCGTGTGGGGGAATCGCAGACACAGACCCGCGTCCCATCACCGTGTGGGGGAATCGCAGACACAGACCCGCGTCCCGTCACCGTGTGGGGGAATCACAGACACAGACCCGCGTCCCGTCACCGTGTGGGGGAATCACAGACACAGACCCGCGTCCCGTCACCGTGTGGGGGAATCGCAGACACAGACCCGCGTCCCATCACCGTGCGGGGGGAATCGCAGACACAGACCCGCGTCCCGTCACCGTGTGGGGGAATCGCAGACACAGACCCGCGTCCCATCACCGTGCGGGGGGAATCGCAGACACAGACCCGCGTCCCATCACCGTGCGGGGGGAATCGCAGACACAGACCCGCGTCCCATCACCGTGTGGGGGCAAAGGGCAAAGGGATTTTCATGCTCATCAAAAGCAGGCGTGGGTACAGCAGGGAAGATTGGAGTCTGCTCTCAGCCGCTGTGTCTGCTGTTGGACTGGGCTCGTGTGCTTGGCTAAATCTCAAATGTCATCCTCTCTAAATTTAACCGTGAGCAGTAACTTACACCGGAGCCAACGAGAACCCAACTGAGCGCAGTTTGGAATAACTGCATATCGTGGGAGGGAAACTCGCCCTTTCACCTTTTAACTCAAAGATTTAGAATTTCCCCCCAATATTTCCATCCCCTCCCTTTTCCCCCCGTCCTTCCCCGAAAGGGGGGCCGAGTCCAGCTGGTGTCGAATGTTTCCAGGGGCACCATTCCGCCCGATACCTCATCACGCCCGATCCGAACTCCCCTGGAGCAAAGCCGTTGGGAGGGGACGGGAATCCCGGTCTTGGGGGAGTGGCGGACGGGCGTCCAAGTCCCGGCTGATTTGAATTCCGGGATTCAGCATCTCGCCAGCGGGGGAGGGGAATGGAGATTGGGCAGGCCAAAGGTCAGCCGCCGTCACCAAGAGAAGGCTGCGCGGTAAACCGGCGGCGGAGGGCGGGTGCCGGGGAGGGGGAGATGATGCAAGGGTCTCACAAGTGGTGGGGAACATGGAAATGTTCTACGGAAGAGGCCCTCTGGTGAGGTTGGGACTGAGGCACATTTTAACCGCTCCCCATCCCCCTCCCCTCCCCCACTCAGAGGAGAGTTAAAATCTGACCCCCCCTCCATTCGTGTGAGCCCAGACAGTGAGTGTCAGTTGGCTATTCCACTGCTGGAGCTGGCATCTAATACAGGAAACTCTCGATTTACCGGCACCTAAATAACCGGAAATCTCTGTTAACCGGCAAAATTCAGGAGTAGGTTCAGGTAAGTTTTACTTCATATTAGTGGCCGTTCCTGGATCTGTGGCTGAGTAACCGGGGTTCCTGTACCTGTTGCATAGCAACAGGGACGCTTGGATCTTGTGGCCGGGGTTCCTGCACCTGTTGCATAGCAACAGGGAAGCCTGGATTTGTTGCTGTGTACGGGGCTCTCGTACCTTTTACTATACCTCTCTGTAATCCGGACTTTTTGATAAACCGGCACCACGCCGGTCCCGTCGGTGCCGGATAATAAAGAGTTTCCGGTAGTTGACCAAACCAATTGCAAGAGGCTCGGCTTTCTGTAGGATTGGAGCTCAGTGTGTCCCAGAAATAAAAGAAAAGACTTGCATTTCTCTAGCGCCTTTCATGACCTCAGGACGTCCCAAAGCTCTTTACAGCCAATGAAGTACTTTTCTGAAGTGTTGTAATGTGGGAAACGCGGCAGCCAATTTGCGCACAGCAAGATCCCACAAACAGCAATGAGATAATGACCAGATAATCTGTTTTAGTGATTGCTGATTGAGGGATAAATGTTGGCCCCAGGACACCGGGGAGAACTCCCCTGCTCTTTTTCGAAATAGTGGCCGTGGGATCTTTTACATCCACCCAAGAGAGCAGACGGGGCCTCGGTTTAATGTCTCATCCGAAAGACAATACTCACCAAAACTAGTTTAATGATGAGGTGTTTTTCATAGGCACTCTGTAAGCGGTAATTCTCTGGAAAAAGGAAATACAGAGGAACATGACTGAGACACACTGGCAGCAGTTAGACAGCAACCGATCTCAAACACAATGCGGTATCCTAGGTTTCCCGATCGGGAACGAGGGCTGACAGGAAGTGGGGCGGAGCGTGAACCCGCGTGTTTCCTACACGATCACTGCTGACCCCGTGCTGATTGACGGGTCTCTTCCAGTTGAATAATCTGGCTGAGTTCTGGGCAGTCGAAATGCCCCTGATTATTGAGCCTGCCAGGTTGGGGGAGCGAGATGGAGCGAGGTGCTGCACAATTTAAAGGGCTGCAGCTTACCAAGAACTCGCCACTAGCTCACCGAAGCTTTTGCTGAACCACAGAGAGTTCTTACTCTAAAAAGCACTGTCGGCATCTGAGTGGGGCCTCCAGGTATCTCACTCCTCTGTAATATAGGAGCGGAAGTACACCATTCGGCCCCTCGAGCCTGTTCCACCACTCAATTAGATCACGTCTGATTCGTGCCTCAATTCCATTTACCCGCCTTTGCTTCATATCCCTCGATACCCTTACCTAAGACAAATCTATCGATCTCAGTTTTCAAAGCTCCAACTGACCCCCAGCCTCGACAGCTTTTTGGGGGAGAGAGTTCCAGATTTCCACCACCCTTTGTGTGAAGAAGTGCTTCCTGACATCACCCCTGAACGGCCTGGCTCTAATTTTAAGGTTCTGCCCCCTTGTTCTGGACTCCCCCCACCAGAGGAAATAGTTTCTCTCTATCGACCCCATTAACTCCTTTAATCATCTTAAACACCTCGATTAGATCACCCCTTAATCTTCTAAACTCGAGGGAATACAAGCCCAGTCTGTGCAACCTGGCCTCGGAATTTAACCCTTTTAGCCCCGGTATCAATGCAGGAAGAGGGGAATCTGGGAATTTACAGAAGTTGTTTCAATTGATACCGGGGCCTCGAGGGTTAAACTGTGAAGCCAGTTAGCAGTAATGCCTGTGTGAGGAGCATGCCCCAAGATACAGTGCTTTGCAACAACAACCTGTATTTATATAGCGCCTTTAATGCAGTAAAGCGTCCCAAGGGAGCGATTACAATTTTCCTTATAAAATATAGCAACTCCGTCATGCAAGTGGGAACGATCGACGGGGAAACCGCCTCGACCTGTTTGGTGGGCGTGGACCCAGGGTAATAGACCGGGATTCGCAATGTAGAGAGGCGGAGTGCCCCAAAACACAGCAAGTCCCGGCTGGTTGGGTGACATGGCTTTCACTGACTCCACTCGCTGGGGGCTCGACAGGAGTGGGGAAAGGGAACACAGGAACAGGAGGAGGCCATTCAGCCCCTCGAGCCTGTTCCCCCAGTCAATGAAATCATGGCTGATCTGTGACCTAACTCTACATACCCGCCTTTGCCTCGTATCCCTTAATACCTTTGGTTAACAGAAATCCACCAATCTCCGACTTAAAATTAACAAAGGGCGTGGGATCGTGTCTCGGGTCGCACGTTTGCTTCTATTGCTGATTAAAAGTTGTTGAAAACCTTAACCCTTCGGCTGCCAGAACGTGCAGGGTAATGTCAGTCTCCTCGGGCTGGCCATTTCTTTAAAGAATCTCATCGCACAGTAGGAGGCCATTTGGCCCATCGTGCTTGTGTGGGCTCTTTGAACGAGCTCTCCAATTAGTCCCACTCCTCACCTGCTCTTTCCCCACAGCCCGGCACATTTCTCTTTTTCGCATATATATCCATTCCAGGTCACAACAACTCGCTGCGTAAAAACATTCTCCTCATCTCCCCCTCTGGTTTTTTTTTACCAATTATCTTCAATCTGTGTCCTCTGGTTACCGGCCCTCCTGCCACTGGGAACAGTTTCTCCTTATTTACTCTATCAAAACCCTTCATAATTTTGAGCACCTCGATTAAATCTCCCCTTAACATTCTCTGCTCTCAGGAGAACAACCCCAGCTTCTCCAGTCTCTCCACATCACTGAAGTCCTTCTAATCTTGATCAAAATAATAAAGTAATTGTAAAAGGTAGCCCCACATATTTGGTACAGTCCGTCACGCCCCCCCCCCCCCCCCCCCGGCGGGGAGAGGGTGTTTGGTACAGTCCGTCCCGCGCGGCCCCCCCCCCCCCCACAGGGAGAGGGTGAGAGGGTGTTTGGTACAGTCCCCCCCGCGGGGAAAGGGTGTTTGGTACAGTCTGTCCCCCCCACCCCCACCCGCAGGGAGAGGGTGTTTGGTACAGTCCGCCCCCCCCCCCCCTCACAGGGAGAGGGTGTTTGGTACAGTCCGTCGCCACCCCCCCCCCCACCCCCCCGGCGGGGAGAGGGTATTTGGTACGTACCCATGCCATTTAACCAATAGGCAATTTTCTTGTAAACATCGTCAAGAATTGTAGTCACGACAGCCAGAAGGACTTTAGGAAAATAGATGACTATCTGTGGCAATTCTCTGATACTGGACACAAATTCCTGAAAAACGGGAAAGCAGAAAAAGGTTTACGAATAAAAGCAATGAGAAGTCTTGTGTTTACACAACTCCGTGTGTCGACCAGTCTCAGGGCAGTGCCCACAGTGAATTACTATCGGAGTGTAGTGACTGTTATTATGTAGGTTAATACATAAGAGCATAAGAATTAGGAGCAGGAGTCGGCCATTCGGCCCCTCGAGCCTGCTCCACCATTTAATAAGATCACAGCTGATCTTCAACCTCAACTCCACTTTTCCGCCCGATCCCCATATCCCTTGATTCCCCTAGAGTCCAAAAATCTCTCGATTTCTATCTTGAATATACTTAACGACTGAGCATCCACAGCCCTCTGGGGCAGAGAATTTCAAAGATTCACCACCCTCTGAGTGAAGAAATTCATCCTCATCTCAGTCCTAAATGGCCGACCCCTTATCCTGAGACTGTGACCCCTAGTTCTAGTCTCTCCAGCCAGGGGAAACATCCTCTCGGCATCTACCCTGTCAAACCCCCTCAGAATCTTATATGTTTCAATGACAGCATAGGTTACTGTGACAGGACCAACAAAGGGGTTTAGACAAGTTAATCTGATTTTGGTGATGTTGATTGAGGGATAAATGTTGGCCAGGATACCGGGGAGAACTCCCCTGCTCCTCGTCTGAATCGTGCCGTGGGATCTTTAATAACCAACCTCAACAAGGTTAAATGTCTCACCTGAAAGACGACACCTCTGGCAATGCAGCGCTCCCTCGGTGCTGTGCCGGAGTGTGGATCTAGATTATGAGCTCCTATACTGAAGTAGGGGCTCAAAGCAAGAGCCTCAGAATGCTGCTGAGCCAAGCTGATACAGCCAAAATACGCAGACAGCGTACTGGAACAGAGCAAGGCAATATATTGCAAACAGTGAGTACTACTGGTTGGCCATGAGCTGACAGGTGTCTGATGTGTATCTGCACCAGGTTGGAGCTCTGTGACATCCCTTCAGTATGAACCCCATGTTGGGCCCTAGACGGGTTCATGTCTGACCCGTAAAAGTTCCTTGATCCCATGCACACACTTTTCTGACCTGTACCTGACCCTTGTGAGTTCACCGCTAAACACCATCAATGCAACTCAATGGGACAAAAGGGAAACTCTTTGTATCATATTCATGAACTTTCACCCTTTATGCGATTATAATTAGGTGGGGTTGGTCATTTGTCTTTGATCATTGGGATTGTGTACAGTGGGAGTGAATGGGAAGGGGTTTGGGTCCATTGGGATTGTGTACAGTGGGAGTGAATGGGAAGGGGTTTGGGTCCATTGGGATTGTGTACAGTGGGAGTGAATGGGAAGGGGTTTTGTCTGTTGGGATTCTGTACAATGGGAGTGAATGGGAAGGGGTCCATTGGGATTCTGTACAGTGGGAGTGAATGGGAAGGGGTTTTTGGGATTCTGTACAGTGGGAGTGAATGGGAAGAAGTTGGGTCCATTGGGATTGTGTAAAGTGGGAGTGAATGGGAAGGGGTTTGGGTCCATTGGGATTGTGTAAAGTGGGAGTGAATGGGAAGGGGTTTGGTCCATTGGGATTGTGTACAGTGGGAGTGAATGGGAAGGGGTTTAGTCCATTGGGATTGTGTACAGTGGGAGTGAATGGGAAGGGGTTTGGTCCATTGGGATTGTGTACAGTGGGAGTGAATGGGAAGGGGTTTGGTCCGTTGGGATTGTGTACAGTGGGAGTGAATGGGAAGGGGTTTGGGTCCATTGGGATTGTGTACAGTGGGAGTGAATGGGAAGGGGTTTGGTCCATTGGGATTGTGTACAGTGGGAGTGAATGGGAAGGGGTTTGGTCCGTTGGGATTGTGTACAGTGGGAGTGAATGGGAAGGGGTTTGGGCCACTGGGATTGTGTACAGTGGGAGTGAATGGGAAGGGGTTTGGTCCATTGGGATTGTGTACAGTGGGAGTGAATGGGAAGGGGTTTGGGTCCGTTGGGATTGTGTACAGTGGGAGTGAATGGGAAGGGGTTTGGGTCCATTGGGATTGTGTACAGTGGGAGTGAATGGGAAGGGGTTTGGGTCCGTTGGGATTGTGTACAGTGGGAGTGAATGGGAAGGGGTTTGGTCCATTGGGATTGTGTACAGTGGGAGTGAATGGGAAGGGGTTTGGTCCATTGGGATTGTGTACAGTGGGAGTGAATGGGAAGGGGTTTGGTCCATTGGGATTGTGTACAGTGGGAGTGAATGGGAAGGGGTTTGGTCCATTGGGATTGTGTACAGTGGGAGTGAATGGGAAGGGGTTTGGTCCATTGGGATTGTGTACAGTGGGAGTGAATGGGAAGGGGTTTGGTCCATTGGGATTGTGTACAGTGGGAGTGAATGGGAAGGGGTTTGGTCCATTGGGATTGTGTACAGTGGGAGTGAATGGGAAGGGGTTTGGTCCATTGGGATTGTGTACAGTGGGAGTGAATGGGAAGGGGTTTGGGTCCATTGGGATTGTGTACAGTGGGAGTGAATGGGAAGGGGTTTGGGTCCATTGGGATTGTGTACAGTGGGAGTGAATGGGAAGTGGTTTGGTCCATTGGGATTGTGTACAGTGGGAGTGAATGGGAAGGGGTTTGGTCCGTTGGGATTGTGTACAGTGGGAGTGAATGGGAAGAGGTTTGGTCCATTGGGATTGTGTACAGTGGGAGTGAATGGGAAGGGGTTTGGTCCATTGGGATTGTGTACAGTGGGAGTGAATGGGAAGGGGTTTGGTCCATTGGGATTGTGTACAGTGGGAGTGAATGGGAAGGGATTTGGTCCATTGGGATTGTGTACAGTGGGAGTGAATGGGAAGGGGTTTGGGTCCATTGGGATTGTGTACAGTGGGAGTGAATGGGAAGGGGTTTGGGTCCATTGGGATTGTGTACAGTGGGAGTGAATGGGAAGGGGATTGGTCCATTGGGATTGTGTACAGTGGGAGTGAATGGGAAGGGGTTTGGGTCCGTTGGGATTGTGTACAGTGGGTGTGAATGGGAAGGGGTTTGGTCCATTGGGATTGTGTACAGTGGGAGTGAATGGGAAGGGGTTTGGTTCCGTTGGGATTGTGTACAGTGGGTGTGAATGGGAAGGGGTTTGGTCCATTGGGATTGTGTACAGTGGGAGTGAATGGGAAGGGGTTTGGGTCCATTGGGATTGTGTACAGTGGGAGTGAATGGGAAGGGGTTTGGTCCATTGGGATTGTGTACAGTGGGAGTGAATGGGAAGGGGTTTGGTCCATTGGGATTGTGTACAGTGGGAGTGAATGGGAAGGGGTTTGGTCCATTGGGATTGTGTACAGTGGGAGTGAATGGGAAGGGGTTTGGGTCCATTGGGATTGTGTACAGTGGGAGTGAATGGGAAGGGGTTTGGGTCCATTGGGATTGTGTACAGTGGGAGTGAATGGGAAGTGGTTTGGTCCATTGGGATTGTGTACAGTGGGAGTGAATGGGAAGGGGTTTGGTCCGTTGGGATTGTGTACAGTGGGAGTGAATGGGAAGAGGTTTGGTCCATTGGGATTGTGTACAGTGGGAGTGAATGGGAAGGGGTTTGGTCCATTGGGATTGTGTACAGTGGGAGTGAATGGGAAGGGGTTTGGTCCATTGGGATTGTGTACAGTGGGAGTGAATGGGAAGGGATTTGGTCCATTGGGATTGTGTACAGTGGGAGTGAATGGGAAGGGGTTTGGGTCCATTGGGATTGTGTACAGTGGGAGTGAATGGGAAGGGGTTTGGGTCCATTGGGATTGTGTACAGTGGGAGTGAATGGGAAGGGGATTGGTCCATTGGGATTGTGTACAGTGGGAGTGAATGGGAAGGGGTTTGGGTCCGTTGGGATTGTGTACAGTGGGTGTGAATGGGAAGGGGTTTGGTCCATTGGGATTGTGTACAGTGGGAGTGAATGGGAAGGGGTTTGGGTCCGTTGGGATTGTGTACAGTGGGTGTGAATGGGAAGGGGTTTGGTCCATTGGGATTGTGTACAGTGGGAGTGAATGGGAAGGGGTTTGGGTCCATTGGGATTGTGTACAGTGGGAGTGAATGGGAAGGGGTTTGGTCCATTGGGATTGTGTACAGTGGGAGTGAATGGGAAGGGGTTTGGTCCATTGGGATTGTGTACAGTGGGAGTGAATGGGAAGGGGTTTGGGTCCGTTGGGATTGTGTACAGTGGGAGTGAATGGGAAGGGGTTTGGTCCATTGGGATTGTGTACAGTGGGAGTGAATGGGAAGGGGTTTGGTCCATTGGGATTGTGTACAGTGGGAGTGAATGGGAAGGGGTTTGGTCCGTTGGGATTGTGTACAGTGGGAGGGAATGGGAAGGGGTTTGGTCCGTTGGGATTGTGTACAGTGGGAGTGAATGGGAAGGGGTTTGGTCCGTTGGGATTGTGTACAGTGGGAGTGAATGGGAAGGGGTTTGGTCCGTTGGGATTGTGTACAGTGGGAGTGAATGGGAAGGGGTTTGGTCCGTTGGGATTGTGTACAGTGGGAGTGAATGGGAAGGGGTTTGGTCCATTGGGATTGTGTACAGTGGGAGTGAATGGGAAGGGGTTTGGTCCATTGGGATTGTGTACAGTGGGAGTGAATGGGAAGGGGTTTGGTCCATTGGGATTGTGTACAGTGGGAGTGAATGGGAAGGGGTTTGGGTCCATTGGGATTGTGTACAGTGGGAGTGAATGGGAAGGGGTTTGGTCCATTGGGATTGTGTACAGTGGGAGTGAATGGGAAGGGGTTTGGTCCATTGGGATTGTGTACAGTGGGAATGAATGGGAAGGGGTTTGGGTCCATTGGGATTGTGTACAGTGGGAGTGAATGGGAAGGGGTTTGGTCCATTGGGATTGTGTACAGTGGGAGTGAATGGGAAGGGGTTTGGTCCATTGGGATTGTGTACAGTGGGAGTGAATGGGAAGGGGTTTGGTCCATTGGGATTGTGTACAGTGGGAGTGAATGGGAAGGGGTTTGGGTCCATTGGGATTGTGTACAATGGGAGTGAATGGGAAGGGGTTTGGGTCCATTGGGATTGTGTACAGTGGGAGTGAATGGGAAGGGGTTTGGTCCATTGGGATTGTGTACAGTGGGAGTGAATGGGAAGGGGTTTGGTCCATTGGGATTGTGTACAGTGGGAGGGAATGGGAAGGGGTTTGGTCCATTGGGATTGTGTACAGTGGGAGCAAAGGAGAATTGATTTTACCCATTGAGACTTTTAGCTTGAATTGGGATTTGCAGTGCCCTGAAGCAGTTTTCTCTGCGAGCGGAGAGTTTGTTCTACATTTCTCTAACTCTAAACATTTGATAGTTGCAGGAATAGGGATCGATCGATATCACTCCCTGTTAAATCACGGAATGTCGCGAGGAGTGTAGACGCAGTTTCCTGCCATGTGTTGAGGCTTCGCGTTACAGCAGAGTTACAATAACGCTTCGCCTTTGTGTTGGACAGGACTCTACAAAGGGATCGTCGCGAAGCCTCGACTCAAGAGCCTGAGCAGGTGGCTGGCACTGACCTGCAGTTCAAAGCAGATTAACATGGTCAGGAAGACAATGCAGAGACAGAAGAGACAGACAGGAAGACTGACAAAATACTGGAACAACCTCCGTTTCCAAGGCGGGTAATAGAAGTCCTCGCAACCCGTAACTGGGCTGACTCGTTTGACACCCTGTCGGGGGAGAGAGATGAGAAGCATTAAAAACATCGTACAGCAAACAGTGCGGCAACTTGTCTGCTTATCAAGGTTTTGACCTGAAACGTTAACTCTGTTTCTCTCTCCGCGGATGTTGCCTGGCCTGCCGAGGTTTTCCAGCATTTTCTGTTGTTTTTATGAGGGTTGTTAGTGTCCGGAGTGCAACACTTCTCCATTTCAGGCACCACATGCTACTATAAAAAGACTTGCATTTCTATAGCGCCTTTCATGGCCTGAGGACATCCCAAAGTGCTTTACAGCCAATTAAGTCATTTTGAAGTGTAGTCACTGTTAATGTAGGAAACGCGGCAGTCAATTTGCACGCAGCAAGCTCCCACAAACAGCAATGTGATAAATGACCAGATAATGTGTTTTAGTGATGTTGGTTGAAGGATAAATATTGGCTCCAGGACACCAGGGAGAACTCCCCTGCTCTTCTTCGAAAGGGTGCCATGGGATCTTACCCGGTCTGGGCTTCACGTGACTCTAGTCCATGCTAAGGGGTTAGCTCTTTACTTCGAATTACATAGAATTTTACAACACGGTCCGTTCGGCCCGACTGCTCCGTGCCGGTGTTTCTGCTCCACACCAGCCTCCTCCCACCCTTCTTCATCTCACCCCATCACCATATCCTTCTATTCCTTTCTCCCTCGTGTGTTTATCCAGCTTCCCCTGAAATGCATCGACGCTATTCGCCTCGACCACTCCCTGTGGTAGCGAGTTCCACGTTACCAGGCAACTCATCAAGCTCCGAGTTATACTCACCGAGTCAGCTGGCATTTGAGGGGCCATGATAGAGAATGGGTGATGGGTGGCATAGCCCTGTTCCTCAGAAGGTAGCTACTCATTGCAGACCTCTAGGGGGCTGGGGAACATCTTGCCCTCTGGCTCAATGAGAATATCATAGAGTCATAACAGCACAGAAGGAGGCCATTTGGCCCATCGAATCCATGCCGCTCTCTGTAGAGCAATCCAGTCAGTCCCATTCCCCCGCTCTATCCCCGGAGCCCTGCAAGTTTATTTCCCTCCGGTGCCTATCCAGTCTCCCCTTGAAAACATTGAGTGTCTCCGCTTCCACCACTTCCGTCAGCAGCGAATTCCAGGTCATTGCCATTCGCTGCGTAAAAAAGTTTTTCCTCACGTCCCCCCTGTATCTCTTGCCCAAAACCTTAAACCTGTGTCCCCTAGTCCTTGTACCATCAACTAGTGGGAACAGCCTTTCCCCATCTAGCCTATCCAAACCCGTCATAATCTTGTACACCTCGATCAAATCACCCCTCAACCTCCTTTACTCTAATGAAAACAAATCCAGCTTCTCCAACCTGTCCTTGTAGCTAAGATCCCCCATCCTCGGAACCATTCTGGTAAATCTCCTCTGCACCCTCTCAAGGGCCTTCACATCCTTCCTAAAGTGTGGTGACCAGAACTGGATGCAATACTCCAGTTGTGGCCTAACCAGCGCTTTATAAAGGTTCAGCATAACTTCTCTACTTTTGTACTCAATACCTCTATTTATGAAGCCCAAGATCCCATATGCTTTGCTAACCACTCTCTCAATATGTCCCGCCACCTTCAGGGACCTATGCACATTAACTCCCAGGTCCCTCTGTCCCTGCACACTCTTTAAAACTGTGCCATTAAGTGTATATTGCCTCTCCCTGTTCCTTCTGCCAAAATGCATAACTGTAAGAAGTCACACAACACCAGGTTATAGTCCAACAGTTTTATTTGAAATCACAAGCTTTCGGAGCGCTGCTCTTTCGTCAGGTGAAGGAGCAGCACTCCGAAAGCTTGTGATTTCAAATAAAACTGTTGGACTATAACCTGGTGTTGTGTGACTTCTTACATTTGTCCACCCCAGTCCAACTCCGGCATCTCCACACCAAAATGCATCACCTCACACTTCTCTGTATTAAATTCCATCTGCCACTTGTCTGCCCATTCTGCGAGCCTTTCTATGTCCTGTTGCAGTCGATTGGTATCATCATCACTGTTTGCCACACCCCCAAGTTTGGTGTCATCGGCAAATTTAGAAATTCTACTCTGTATTCCAATATCCAGGTCATTTATATATACAGGAAACTCTTTGGTATCCGGCACCGACGGGACCGGGATGGTGCCGGTTGATTAAAAATTCTGGATAAGGAAGAAGGGACATGGAGTGACAATGGCCCAAGGTACGAGAGCCCTGTCACACAGCCAGAAGTGCTGGAGCCCCGTAACACAGGTACAGGGGACCCGGTTACACAACCAGAGGTGCAGGAGCCATGGTTACACGGCAAAAGGTCCGAGATCCCCGGTTACACAGCCGCAATTATACAGTATACGGAAGCCTCAAAACCTACTCCTGAATTTTGCTGGTTAATTAAGTGCCATTTAAACGAGAGTTTCCTGTATCAAAAAAAGGCAGTGGCCCCAGCACTGACCCTTGGGGAACACCACTGTCTACCATCCTCCAGTCTGAAAAACAGCCATTTACCACAACTCGCTGTTTTCTGTCCTTGAGCCAATTCCTTATCCAAGCTGCCACTGACCCACCTATTCCATGAGCCTCAATTTTGTTAACCAGCCTTCTATGTGGTACTTTGTCAAACACCATCCGAAAATCCATGTAGACAACATCCCTTCATCAGGGAAGGTGCATTCCCTTCATCAATCCTCTCTGTTACTTCATCAAAAAATTCTATTAGATTTTTTAGTCTTTGAATTGTTTCTACACAGAAAGGTTCAGTGAACAGACTTCTGAGGTTAACAAGCTCTGAACAAGGTTTATTTTCCCTCAATATTAACTTGGCAGCAGATTACAAATGGGGGCAAAATAATTTTTAGGCGAGGATAATGCAGTTTAAAAAGAACTAGGGGCCATAAATATAAGATCGTCACTAATAAATCCAATTGTGAATTCAGGAGAAACTTCTTCACCCAGAAGGTGGTGAGAATGTGGAACTCGCTCCCACAGGGAGTGGTTGAGGCGAATAGCAGAGATGGATTTAAGGGGAAGTTGGATAAACACACGAGGGAGAAAGGAATAGAAGGATATGTTGATGGGGTGAGATGAAGAGGGGCGGGAGGAGGCTGGTGTGGAGCAGAAACACCGGCATGGAGCAGTCGGGCCGAATGGCCTGTTTCTGTGCTGTGAATTCTCTGTAATTTACGAACAGGGATTTCCTCACCAGTTTACACTTTGGACCCCTTTTGCGTCACATTTTATACACGCTCGTAAATATACGGCCGATATTCGAGCCACACTCACCCTGTACTGGGACCTGGGCTCCTCAATGAGCTCTGCTGGCCGGTCTAACGTTCCCCATCGGTAGGCAAGCTCCGCACTCTGACGCTTCCAACCCTCCAGAAATAACGTGGTCCACACAACGTTAAACAGGGCAAAGACCACACAGATCACATCACGGCTGATCTGTTAAAGAAAGAAAGACTCACATTTCTATAGCGCCTTTCACGACCTCAGGATGTCACAAAGTGCTTCACAGCCAATAAAGTACTTTTTTTTGGAGTGTAGTCACTGTTCTAATGTAGGAAACGCGGCAGCCAATTTGCGCACAGCAAGATCCCACAAAGAGCTAATCTGTTTTAGTGATGTTGGTTGAGGGATAAATATTGGCCCCAGGACACTGGGGAGAACTCCCTTACTCGTCTTCAAAATAGTGCCGTGGGATCGTTTACGTCCACCTGAGAGAACAGACGGGGCCTCGGTTTAACATCTCATCCGAAAGGCGTCACCTCCAACAGTGCAGCGCTCCCTCAGTACTGCCCCTCCGACAGTGCGGCGCTCCCACAGTACTGCCCCTCCGACAGTGCGGCGCTCCCTCAGTACTGCCCCTCCGACAGTGCAGCGCTCCCTCAGTACTGCCCCTCCGACAGTGCGGTGCTCCCTCAGTACTGCCCCTCTGACAGTGCGGCGCTCCCTCAGTACTGCCCCTCCGACAGTGCGGCGCTCCCTCAGTACTGCCCCTCCGACAGTGCGGCATTCCCTCAGTACTGCCCCTCCGACAGTGCGGCGCTCCCTCAGTACTGCCCCTCCGACAGTGCGGTGCTCCCTCAGTACCGCCCCTCCGACAGTGCGGCACTCCCTCAGCACTGCGCTGGAGTGTCAGCCTAGATTGTGTGGCTTGAGTCTCTGGAGTGGGACTTGAACCCACAACTTTCTGACTCAGAGGTGAGCGTGCCACTCCCTGAGCCACAGCTGGCACCAAAGGCTGTGGGTGGTAAATGAAAATGGTCACCCCCATCGTCGGTTCCAATAAAGCTTTGAAGCACATCCTTCACTGAGAACCCAACTGTTTGACTGGAGCCTCTCACACTAACCTACAATTAGCACAAATCCCGGCGTACAAGGGGAATATTCCGGCTTCACATTCTTGGTGCACTGGGAATTCGGGAGTGATTTGTGGCCAATGAGAGTTGAGTAAATCAGACATTGTTGACTGTACCTGGTCAGACTCTGTAAATGTCCAGAGCCCAAGACCAATCACGGCCGGGTAAATCATACACCACGTGTAGTATCCGAGCCAGGAGAAGTACATCGCGATTTTAACCCCAAAATAGTCACAGATCTCGTCTGGAACAGAGAAAAAGAAGGAAGATTCATCAGCTGAAAAGAAGGTTCAGATTACACAGGAAATGCTAGGAACAGCAAAGGCCTCGGTGAAGGCCCAAGCCCCACGGTGCAGGAGAGCCCCACGGTGCAGGTCACCAGGAGGCCCCACGGTGGAGGACACCAGGAGAGCCCCACGGTGGAGGACACCAGGACAGCCCACGGTGGAGGACACCAGGATAGCCCCACGGTGCAGGACACCAGGAGAGCCCCATGGTGCAGGACACCAGGAGGCCCCACGGTGGAGGACACCAGGAGAGCCCCACGGTGGAGGACACCAGGACAGCCCACGGTGGAGGACACCAGGATAGCCCCACGGTGCAGGACACCAGCAGAGCCCCACGGTGCAGGACACCAGGAGAGCCCCACGGTGCAGGACACCAGGAGAGCCCCACGGTGCAGGACACCAGGAGAGCCCCACGGTGCAGGACACCAGGAGAGCCCCACGGTGCAGGACACCAGGAGAGCCCCACGGTGCTGGACACCAGGAGAGCCCCACGGTGCAGGACACCAGGAGAGCCCCACGGTGCTGGACACCATGAGAGCCCCACGGTGCAGGACACCAGGAGAGCCCCACGGTGCAGGACACCAGGAGAGCGCCACGGTGCAGGACACCAGGAGAGCCCCACGGTGCAGGACACCAGGACAGCCCCACGGTGCAGGACACCAGGACGGCCCCACGATGCAGGACACCAGGAGAGCCCCACGGTGCTGGACACCAGGAGAGCCCCACGGTGCAGGACACCAGGAGAGCCCCACGGTGCAGGACACCAGGAGAGCCCCACGGTGCAGGACACCAGGAGAGCCCCACGGTGCAGGACACCAGGAGAGCTCCACAGTGCAGGACATCAGGAGAGCCCCACGGTGCAGGAGGCCCCACGGTACAGGACACCAGGACAGCCCCACGGTGCAGGACACCAGGAGAGCCCCACGGTGCAGGACACCAGGAGAGCCCCACGGTGGAGGACACCAGGAGAGCCCCACGGTGGAGGACACCAAGAGAGCCACATGGTGCAGGACACCAGGACGGCCCCACGGTGCAGGACACCAGCAAATTTGAAAAGACTGGCAGGAAAAATGATATAAATCAAGATTCAGTCTGTGGATTGTCCATTTAATTCACCAATAAAGCAGTAAGCAGCGTTAGCCAGCACCTCTACACACCTACTGGCTGTGACTCACAGACGGCCTGAACCCACGATTTCACCAATCGGTTGAGGATGCGCTGCTCGTGGATCGGAAGGACTTGCTGAATAATCCCTCGGGTCTTGAGCTCTGCAACTGGACACAACACGGACTCGTCAATATCCAAATAACCCCACAGGAATTCCCTCCCCTCCCTGACATTCCCTCCCCACCACTGCCCACATTAACCCCCTCCCCTGATGTTCTCTGCTCACATTAACCCCCTCCCCTGACGTTCTCCACCCACATTAACCCCCTCCCCTGACGTTATCTGCCCACAATAACCCCCTCCCCTGACGTTCTCTGCCCACATTAACCCCCCTCCCCTGACGTTATCTGCCCACATTAACCCCTCCCCTGACGTTCTCTGCCCACATTAACCCCCCTCCCCTGACGTTCTCTGCCCACATTAACCCCTCCCCCTGACGTTCTCTGCCCACATTAACCCCCCTCCCCTGACGTTCTCTGCCCACATTAACCCCCCTCCCCTGACGTTTTCTGTCCACATTAACCCCTCCCCTGACGTTCTCTGTCCACATTAACCCCCCCCTGACGTTCTCTGCCCACATTAACCCCTCCCACTGACGTTCTCTGTCCACATTAACCCCTCCCCCTGACGTTCTCTGCCCACATTAACCCCTCCCACTGACGTTCTCTGTCCACATTAACCCCTCCCCTGACGTTCTCTGCCCACATTAACCCCTCCCCTGACGTTCTCCGCCCACATTAACCCCTCCCCCTGACGTTCTCTGCCCACATTAACCCCTCCCCTGACGTTCTCTGCCCACATTAACCCCTCCCCCTGACGTTCTCTGCCCACATTAACCCCTCCCCCTGACGTTCTCTGCCCACATTAACCCCTCCCCTGACGTTCTCTGCCCACATTAACCCCTCCCCTGACGTTCTCCGCCCACATTAACCCCTCCCCCCTGACGTTCTCTGTCCACATTAACCCCTCCCCTGACGTTCTCTGTCCACATTAACCCCTCCCCTGACGTTCTCCGCCCACATTAACCCCTCCCCCTGACGTTCTCTGTCCACATTAACCCCTCCCCTGACGTTCTCTGTCCACATTAACCCCTCCCCTGACGTTCTCTGCCCACATTAACCCCTCCCCTGACGTTCTCTGCCCACATTAACCCCTCCCCTGACGTTCTCTGCCCACATTAACCCCTCCCCCTGACGTTCTCTGTCCACATTAACCCCTCCCCCTGACGTTCTCTGTCCACATTAACCCCTCCCCTGACGTTCTCTGCCCACATTAACCCCTCCCCCTGACGTTCTCTGTCCACATTAACCCCTCCCCTGACGTTCTCTGTCCACATTAACCCCTCCCCTGACGTTCTCTGTCCACATTAACCCCTCCCCTGACGTTCTCTGTCCACATTAACCCCTCCCCTGACGTTCTCTGCCCACATTAACCCCTCCCCTGACGTTCTCTGTCCACATTAACCACTCCCCCTGACGTTCTCTGCCCACATTAACCCCTCCCCCTGACGTTCTCTGTCCACATTAACCCCTCCCCCTGACGTTCTCTGCCCACATTAACCCCTCCCCCTGACGTTCTCTGTCCACATTAACCCCTCCCCTGACGTTCTCTGCCCACATTAACCCCTCCCCCTGACGTTCTCTGTCCACATTAACCCCTCCCCTGACGTTCTCTGCCCACATTAACCCCTCCCCCTGACGTTCTCTGCCCACATTAACCCCTCCCCTGACGTTCTCTGTCCACATTAACCCCTCCCCTGACGTTCTCTGCCCACATTAACCCCTCCCCCTGACGTTCTCTGTCCACATTAACCCCTCCCCTGACGTTCTCTGTCCACATTAACCCCCCTCCCCTGACGTTCTCTGTCCACATTAACCCCTCCCCTGACGTTCTCTGCCCACATTAACCCCCTCCCCTGACGTTCTCTGTCCACATTAACCCCTCCCCTGACATTCTCTGCCCACATTAACCCCTCCCCTGATGTTCTCTGCCCACATTAACCCCTCCCCTGACGTTCTCTGTCCACATTAACCCCTCCCCCTGACGTTCTCTGCCCACATTAACCCCTCCCCTGACGTTCTCTGTCCACATTAACCCCTCCCCTGACGTTCTCTGCCCACATTAACCCCTCCCCCTGACGTTCTCTGTCCACATTAACCCCTCCCCTGACGTTCTCTGTCCACATTAACCCCCTCCCCTGACGTTCTCTGTCCACATTAACCCCTCCCCTGACGTTCTCTGTCCACATTAACCCCTCCCCCTGACGTTCTCTGTCCACATTAACCCCTCCCCTGACGTTCTCTGTCCACATTAACCCCTCCCCTGACGTTCTCTGTCCACATTAACCCCTCCCCTGACGTTCTCTGTCCACATTAACCCCTCCCCCTGACGTTCTCTGTCCACATTAACCCCTCCCCTGACGTTCTCTGTCCACATTAACCCCTCCCCCTGACGTTCTCTGTCCACATTAACCCTCCCCTGACGTTCTCTGTCCACATTAACCCCCTCCCCTGACGTTCTCTGTCCACATTAACCCCTCCCCTGACGTTCTCTGTCCACATTAACCCCTCCCCTGACGTTCTCTGCCCACATTAACCCCCTCCCCTGACGTTCTCCGCCCACATTAACCCCTCCCCTGACGTTCTCTGCCCACATTAACCCCTCCCCTGACGTTCTCTGCCCACATTAACCCCTCCCCCTGACGTTCTCTGCCCACATTAACCCCTCCCCCTGACGTTCTCTGCCCACATTAACCCCTCCCCTGACGTTCTCTGTCCACATTAACCCCTCCCCCTGACGTTCTCTGCCCACATTAACCCCTCCCCCTGACGTTCTCTGTCCACATTAACCCCTCCCCCTGACGTTCTCTGCCCACATTAACCCCTCCCCTGACGTTCTCTGTCCACATTAACCCCTCCCCTGACGTTCTCTGTCCACATTAACCCCTCCCCCTGACGTTCTCTGTCCACATTAACCCCTCCCCTGACGTTCTCTGTCCACATTAACCCCTCCCCTGACGTTCTCTGCCCACATTAACCCCTCCCCTGACGTTCTCTGTCCACATTAACCCCTCCCCCTGACGTTCTCTGTCCACATTAACCCCTCCCCTGACGTTCTCTGCCCACATTAACCCCTCCCCTGACGTTCTCTGTCCACATTAACCCCTCCCCTGACGTTCTCTGTCCACATTAACCCCTCCCCTGACGTTCTCTGTCCACATTAACCCCTCCCCTGACGTTCTCTGCCCACATTAACCCCTCCCCTGACGTTCTCTGTCCACATTAACCCCTCCCCCTGACGTTCTCTGTCCACATTAACCCCTCCCCTGACGTTCTCTGCCCACATTAACCCCTCCCCTGACGTTCTCTGTCCACATTAACCCCTCCCCTGACGTTCTCTGTCCACATTAACCCCTCCCCTGACGTTCTCTGCCCACATTAACCCCTCCCCCTGATGTTCTCTGTCCACATTAACCCCTCCCCTGACGTTCTCTGTCCACATTAACCCCTCCCCTGACGTTCTCTGCCCACATTAACCCCTCCCCCTGACGTTCTCTGTCCACATTAACCCCTCCCCTGACGTTCTCTGTCCACATTAACCCCTCCCCTGACGTTCTCTGTCCACATTAACCCCTCCCCCTGACGTTCTCTGTCCACATTAACCCCTCCCCTGACGTTCTCTGTCCACATTAACCCCTCCCCTGACGTTCTCTGCCCACATTAACCCCCTCCCCTGACGTTCTCCGCCCACATTAACCCCTCCCCTGACGTTCTCTGTCCACATTAACCCCTCCCCTGACGTTCTCTGCCCACATTAACCCCTCCCCTGACGTTCTCTGCCCACATTAACCCCTCCCCTGACGTTCTCTGTCCACATTAACCCCTCCCCTGACGTTCTCTGTCCACATTAACCCCTCCCCCTGACGTTCTCTGCCCACATTAACCCCTCCCCTGACGTTCTCTGCCCACATTAACCCCTCCCCTGACGTTCTCTGTCCACATTAACCCCTCCCCCTGACGTTCTCTGTCCACATTAACCCCTCCCCTGACGTTCTCTGTCCACATTAACCCCTCCCCTGACGTTCTCTGCCCACATTAACCCCCTCCCCTGACGTTCTCCGCCCACATTAACCCCTCCCCTGACGTTCTCTGTCCACATTAACCCCTCCCCTGACGTTCTCTGCCCACATTAACCCCTCCCCTGACGTTCTCTGTCCACATTAACCCCTCCCCTGACGTTCTGTCCACATTAACCCCTCCCCTGACGTTCTCCGCCCACATTAACCCCTCCCCTGACGTTCTCTGTCCACATTAACCCCTCCCCTGACGTTCTCTGTCCACATTAACCCCTCCCCTGACGTTCTCTGTCCACATTAACCCCTCCCCCTGACGTTCTCTGTCCACATTAACCCCTCCCCTGACGTTCTCTGCCCACATTAACCCCCCTCCCCTGACGTTCTCTGTCCACATTAACCCCTCCCCTGACGTTCTCTGCCCACATTAACCCCTCCCCTGACGTTCTCTGTCCACATTAACCCCTCCCCTGACGTTCTCTGTCCACATTAACCCCTCCCCCTGACGTTCTCTGCCCACATTAACCCCTCCCCTGACGTTCTCTGCCCACATTAACCCCTCCCCTGACGTTCTCTGCCCACATTAACCCCTCCCCCTGACGTTCTCTGCCCACATTAACCCCTCCCCTGACGTTCTCTGTCCACATTAACCCCTCCCCTGACGTTCTCTGTCCACATTAACCCCTCCCCCTGACGTTCTCTGTCCACATTAACCCCTCCCCTGACGTTCTCTGTCCACATTAACCCCTCCCCTGACGTTCTCTGTCCACATTAACCCCTCCCCCTGACGTTCTCTGCCCACATTAACCCCTCCCCTGACGTTCTCTGCCCACATTAACCCCTCCCCTGACGTTCTCTGCCCACATTAACCCCTCCCCTGACGTTCTCTGTCCACATTAACCCCTCCCCTGACGTTCTCCGTCCACATTAACCCCTCCCCTGACGTTCTCCGCCCACATTAACCCCTCCCCTGACGTTCTCTGCCCACATTAACCCCTCCCCTGACGTTCTCTGCCCACATTAACCCCTCCCCCTGACGTTCTCTGCCCACATTAACCCCTCCCCCTGACGTTCTCTGTCCACATTAACCCCCTCCCCTGACGTTCTCTGCCCACATTAACCCCTCCCCCTGACGTTCTCTGCCCACATTAACCCCTCCCCCTGACGTTCTCTGTCCACATTAACCCCTCCCCTGACGTTCTCTGTCCACATTAACCCCTCCCCTGACGTTCTCTGTCCACATTAACCCCTCCCCTGACGTTCTCCGCCCACATTAACCCCTCCCCTGACGTTCTCTGCCCACATTAACCCCTCCCCTGATGTTCTCTGTCCACATTAACCCCTCCCCTGACGTTCTCTGCCCACATTAACCCCTCCCCTGACGTTCTCTGTCCACATTAACCCCTCCCCTGACGTTCTCTGTCCACATTAACCCCCCTCCCCTGACGTTCTCTGTCCACATTAACCCCTCCCCTGACGTTCTCCGCCCACATTAACCCCTCCCCTGACGTTCTCTGCCCACATTAACCCCTCCCCCTGACGTTCTCTGTCCACATTAACCCCTCCCCCTGACGTTCTCTGTCCACATTAACCCCTCCCCTGACGTTCTCTGTCCACATTAACCCCCTCCCCTGACGTTCTCTGTCCACATTAACCCCCCCCTGACGTTCTCTGTCCACATTAACCCCTCCCCTGACGTTCTCTGTCCACATTAACCCCTCCCCCTGACGTTCTCTGTCCACATTAACCCCTCCCCTGACGTTCTCTGCCCACATTAACCCCTCCCCTGACGTTCTCTGTCCACATTAACCCCTCCCCCTGACGTTCTCTGTCCACATTAACCCCCTCCCCTGACGTTCTCTGTCCACATTAACCCCTCCCCTGACGTTCTCTGTCCACATTAACACCTCCCCTGACGTTCTCTGCCCACATTAACCCCTCCCCTGACGTTCTCTGTCCACATTAACCCCTCCCCTGACGTTCTCTGTCCACATTAACCCCCCTCCCCTGACGTTCTCTGTCCACATTAACCCCTCCCCTGACGTTCTCTGCCCACATTAACCCCTCCCCCTGACGTTCTCTGTCCACATTAACCCCTCCCCTGACGTTCTCTGTCCACATTAACCCCTCCCCTGACGTTCTCTGCCCACATTAACCCCTCCCCCTGACGTTCTCTGCCCACATTAACCCCCTCCCCTGACGTTCTCTGTCCACATTAACCCCCTCCCCTGACGTTCTCTGTCCACATTAACCCCTCCCCTGACGTTCTCTGTCCACATTAACCCCCTCCCCTGACGTTCTCTGTCCACATTAACCCCTCCCCTGACGTTCTCTGTCCACATTAACCCCTCCCCTGACGTTCTCTGCCCACATTAACCCCTCCCCTGACGTTCTCTGCCCACATTAACCCCTCCCCTGACGTTCTCTGTCCACATTAACCCCTCCCCTGACGTTCTCTGTCCACATTAACCCCTCCCCTGACGTTCTCTGCCCACATTAACCCCTCCCCCTGACGTTCTCTGCCCACATTAACCCCCTCCCCTGACGTTCTCTGTCCACATTAACCCCCTCCCCTGACGTTCTCTGTCCACATTAACCCCTCCCCTGACGTTCTCTGTCCACATTAACCCCCTCCCCTGACGTTCTCTGTCCACATTAACCCCTCCCCTGACGTTCTCTGTCCACATTAACCCCTCCCCTGACGTTCTCTGCCCACATTAACCCCTCCCCTGACGTTCTCTGCCCACATTAACCCCTCCCCTGACGTTCTCTGTCCACATTAACCCCTCCCCTGACGTTCTCTGTCCACATTAACCCCTCCCCCTGACGTTCTCTGTCCACATTAACCCCTCCCCTGACGTTCTCTGCCCACATTAACCCCCTCCCCTGACGTTCTCTGTCCACATTAACCCCTCCCCTGACGTTCTCTGTCCACATTAACCCCTCCCCTGACGTTCTCTGTCCACATTAACCCCTCCCCTGACGTTCTCTGCCCACATTAACCCCTCCCCTGACGTTCTCTGCCCACATTAACCCCTCCCCCTGACGTTCTCTGTCCACATTAACCCCTCCCCTGACGTTCTCTGTCCACATTAACCCCTCCCCTGACGTTCTCTGTCCACATTAACCCCTCCCCCTGACGTTCTCTGTCCACATTAACCCCTCCCCTGACGTTCTCTGTCCACATTAACCCCTCCCCTGACGTTCTCTGTCCACATTAACCCCTCCCCTGACGTTCTCTGTCCACATTAACCCCCCCCTGACGTTCTCTGTCCACATTAACCCCTCCCCTGACGTTCTCTGTCCACATTAACCCCTCCCCTGACGTTCTCTGTCCACATTAACCCCTCCCCCTGACGTTCTCTGTCCACATTAACCCCTCCCCTGACGTTCTCTGTCCACATTAACCCCTCCCCTGACGTTCTCTGTCCACATTAACCCCTCCCCTGACGTTCTGTGTCCACATTAACCCCTCCCCCTGACGTTCTCTGTCCACATTAACCCCCCTCCCCTGACGTTCTCTGTCCACATTAACCCCTCCCCCTGACGTTCTCTGTCCACATTAACCCCCCCCTGACGTTCTCTGCCCACATTAACCCCCTCCCCTGACGTTCTCTGTCCACATTAACCCCCTCCCCTGACGTTCTCTGTCCACATTAACCCCCTCCCCTGACGTTCTCTGTCCACATTAACCCCCTCCCCTGACGTTCTCTGTCCACATTAACCCCTCCCCTGACGTTCTCCGCCCACATTAACCCCTCCCCTGACGTTCTCTGTCCACATTAACCCCCTCCCCTGACGTTCTCTGTCCACATTAACCCCTCCCCTGACGTTCTCTGTCCACATTAACCCCTCCCCTGACGTTCTCTGCCCACATTAACCCCTCCCCCTGACGTTCTCTGTCCACATTAACCCCTCCCCTGACGTTCTCTGTCCACATTAACCCCCTCCCCTGACGTTCTCTGTCCACATTAACCCCTCCCCTGACGTTCTCTGTCCACATTAACCCCTCCCCTGACGTTCTCTGCCCACATTAACCCCTCCCCCTGACGTTCTCTGTCCACATTAACCCCTCCCCTGACGTTCTCTGTCCACATTAACCCCTCCCCTGACGTTCTCTGTCCACATTAACCCCCTCCCCTGACGTTCTCTGTCCACATTAACCCCTCCCCTGACGTTCTCTGCCCACATTAACCCCTCCCCCTGACGTTCTCTGTCCACATTAACCCCCTCCCCTGACGTTCTCTGTCCACATTAACCCCTCCCCTGACGTTCTCTGTCCACATTAACCCCCTCCCCTGACGTTCTCTGCCCACATTAACCCCTCCCCTGACGTTCTCCGCCCACATTAACCCCTCCCCTGACGTTCTCCGCCCACATTAACCCCTCCCCTGACGTTCTCTGCCCACATTAACCCCTCCCCTGACGTTCTCTGTCCACATTAACCCCCCCTCCCCTGACGTTCTCTGCCCACATTAACCCCCCCTCCCCTGACGTTCTCTGTCCACATTAACCCCTCCCCCTGACGTTCTCTGTCCACATTAACCCCCTCCCCTGACGTTCTCCGCCCACATTAACCCCTCCCCCTGACGTTCTCCGCCCACATTAACCCCCCCTCCCCTGACGTTCTCCGCCCACATTAACCCCCTCCACTGAGTTTCCCTCCCCCAACTCTGTTAGGTTCGATGTATTCCTCGAGGTTTCATCACATGGCCTCCTGCCTCCAACAAGGTTTTGTGCTCGAGTCTCTGGAGTTGGGGGCTTGAATCCACGACCTTCGGACTGGGAGGCGAGGGTGCTGCCCACTGAGTCACAGCGGACACCTTTAGGAAGTTGGGGGCTTGAAGGCAATTTCAGCTTCAAACTGGAGAGGGCTGTCCATCTCTGTGCTCAGGAGTTAGGCCAAGGAGATGATGTGAGGAGGGAAACGTGCTCGCGTTATATTGGGTAACATGGAAGGCTGGCAGTGTGCTGGATAACGCACCACTTGCAAACTTAATTTCTGCGTGCCCTTGTGCTTTACCTGATTGGAACGCCACTTACTGATTGGCTGCCCCTCCAGGAAGTGGATATTATGTAGACTCTCTCCCTGGGTTGCTCGCAGGTTATCGAGCCAGTGTCTGATGATGCTTTGGCGTTCCTGTGAAGACACAAAGCCATTCTCATTGCACTTTGCTTCAAAAACCCCCCCCCCACCCCGGCTGTTTATTTCTCACCGTGGCTCGAGGGGATTCGGCAGATTTACCAGAATGGTTCTGGGGATTGGGGGGATCTCAGCTACAAGGACAGGTTGGAGAAGCTGGATTTGTTTTCATTAGAGCAAAGGAGGTTGAGGGGGGATTTGATCGAGGTGTACAAGATTATGACGGGTTTGGATAGGCTAGACGGGGAAAGGCTGTTCCCACTAGTTGATGGTACAAGGACTAGGGGACACAGATTTAAGGTTTTGGGCAAGAGATACAGGGCGGGATGTGAGGAAGAACTTTTTTATGCAGCGAGTGGCGAGGACCTGGAACTCGCTGCCGACGGGAGTGGTGGAAGCGGAGACACTCGATGTTTTCAAGGGGAGACTGGATAGACACTTGAGGGAAATAAACTTGCAGGGCTACGGGGATAGAGCGGGGGAATGGGACTGACTGGATTGTTCCACAGAGAGCCGGCACGGACTCGATGGGCCGAATGGCCTCCTTCTGTGCCGTTATGACTGTATGACTCTATGAGTTACAACGAGTTACGTAGAATGTACAGCACAGAAACAGGCCATTCGACCCAACTGGTCTATGCCGGTGTTTCTGCTCCACACGAGCCTCCTCCCACCCCTCTTCATCTCACCCTATCACCATATCCTTCTATTCCTTTCTCCCTCGTGTTTATCCAGCTTCTCTTTGCTGTGTGAGTGAGTTTGGCCAGCAACTCCCAGAGCTGCCATTTCTTGGACGGCTGCAACATGTACATTTCAAAAGCAAAGTCGTAATTTCTGCCTTCATCGCACGGCTCTGTCTCACTCTGTCTCTGTCTCACTCTCTCTCTCTCTCTCTCTCTCTCTGTCAAGCAGTTGACAGAGGAGGTGCTGATGTGTTGTCCCATTCCCAGTATCTGGGTCATGTACCTGCTGTGTTGGTTAATAGACGGGGAGTGTGTGGCGGGGCGGGGGGGGGGGGGGGTGTGGAATAGACACAAGGCAGGACCAGTGGGAAAGGGCTTATTCAAGCCGCATTTTATAGGTAATGTGTGAGCCAGGTATTGCAAGTAAAGAGATGCAGTCAGTTAGAGACGGACTGGTGAGAGACGGGTACAACAACAACAACAACTTGTATTTATATAGCGCCTTTAACGTAGTAAAACGTCCCAAGGTGCTTCACAGGAGTATTTTAAGACAACAAATTTGACACCGAGCCACATAAGGAGAAATTAAAAATAAAAACAGAAAATGCTGGAGATACTCAGCAGGTCAGGCAGCATCTGTAGACAGAGAAACAGAGTTAACGTTTCAGGTTGATGACCCTTCATCAGAACAGGAAACGTTAATTCTGCTTCTCTGTCTACAGATGCTGCCTGACCTGCTGAGTATTTCCAGCATTTTCTGTTTTTATTTCAGATTTCCAGTATCCGCAGTATTTTGCTTTTGTATAAGGAGATATTAGGGCAGGTGACCAAAAGCTTGGTCAAAGAGGTCGGTTTTAAGGAGCCTCTTAAAGGAGGAGAGAGAGGCGGAGAGGTTTAGGGAGGGAATTCCAGAGCTCGGGGCCCAGGCAGCTGAAGGCACGGCCGCCAATGGTGGAGCGATGGAAATCGGGGATGCTCCAGAGGCCAGAATTGGAGGAGCGCAGAAATCTCGGGAGGGTTGTGGGGCTGGAGGAGGTTACAGAGATAGGGAGGGGACGAGGGCCATGGAGGGATTTAAAAACAAGGATGAGAATTTTGAAATCGAGGTGCTGCTTAACCAGATACAGACAGACACGGGGAGAGAAATGGGATTCTGAAATGTAGTCACTGTTGTAATGTAGGAAACACGGCAGCCAATTTGTGCACAGCAAGCTCCCACAAGCAGCAAGGTGATAATGACCAGATCATCTGTTTTAGTGATTGTTGGTTGAGGGATAAATATTGGCCCCAGGACACCGGGGAGAACTCCCCTGCTCTTCTTCAAAATAGTGGCCGTGGGATCTTTTACGTCCACCTGAGAGAGCAGACGGGGCCTCGGTTTAATGTCTCATCTGAAAGACGGCACCTCCGACAGTGCAGCTCTCCCTCAGCACTGCAGTGGGAGCCTAGGTTTTATGCTCAAGTCTCTGAGGATTTTTGTGTTGTTCTGATATTAACACCTGTTGGTGAAACGGAAACTCCCCCCGGACGGCCTCACCTGAGAAGTGAAGAAATAGATTTCATTTTTGATGTTTTCGTAGATGTAATCCTCCTCGCAGGACAACGCCCTCGACCCTCCGCCAAACTCCTCTTTCACCGGCTTCCGCAGACCCATCTCCTCAGCTCCTCGAAGCAAGCTGCTCGGAGACACGGAGAGAGCAGAGTCACTGACCGAACTTCAGAGAGGCCCAGTGTGTACACAGACCGCAGTCAGCTCATGTACACGGTCTGCAGTCAGCTCGCGTACACGGACTGCAGTCAGCTCGCGTACACGGACCGCAGTCAGCTCGCGTACACGGACCGCAGTCAGCTCGCGTACACGGACCGCAGTCAGCTCGCGTACACGGTCTGCAGTCAGCTCACGTACACGGACCGCAGTCAGCTCGTGTACACGGACCGCAGTCAGCTCGCGTACACGGACCGCAGTCAGCGCGTACACGGTCCGCAGTCAGCTCGCGTACACGGACTGCAGTCAGCTCGTGTACACAGACCGCAGTCAGCTCGCGTACAGGGACCGCAGTCAGCTCGCGTACACAGACCGCAGTCAGCTCGAGTACACGGACCGCAGTCAGATCGAGTACACGGACCGCAGTCAGCTCGAGTACACGGACCGCAGTCAGATCGAGTACACGGACCGCAGTCAGCTCGCGTACACGGTCCGCAGTCAGCTCGCGTACTCGGACCGCAGTCAGCTCGCGTACACGGACAGCAGTCAGCTCGAGTACACGGACCGCAGTCAGATCGAGTACACGGACCGCAGCCAGCTCGAGTACACGGACCGCAGTCAGATCGAGTACACGGACCGCAGTCAGATCGAGTACACGGTCCGCAGTCAGCTCGAGTACACGGTCCGCAGTCAGCTCGCGTACACGGTCCGCAGTCAGCTCGCGTACACGGACCACAGTCAGCTCGCGTACACGGACTGCAGTCAGCTCCCGTACACGGTCCGCAGTCAGCTCGTGTACACGGACAGCAGTCAGCTCACGTACACGGACCGCAGTCAGCTCGCGTACACGGACCGCAGTCAGCTCACGTACACGGACCGCAGTCAGCTCGCATACACGGACCGCAGTCAGCTCGCATACATGGACCGCAGTCAGCTCGCGTACACGGACCGCAGTCAGCTCACGTACACAATGCGCAGTCAGCTCACGTACACTGTCCGCAGTCAGCTCGCGTACACAGTCCACGCTAACCTTGGACACCACCCCACATGCACACCATACAGCAGACCTCCCTGCCACCCAGGACTACAGGCACCCTTCACCAATGTTCCCGCTAAGGTGCGCACCGCGTGGCCGCACAGTAATTTGAAAGGCCCCGCGCCGGCCGCTCCACTGTAAATACCGAGCATGCACAGAAATTTAAAGGGACCGCGCACTAAAAGGAACCGGCCGCGCCGAACAAGGCGCAGCTACAGGGAGCGCTGCCCCTCACCCCACTCAGCCCCCTCTCAATGTTAGAGATTCACACAGGACCCGGGCCCCACCTACTTCTCATAGGTTGCTGTCACGAAGAATGCGTAAACGTTGGTGTGTTTGTGATGCCGAATCTGGATGATCAGCTCCGGGATTCCCAGCCGGATGTGGTTCAGTAGCCATAGCAACGTGTGGTCATCTGTTGCATCTGTTGGAATAAATGAAACAAATCTCCCTCCAATATTTGGGCTCCCTTTTATTTAATTCATTCACGGGATGTGGGTGTCGCTGGCAAGGCCAGCATTTATCGCCCATCCCTAGTTGCCCTTGAGAAGGTGGTGGCGAGCCGCCTTCTTGAACCGCTGCAGTCCGTGTGGTGAAGGTACTCCCACAGTGCTGTTAGGGAGGGAGTTCCAGGTGTTTGACCCAGCGACTTTGAGCTCTGCAAGTAGTATTGAGGGAGTGCTGCACTGTCAGAGGTGCCGTCTTTTGGATGAGGTGTTAAACCGAGGCCCCGTCTGCTCTCTCATAAGAACATAAGAACATAAGAAATAGGAGCAGGAGTAGGCCAATCGGCCCCTCGAGCCTGCTCCGCCATTCAATAAGATCATGGCTGATCTGATCCTAACCGCCAATCCACTATCACAGAACCATCTCCTGAATCTAACAGAATTAGACACACGAAATAGGAGCAGGATCAGGCTACACGGCCCCTGGGCCCGCTCCGCTACTCACAGGGCCATGTCCGATCCGAACCTGGACTCATGTCCAATTTCCTGCCCGCTCCCCGTAACCCTTAATTCCCTTTACTTCTAGGAAACTGTCTATTTCTGTTTTAAATTTATGTAATGATGTAGCTTCTACAGCTTTTTGGGGCAGCATATTCCATGGACCTACCACCCTCTGAGTGAAGTAGTTCCTCCTCATCTCAGTTTTGAAAGAGCAGCCCCTTATTCTAAGACTATGCCCCCTAGTTCTAGTTTCACCCATCATCGGGAACATCCTCCCCACATCCACCCGATCCAACCCCTTCACAATCTTGTATGTTTCAATAAGATCGCCTCTCATTCTTCTGAACTCCAATGAGTAGAGTCCCAATCTACTCAACCTCTCCTCATATGTCCATCCCCTCATCCCCGGGATTAACCGAGTGAACCTTCTTTGTACTGACTCGAGAGCAAGTATGTCCTTTCTTAAGTATGGACACCAAAACTGTACGCAGTATTCCAGGTGCGGTCTCACCAATACCTTGTACAACTGAAGCAATACCTCCCTATTTTTATATTCTATCCCCCTAGCAATGAAAGCCAACATTCCACGGCCACTATTTCAAAGAAGAGCAAGGGAGTTCTCCCCGGTGTCCTGGGGCCAATATTTATCCCTCAATCAACATCACTAAAACAGATTATCTGGTCATTGTCACATTGCTGTTTGTGGGAGCTTGCTGTGCGCAAATTGGCTGCTGTATTTCCTGCATTACAACAGTGATTACACTTCAAAAAGTACTTCATTGGCTGTGAAGCGCTTTGGGATGTCCGGTGGTCGTGAAAGGCGCTATAGAAATGCAAGTTCTTTTTAAAGAATGTGACCTGTCCTTGTGCTGTGATTGTTGGGGCCAATGATCGCTCGACCCCCCCCCTCGATAACCTCCCCCTCCCCCCAGCGCAATGAGCTCGACTGGCGTTCAAGTGGGCGGATCAATTAGCCGCAGTCCTGCCCCCCGCCCCGCCCCACCACTGCCTCATTAGGCTTCGTGTACAGCGTCGAGATCGCACCCCGGTTCGGTAGTGATATGGTTTCCAGGGCGATGCGTCACGACCCCGGCAGTGGGGGGAGGGGGGGACGGCGGGGGGTCGGGGGAAGCAGACGAGGGAGGGGTGGACTGAACTCTGGCTGCGGTTTTAGGCGGGAGGGTTGAGGGGCCGCGGTAATCCGCTGAGTTCCAGCGCTGTGATTGGCGCTGTCAGGTGAAAGGTGCCCAGTCAGTGACGTTATCGGGAGCAGGACACTGACGGAGAGGATTTTAACTGGAGACGTCAGCTAATCTCAGCGAAGGGGCCACTGGAGGGCATGCTGCAATGGGCCGTCCCTCCTGCTCCTGATCATGGTGTGAGCGGACATTGGAGGAGAGGGCAGGATTAGCTCTGATCTCTCCCTCATAGAATTACAGAAAATGTACGGCACAGAAACAGGCCATTCGGCCCGACTGATCCGTGCCGGTGTTTCTGCTCCACACGAGCCTCCTCCCACCCCTCTTCATCTCACCCCATCAACATATCCTTCTATTCCCCTCTCCCTCATGTGTTTATCCAGCTTCCCCTTAAATGCATCTATACTATTCGCCTCAACCACTCCCTGTGGGAGCGAGTTCCACATTCTCACCACTCTCTGGGTAAAGAAGTTTCTCCTGAATTCCCCATTGGATTTATTAGTGACTGTCTTATATTGACGGCCCCTAGTTCTGGTCTCCTCCACAAGTGGGAACATCTTCTCACGTCTAGCCTATCGAAACCTGTCATAATCCCAAAGACCTCGATCAGGTCACCCCTCCGCCTTCTCCTTTCCTTAGCAGGTTAAGGGGTGATCTGATCGAAGTTTTCAGGATATTAAGGGGAACAGACAGGGTAGAGAGAGAGAAACTATTTCCGCTGGTTGGGGATTCTAGGACTAGGGGGCATCATCTAAAAATTAGAGCCAGACCTTTCAGGAGTGAAATTAGGAAACGTTTCTACACACACAGGGTGGTCGAAGTTTGGAACTCTCTTCCGCAAACGGCAATTGATGCTCGATCAATTGTTAATTTTAAATCTGATGTTGATAGACTTTGGTTAACCAAAGGTATTAAGGGATATGACCTTCGCCAGCCTAACACTCCGCTCCCCCTTCCCTATTCCCTTCGCTCCGGTGACAGCCATCATATCCCTGCTCTCCGTAACCCTCTCCCAAAACCTCTTTGCCTCGCTTGCTACATCCCTCCGACTCCAAAAGCCCCCCATAAAAAAAACGGTCACTTTGTTCGAGCTGCCCCTCACATCCTTTGTCCTCCTTCTCACTCGGGCCCCCTTTCTCCAATCTCAGCAGCGCTGGGTGCTATTGTTGCTGCACTATGACCTGTGACCCTTGACCTGACACTCCCACCAGAAGCAATCTGGACACCCTGTCTATAACATACCCTGTATATATAACGTACCATGTGTATATCTAGATCATGTTGAATCATACAATGATACAGCACAGAAGGAGGCCATTCGGCCCATCGTGCCTGTGCCGGCTCTTTGAAAGAGCTCTCCAATTAGTCCCACTCCCCCTGCTCTTTCACCAAAGCCCTGCAATTTTCCCCTTCAGGTATTTCTCCAATTCCCTTTTGAAAGTTCCTATTGAATCTGCTTCCACCGCCCTTTCAGGCAGCGCATTCCAGATCACAACAACTCGCTGCGTAAAAACATTCTCCTCATCTCCCCTCTGGTTCTTTTACCGATTATCTTCAATCTGTGTCCTCTGGTTACCGACCCTCCTGCCACTGGAAACACTTTCTCCTTATTTACTCGATCAAAACTCCTCATAATTATGAACACCTCTGTCAAATCTCCCCTTAACCTTCTCTGCTCTGAGGAGAACAACCCCAGCTTCTCCAGTCTCTCCACATCACTGAAGTCCCTCATCCCTGGGGCCATTCTAGTAAATCTCCTCTGCACCCTCTCCAAGGCCTTGACATCCTTCCTAAAGTGCAGTGCCCAGAATTGGACACAATACTCCAGCTGAGGCCCAGCCAGTGATTTAAAAAGCTTTAGTCTAACTTTCTTGCCTTTGTAATCTATGCCTCTAATTAAAAAGCCAAGGATCCCGTCTGCTTTTTTAAACCACCTTCTCAACTTGTCCAGCCAACTTCAAAGGCTTGTGTACATCCACCCCCAGGACTCCCTGTTCCTGCACCCTTTTAAAAATTATACCATTTAGTTTATACTGCCTCGCCTCACACTTCCCTGTGTTAAATTTCATCTGCCACGTGTCCACCCATTTCACCAGCCTGTCTCTGTCCTCCTGAAGTCTGTTACTATCCTTCTCACTCTTTAACATATATAACATACCCTGGCCTAGAAATTGAGTGGGGTTAGCGCCCATTTTGAGGCGCTAGAGGGCCAAGCGCCGCAAGTACAGCCGATTGAGAAATTCACTTGGGCGCTGCCATCGGCGTTAGCCGGTTGCGCTGCGCCGGCACCGATGACGTCATCGGTGTGCGCAGCGTCCTGGTTGCCGTGGCAACGCGCCCGAACGCCGAAATTGAGTTGCGGCCGCCTCGCCCGTGGCAGCCGCAACCAACGATTTTTCAAAAGTTCGCTACGGGTCTTAGCGCCGGCGCATTAAGGTCGCGCGGCGGCCGGCCGCTTTCCCGGTGGCCGCCTGCCCGCACCTCCCTCCCCGGACTCCTCCAACACCCCCCCGCGGCACAGATGCGTGTGGGCCGCGAGCCCGGCACTTCTCCGAGGTGCCGGGCTCATTTTTCTCCACAGATCAACAGCCAGCGGTCGGGTGCAGGCAGCTCCTCCTTAACGGAAGGAGGAGGCCTGCACTTCCCCAGCCTGCCGCACCGCATCGGGTGCCGCAGTGGCGGATTAGCGCCGCAATGCGGCAGTCAGCGCCCATTGCGAGGCGCTGACACCCTCCAGTAGCGCCGGCAGCCGTCTGGGCGCAGCGCTACTGAATTTTTGGCGCGCGCAGGGGGACTTAGCGCCAGCGCTAAATTTCCGGCGCTAAAGCCCGGGCGCGGCGCCAACTCAATTTCTAGGCCCCTGTCTTTATATCGAGACTATTTATACAGCATATCCCCTGTGTATATGAACATTTTACTCCCACGTACATCAAAAGAAAAGACTTGCATTTCTACAGCGCCTTTCATGCCCTCAGGACGTCCCAAAGCCAATGAAGTACTTTTTTTGAAGTGCAGTCACTGTTGTAATGTAGGAAACGCGGCAGCCAATGTGCGCACAGCAAGATCCCACAAAAGCAGCCATGTGATAAATGACCAGATCATCTGTTTTTAGTGATGTTGTTTGAGGGATAAATAGTGGCCCCAGGACACCGGGGAGAACTCCCCCCCCTGCTCTTCTTCAAAATAGTGGCTGTAGGATCCTTTACATCCACCTGAGAGGGGCAGACGGGGCCTCGGTTTAACGTTTCATCTGAAAGACGGCATCTCCGACAGTGCGGCGCTCCCTCAGTACTGCCCCTTCGACAGTGCGGCGCTCCCTCAGTACTGCCCCTCCGACAGTGCAGCGCTCCCTCAGTACTGCCCCTCCAACAGTGCGGCACTCCCTCAGCACTGCCCCTCCGACAGTGCAACACTCCCTCAGTACTGCCCCTCCGACAGTGCAGCGCTCCCTCAGTACTGCCCCTCCGACAGTGCAGCGCTCCCTCAGTACTGACCCTCCGACAGTGCGGCGCTCCCTCAGTACTGCCCCTCCGACAGTGCGGCGCTCCCTCAGTACTGCCCCTCCGACAGTGCGGCGCTCCCTCAGTACTGCCCCTCCGACAGTGCGGCGCTCCCTCAGTACTGCCCCTCCGACAGCGCAGCGCTCCCTCAGTACTGCCCCTCCGACAGTGCAGCACTCCCTCAGTACTGCCCCTCCAACAGTGCGGCACTTCCTCAGTACTGCCCCTCCGACAGTGCAACACTCCCTCAGTACTGCCCCTCCGACAGTGCAGCGCTCCCTCAGTACTGCCCCTCCGACAGTGCAGCGCTCCCTCAGTACTGACCCTCCGACAGTGCGGCGCTCCCTCAGCACTGGCTGGGAATGTCAGCCTAGATTATGGGCTCCAGTCTCTGGAGTGGGACTTGAACCCACAACCTTCTGACTCAGAGAGAGAGGGAGCGTGCGACCCACTGAGCCTCGGCCAACACCCTGGATAAGTTGATGGTCAATCTCAGCCCCGAGCTTTCCTCCCAGGATTGACCATCCAGTTGGCCGAGCGGCCATTTTGTTACACTCCAGCGAAAGGTTATCTGCTCCCTGGAGCAACCCACCAACTGAATTGGAAAGGTTTGGATCCCGTCTGCAGAGGCCCAGGAATGTTTTTAGCCAAATACAGAGTGGGGCAGTAACCGAAATTTAAAGGAGATGCCCGTTTGCTAAACAAAGATATGGCAATATGTACAGACATGAGATTAGAATGGTGACCAGCCCTCCATACTCACCACCCCCCGGATGCACAAGAACATAAGAATTAGGAGCAGGAGTTGGCCATTCGGCCCCTCGAGCCTGCTCCGCCATTCAATAAGATCACGGCTGATCATCGACCTCAACTCCACTTTCCCGCCCGATCCCCATATCCCTCGATTCCCCTAGAGTCCAAAAATCTCTCGATCTCAGCCTTGAATATACTCAACGACTGAGCCTCCACAGCCCTCTGGGGCAGAGAATTCCAAAGATTCACAACCCTCTGAGTGAAGAAATTCCTCCTCATCTCAGTCTTAAATGGCCTACCCCTTAGCCTGAGACTATGACCCCTGGTTCTAGACTCTCCAGCCAGGGGGAAACAACCTCTCAGCATCTACCCTGTCAATCCCCCTCAGAATCTTGTATGTTTCTCCAGCAGATTTTCCATTTTGGATACTGCTGGGGGGAGATGGTTTCTCAGGGGAATGCAGCAAGAGCCAAGTCCGTGGCACTACGAGTGGCCCAGCTGCACAGGAAGGGAGGAAAAAGAGTGGGAGAGCAATAGTGATAGGGGATTCTATCGCAAGGGGAACAGATAGATGTTTCTGCGGCCGCAGACGTGACTCCAAGATGGTATGTTGCCTCCCTGGTGCCAGGGTCAAGGATGTCACTGAGCGGCTGCCGGGCATTCTGAAGGGGGAGGGTGAACAGCCAGAGGTCGTGGTCCATATCGGTACCAACGACATAGGTAGAAAGAGGGACGAGGTCCTGCAAGCAGAATATAGGGAGCTAGGAAATAAATTAAAAAGCAGGACCTCAAAGGTAGTAATCTCAGGATTACTCCCAGTGCCACGTGCTAGCGAGAGCAGAAATAGGAGAATAGACCAGATGAATGCATGGCTGGAGAGGTGGTGTAGGAAGGAGGGATTTAAATTCCTGAGGTATTGGGACCGATTCTGGGGAAGGTGGGACCTGTACAAGCTGGACGGGTTACGCCTCGGCAGAAACGGGACCAACATCCTCGCGGGGGGTTTGCTAGTGCTGTTGGGAAGGATTTAAACTAGTTTGTCAGGGGGCTGGGAACCTAAGTGTGGGCCCAGAACGGAGAGAAACAAAGCTGGAAGTGCAAGTTAGAAAAGTAATCAGCAAAACTAGTAGGGAGCAGAAACAAAGGCCAACAGTAAAGAGGGTCAAAGTGCAGACAAATATTAAACAGGCAAAGTTGAAAGCACTTTATCTAATTGCATGTAGCATTCGCAACAAGGTGGATGAATTAATGGCACTAATAGAAGTAAATGGGTATGATGTAATTGGCATTACAGAGACATGGTTGCAGGGTAACCAAAGCTGGGAACTGAATGTTCCAGGGTACTCAACATTTAGGAAAGACAGACAAAAAGGAAAAGGAGGCGGCGTAGCGCTGTTAATAAGGGATGAGATCAGTATGGTAGAGATAAAAGATCTTGGCTCGGCAGATCGTGATGTAGAACTGGAATCAGTTTGGGTGGAGCTAAGAAACAGCAAAGGGCGGAAAACATTGGTGGGAGTTGTGTATAGGCCACCAAACAGTAGTGGTAATGTAGGGCACAGTATCAGTGATGTAGAGCACAGTGTCAATCAAGAGATTAGAAGTGAATGTGCAGGTACAGCAAGCCATTAGGAAGGTAAATGGTATGCTGGCCTTCATTACAAGAGGATTTGAGTACAGGAGTAAAGAAGCTACAATTATATAGGGCCTTGGTGAGACCACACCTGGAGTACTGTGTACAATTTTGGTCTCCTTACCTAAGGAAGGATATACTTGCCGTAGAGGGAGTGCAACGAAGGTTCACGAGATTGATTCCTGGGATGGCGGGACTGTCGTATGAGAAGAGATTGAGTAAACTAGGCCTGTATTCTCTTGAATTCAGAAGAATGAAAGGGGATCTCATTGAAGCATACAAAATTATTACAGGGCTTGATAGGATGGATGCTGGGAGAATGTTTCCCTTGGCTGGGGAGTCTAGAACCAGGGGCCACAGCCTCAAGATAAAAGGTAGGCCATTCAGGACTGAGATGAGAAGAAATTTCTTCACACCGAGGGTGGTGAATCTTTAGAATTCTCTACCCCAGAGGGCTGTGGAGGCTCAGTCATTGGGTATATTCAAAACAGAAGTCGATAGATTTCTGACTAGTAAGGGCATCAAGGGATATGGCGATCGGGCCGGTGAATGGAGTTGAGGCAGAAGATCAGCCATGATCTCATTGAATGGCGGAGCAGGCTCGAAGGGCCGAATGGCCGACTCCTGCTCCAATTTCTTATGTTCTTATGAAATCACCTCTCATTCTTCTAAACCCCAGAGAGTATCGGCCCATTCTACTCAATCTCTCCTCGTAGGACAGCCCTCTCATCCCAGTAATCAATCTAACATAAGAAATAGGAGCAGGAGTAGCCATTTGGCCCCTCAAGCCTGCTCCGCCATTTAATAAGATCATGGCTGATCTGATCCTGGCCTCAGCTCCATTTCCCTGCCCGCTCCCCATAACCCTTGACTCCCTTATCATGCAAAAAGCTGTCAATCTCCACCTTGAATATATTCACTGACTCCGCCTCCACAGCTCTCTGGGGCAGAGAATTCCACAGATTTACGACCCTCAGAGAAGAAATTCCTCCTCATCTCCGTCTTAAATGGGCGACCCCTTATTCTGAGACTATGCCCCCTAGTTCTAGATTCCCCCACGAGGGGAAACATCCTCTCAGCATCTACCCTGTCAATCCCCCTCAGAATCTTATACATTTCAATAAGATCCCCTCTCATTCTTCTAAACTCCAATGTGTACAGGCCCAACCTGCTCAACCTTTCCTCATAAGACAACCCCTTCATCTCCGGAATCAACCTCGTGAACCTTCTCTGAACTGCCTCCAATGCAAGTATATCTCTCCTTAAATAAGGAGACCAAAACTGTACGCAGTACTCCAGGTGTGGTCTCACCAACGCCCTGTACAGTTGTAACAGGACTTCCCTGGTTTTATACTCCATCCCCCTTGCAATAAAGGCCAACATTCCATTTGCCTTCCTAATTGCTTGCTGTACCTGCATGTTAACATTGTGTTTCATGTATAAGGACACCTAAATCTCTCCGAACACCAACATTTAAAATTTCTCACCATTTAATAAAATTCTGTTTTTCTATTCTTCCTACCAAAGTGAATAACCTCAACATTTCCCGTAACATGCGAGTTGCTCCAGGAGCTAGAGTTTAGAAGAATGAGAGGGGATCTCATTGAAACTTATAACATTCTAACAGGACTAGACAGACTAGATGCAGGAAAGATGTTCCCGATGGTCGGGGAGTCCAGAACCAGGGGTCACAGTCTAAGGATAAGGGGTAAGCCATTTAGGACAGAGATGAGGAGGAATTTCTTCACCCAGAGAGTGGTGAACCCGTGGAATTCTCTACCACAGAAGGCAGTTGAGGCCAATTCATTAAATATATTCAAGAAGGAGTTGGATATATTTCTTAAGGCTAAAGGGATCAAGGGATATGGGGAGAAAGCAGGGACAGGGTACTGAATTTGGATGATCAGCCATGATCTCATTAAATGGCAGAACAGGCTCGAGGGGCCGAATGGCCTACTCCTGCTCCTATCTTCTATGTTTCTATGAAACAGCCGTGATTACACACTATCTCTGAGCAAATTACTTTTATGGAGGAGTTAATTGTACCTGGAAAAGTCATCAGTACGTCACAATTCTCCGTTGGAATTGTCTTCATCCATGATTTATGGGACATGATGTAACGTCCCGCCTGGAGGAAGCTTTTGCCGAATAGTTTATCTGTGCGGAGATACGGAAACAGAATCAGCTACAGGAAAGAGCACACTTCATCTCACGAGAGAAGGAGACAGAGAGAGGGGAGGGAGAGAGAGAGAGAGGGGAGGGAGAGAGAGGGGAGGGAGAGAGAGGGGAGGGAGAGAGAGGGGAAGGAGAGAGAGGGGAGGGAGAGAGAGGGGAGGGAGAGAGAGGGGAAGGAGAGAGAGGGGAGGGAGAGAGAGGGGAGGGAGAGAGAGGGGAAGGAGAGAGAGGGGAGGGAGAGAGCTACAAAAACATTAAGCTTTTGCGTACAAATGTGAGTTCATTTTGGTCGGTGAGGCGTTTGAGAAGCTCGCTGCAACCTCACCCCCAGTACAGCCTCACCCCCAGTGCAGCCTCAGCCCCAGTGCAGCCTCACCCCCAGTGCAGCCTCAGCCCCAGTGCAGCCTCAGCCCCCAGTGCAAGCTCACGCCACAGTGCAGCCTCAGCCCCAGTGCAGCCTCAGCCCCCAGTGCAGCCTCAGCCCCTGCATGTTCCATTTTCTCCAAGCATTCAATGCTGAGCACATCGCATTTCAGCCGTAGATTGATCAGCTGGCTGCCCTGCTGTACGCTCGGTTTCTATTCTCCTGACATCGGCCGGGCTCTCTGCCAGACAGGAGCTGCCTCACCTCAGCCTCTGCGCTACTGAATCCCAGGAGCCTCGGGAGCGGAGTGTAATCTCAGGATCCGGAGTGTAACACGGAGGCCAGTCGCTGGGACACTGCAGCAGAGTGCAAAGCCACAAACCCAGGGCTCTAATTGTGTGTTAAAAGCCTCCTGGCACCCGACCAGCACCAAGATAGTGCTTCAGACGAGAAGGACACCGTTCACCCATCACCCCCTGTCCTCGCTGACCTACATTGGCTCCCGGTCTGGCAACGCTTCGATTTTAAAATTCTCATCCTTGTTTTCAAATCCCTCCATCGCCTCACCCCTCCCTATCTCCGTAATCTACTCCAGCCCTACAACCCTCCGAGATCTCTGCGCTCCTCTGATTCTGGCCTCTTGCGTATCCCCGATTTTAATCGCACTGCCATTAGCGGCCGTGCCTTCAGCTGCCTGGGGCCCCTGAGCTCTGGAATTCTCTTCCTAAACCTCTCCGCCGCTCTCTCCTCCTTTAAGACGCTCTTTAAAACCTATTTCTTTGACCAAGCTTTTGGTCGCCTCTCCTAATATCGCCTTATGTGGCTCGGTGTCAAATTTTGTCCGATAATCGCTCCTGTGAAGCGCCTTGGGACGTTTTACTACGTTTAAGGCGCTGTATAAATGCAAAGTATGTTGTTGTTGTTGAGTCTGAACTGTAAGCACATCTAAAGCAAGGCTCGGGCCTAATCTTCCCTCCTTCACGAATTGTAACCTCTGCTGTACTGAGGTCTGCCTTCCGCAGAAACTGATCCAGCTTGAGACAGTGCCAGGAGCTTTAAACTGTCAACAAGCCCACTGCTGAATGAGCTCGGACTTCAGTTTAACAACTGCAGCTGGGACCCTCTGTTCACAAGGAGTCAATTTACACAAGAACCTTCATGTTCCCAACATGTTATTAACCCACAGGGAACCGACTCTCAGCTCCAACTTTTTCTTTGTATTCGTTCCTGGAATGTGGGCGTCGCCGGCGAGGCCAGCATTTATTGCCCATCCCTAGTTGCCCTCGAGAAGGTGGTGGTGAGCCGCCTTCTTGAACCGCTGCAGTCCGTGTGGTGAAGGTGCTCCCACAGTGCTGTTAGGGAGGGAGTTCCAGGATTTTGACCCAGCGGCGATGAAGGAACGGCCGATATATTTCCAAGTCAGGATGGTGTGTGACTTGGCGGGGAACTTGGAGGTGGTGGTGTTTCCATGCGCCTGCTGCCCTTGTCCTTCTAGGTGGAAGAGGTGGCGGGTTTGGGAGGTGCTGCCGAAGAAGCCTTGGCGAGTTGCTGCAGTGCATCTTGTAGATGGTACACACTGCAGCCACGGTGCGCCAGTGGTGGAGGGAGTGAATGTTTAAGGTGGTGGATGGGGTGCCAATCAAGCGGGCTGCTTTGTCCTGGATGGTGTCGAGCTTCTTGAGAACTCCACAGCTCCTGTCCCTTGAAGTACAATCTATATCAGCCATGGTGAAAGGTTTTACAGAGCCTACAGCACAGAAACAGGCCATCCGGCCCAGCTGGTCTTTGCTGGTGTTCATAGCCTGAAAGGGCGGTGGAAGCAGATTCAATAGTGACCTTCAAAAGGGAATTGGAGAAATACTTGAAAAGGGAACATTTGCAGGGCTCTGGGGAAAGGGCAGGGGGGAGTGGGACTAATTGGAGAGCTCGACCAAAGAGCCGGCACAGGCACGATGGGCCGAATGGCCTCCTTCTGTGCTGTATGATTCCAAGGGGGGAGAAATGCATTATCGCCCCGTTTGGGGGCGGTAACCTTTGAAAGCTGGGAAAGTTAGTGACAGGCGCTAATGATTCCCAGCTTTGATGAAATTGGGTTTAGCGCCCCAGGAAGGAAGTGGAGCAGTAAATGAAGCGTTCCACGTTTTTCCTGGCGCGCTAAAGGACGCAGGTGGATCGTTGGTCGTGCAGCGCTGCTGCGGTCCGAGGCTCCTTCGCTCCCTTAAAGGGAAGGGCCATCACTGCAGGCTCTGCATTGGGACTGGTCAGCTGGTCCCCGACGGCGGCCGCGATCTGGCCCATTCAGCCCGGCGCAACTCCAGCAGAGCGCCGGGCCGATCGATCGCGTACCCAAGAGAAGGAAAACAAATTGACCCAAACAATTTAAAAAAAACTGTAGGCACTTACCTCGGCAACCTCCCCTTTAACTTTCGCCCCCCCGAAGCGCCCGGCCTCCTGGTCAACGCCTCCGGCAGCTGCCGGTGTCGTCGTCCGGCAATGCCGCAGGGGGTGGGAACCGAAGTTCGAGTCCGAGGCGCTACCGGGGCGACGCGCACGGCGATGATGTCACGATCTCCGAGCGAAGGAAATCGGGGCGCAACGCCGTACAGCCGCCGCAAACCTGCCGCTAAATTTAGTGGGAGGCGATACTCTCGCCGCACCCGGGCGGTAAGTGGTTAGCGCCCTGTTATTGCCCCCGGCAGCGATAACGGGAAGCGCAAGGGCACCCAATTTCTCCCCTATGATTCTACACCACAGGAGCCTCCTCCCGCGCGCCCCCCCCCACCCCGTGCCCCCCGTATCGCTCTCCCTCATGTTCCGCATCCAGCCTCCCCTTAAATCTCTCGGCGCTCGGTGCTTCAGCCACTCCCTGTGGCAGCGAGTTCCACATTCTCACCGCTCTCTGGGTAAAGAAATTCCTCCTAAATTCTTTATTTAATCCGTTAGAGACCATCTTATATTCACGCCCCCTTGTCCTGGCCTCCCCCACAAGTGGAAACAGTTTCTCCACAAACACCCGATCGAAGCCCTGCATAATCTTAAAGACCTCCATTGGATCACATCTTAGTTTTCAATAAACGAGGAATGTTTCATCATCTTTTATATTTTCATATTTTTAAATCTTTACTTATAGTCCTGCTATCCTAGGGTCAGTGAAGAGCGTCATTGCAAATCGTGTTTACAACAGTGCTGTACAGTGGGATACAGTGGGGTACAGTGGGATACAGTGGGGTACAGTGCGGTACAGTGGGGTACAGTGCGGTACAGTGTGGTATAGTGCTGTACAGTGGGATACAGTGCGGTACAGTGGGATACAGTGGGATACAGTGCGGTACAGTGGGATACAGTGGGGTACAGTGCGGTACAGTGTGGTATAGTGCTGTACAGTGGGATACAGTGCGGTACAGTGGGGTACAGTGCGGTACAGTGCAGTACAGTGGGATACAGTGGGGTACAGTGGGATACAGTGCGGTACAGTGGGATACAGTGGGATACAGTGCGGTACAGTGGGGTACAGTGTGGTATAGTGCTGTACAGTGGGATACAGTGCGGTACAGTGCGGTACAGTGGGATACAGTGGGGTACAGTGCGGTACAGTGTGGTATAGTGCTGTACAGTGGGATACAGTGGGGTACAGTGCGGTACAGTGCAGTACAGTGGGATACAGTGGGGTACAGTGGGATACAGTGCGGTACAGTGGGATACAGTGGGGTATAGTGCGGTACAGTGGGATACAGTGCGGTACAGTGTGGTACAGTGGGATACAGTGCGGTACAGTGCGGTGCAGTGGGGTGCAGTGGGGTGCAGTGGGGTACAGTGCAGTACAATGGAATACAGTGCAGTACAGTGGGGTACGGTGTGGTACAGTTCAGTAGGACCTACAATTTGCCTCAGTGCCCTGCGACATGAAGAATAAGCATTGGCCAGGATTTGCACCCTCCTCGGATGGAAATTGCATGTGGGTGTGTGTGCGCGCACTGGAATGTGTGTGGGTGGGTGTATGTGTGTGTGTGTGTGTGTGAGCGTCTGTGGGTGTGTGTGAGTGTGTGAGAGTATCTGGTGAGGGCAGGATTGGGTGAGGTGTCAGTACTCACGGAACCACAGCCTGTCCCAGAGACGAAAGAAAACTTAAAAACCCAAACGCGTGTAAGCCCTGTGGAACGGCACCTGGTGTTCCGTTTGTCTCTAATCCACTTTGAAAAATGTTCAGACTCAGCCACAAAGAATCGGCGGCCACACATTAGCAGCTGTTAGCTGCACGAAGCAAAGACTTACGCTGGTCAGTAATCCCCGTGCTCTCGGCTGCAGACCATCTTTAGGGCTCTCAGTTGCCTCTCTCTCTCTCTCTCTCTCTCTCTCTCTCCCCGTCTTGCTCCAATCTCTCTCCTTTAAATCAGGAGAGCACGAGCATTAATCTGTCAACCAGGTACCGAGACGTGAATGAAAGCCCCCTGTCACGAGCACTCGGATCATGAGGTTCTGGTCGATCCCCTTGAACCCACTGCAGACCATCGATCCGCTCGCTACTCTCAGCTTCCGAGACCCCCGACCTTCAGACAAGTCCAAACACTGGGCAGTGGACGAGGCAGAGGGGAAAGGCCGGGGATTAGGGGTCGGGGGTCAAGGCTCGGGTTTCCACGGTAAGTGGTTTGGCTGCTGGCTGAATATTCATCGCCGGCCTTTTCAATAGGGGTCGCCAACTCTGCTTGGGCATATTCCTGAGGATTTCATCACACGACCTCCTGCCTCCAGACCAGGACCCATCCCAGACCAGGACCCATCCCAGACCAGGACCCATCCCAGACCAGGACTGATCCCAGACCAGGACCGATCCCAGACCAGGACCGATCCCAGACCAGGATTGATCCCAGACCAGGATTGATCCCAGACCAGGACCGATCCCAGACCAGGACCCATCCCAGACCAGGACCGATCCCAGACCAGGACCGATCCCAGACCAGGACCGATCCCAGACCAGGACCGATCGAGACCAGGACCGATCCCAGACCAGGACTGATCCCAGACCAGGACCGACCCAGACCAGGACCCATCCCAGACCAGGACCCATCCCAGACCAAGACCCATCCCAGACCAGGACTCATCCCAGACCAGGATCCATCCCAGACCAGGATCGATCCCAGACCAGGACCGATACCAGACCAGGACCGATCCCAGACCAGGATTGATCCCAGACCAGGACCCATCCCAGACCAGGATTGATCCCAGACCAGGATTGATCCCAGACCAGGACCCATCCCAGACCAGGACCCATCCCAGACCAGGATTGATCTCAGACCAGGTCTGATCCCAGACCAGGACGGATCCAGACCAGGATTGATCCCAGTCCAGGACCCATCTCAGACCAGGACCCATCCCAGACCAGGACCCATCCCAGACCAGGACCCATCCCAGACCAGGACCCATCCCAGACCAGGATTGATCCCAGACCAGGACCCATTCCAGACCAAGACCCATCCCAGACCAGGACCGATCCAAGACCAGGACCAATCCCAGACCAGGACCCATCCCAGACCAGGATTGATCCCAGACCAGGATTGATCCAAGACCAGGATTGATCCAAGACCAGGATTGATCCCAGACCAGAACCCATCCCAGACCAGGACCGATCCCAGACCAGGACCGATCCCGGACCAGGATTGATCCCAGACCAGGACCCATTCCAGACCAGGACCCATCCCAGACCAGGACCGATCCCAGACCAGGACCGATCCCAGACCAAGACCCATCCCAGACCAGGACCCATCCCAGACTGATCCAAGCGTTTTTTAATACATTGGATTCCAGGAATTGTTAGCAGTGTTGTAGGGATCAATATTTGTGCTTACATTCCACAACTAATTAATCTCCGGGAACACTGTTAATCCGTCTGATTGAAAAATATTAAAAAGAAACAAATTAAGCAAATACGGGAATCTCCCTTAATTTGTAACTGGATTTGTAGAAACCAGAGAAACTGGTATTTATACAGCGCCTTTAACGTAGTAGATCATCCCAAGGCGCTTCACAGGGGCGTAAATCAGACAAAATTATAAATATAAGAGAGTCACTAATAAATCCAATTGTGAATTCAGGAGAAACTTCTTTACCCAGAGAGTGGTGAGAATGTGGAACTCGCTGCCACAGGGAGTGGTTGAGGTGAATAGTATAGATGCATTTAAGGGGAAGCTGGATAAACACATGAGGGAGAAAGGAATCGAAGGATATGCTGATGGGGTGAGATGAAGAGGGGTGGGAGGAGGCTCGTGTGGAGCAGAAACACCGGCACGGAGCAGTCGGGCCGAATGGCCTGTTTCTGTGCTGTCCATTCTATGGGGGCGAAATTTGGCTCCTTTGCACCTGCCGTTGGCGCCTCCGGGGGCGCTAACAGAGCGCAAAGAGGTTATCGCCCGGGGCGGGAGCGTCTCCCGCGAAATTCGGCGGGGCGTTGCTGAAGCGCTACCTTAACGCCCTGTGGCAGAAATTCGGCTGCTCCCTGCGGGTCTGCCGCTGGCGGTGTCAGCACCAGCCTCGCAGGTCACGAGCCGGGCCGACCTCCGCTCACGGGGCGGTAGTTAAAGGGGAGGTGCGGCCGCGGCCCGTGCCGCCATTTTATTTTTTTTGGGCTGACCTCCGGGTCGGCCCTCCGTGGTGGTCCTGGTCACCATCGCGCAGCACGCCGCTGAGACACAGCGCCGGGCTGCTGCCGCGGCACCACGCCGCCCAGGACCGATCCCAGTGTGGGCCATCGGAGGCCCAGCCGGGCGCGCGGCGGCCCCTCCCCCTTAACTGAAGGGGAGGGGCGTTGAAGCGCGGCAGTGCTCCGCCGAGCGCTGCATGACAACATCGCCTTGGTTACCACCCCAGCCAGAAGTGGATCACCCAACATTGCGCTCCACTTCCTGGGCGTGGCGGTAAGGCGAATTTCGCGGCGGGGGCGGGACTTCCTCGCCGGGTGCAGGATGTCCCGCCTCGCCAGCGATACCGTCCCGAAACGGGGCATTATCAAATTTCGCCGCCTTTTGTAAAAGCAGATGATCTGGTCATTTCTCACATTGCTGTTTTTGGGATCTTGCTGTGCACAAATTGGGTGCCTCGTTTGCTACATTACAACGGTGACTACGCTTCAAAAAGTACTTCATTGGCTGTGAAGCACGTTGGTTGTGAACGGCGCTATATAAATACAAGTCTTTCTTTGAGTTCTGACTCCCACCTGTCAGTCAGTGACAGGCTGGGCCAGACACCGAGGCACAATGCGCTGGCTGTTCTGCCCTCGGCCTGGTACCGACGCCTGGGTCGGGGAATGGGGGCAGAACGGCTGCTTGTGAAAACTTGCTGTGTTCACAATGAGATTGGCTGAAAGCACTGTTGTAGAAATGAGGTCAGGGGTCAGTGGGTGGATGGTACAGTGGATAACAGAATGTCTCCGCAGGCTGCAGCATCATTGTGTGAGAGCGAGAGAGTGTGAAAGTGTGTGTGAGAGAGTGAGCGTGAAAGTGTGAGAGACAGAGTGTGAAAGTGTGTGTGAGAGAGAGAGAGAGAATGTGAAAGTGTGTGTGAGAGAGACTGTGAGCGTGAAAGTGTGAGAGACAGAGTGTGAAAGTGTGTGTGAGAGAGAGAGAATGTGAAAGTGTGTGTGAGAGAGTGAGCGTGAAAGTGTGAGAGACAGAGTGTGAAAGTGTGTGTGAGAGAGAGAGAATGTGAAAATGTGTGTGAGAGACTGTGAGCGTGAAAGTGTAAGAGACAGAGACTGTGAAAGTGTGTGTGAGAATGTGAAAGTGTGAGAGAGTGAGCGTGAAAGTGTGAGAGACAGAGTGTGAAAGTGTGTGTGAGAGAGAGAATGTGAAAGTGTGTGTGAGAGAGACTGTGAGCGTGAAAGTGTGAGAGACAGAGACTGTGAAAGTGTGTGTGAGAATGTGAAAGTGTGTGAGCGAGAGAGTGTGAAAGTGTGAGAGAGAGAGCGTGAAAGGGTGAGAGAGAGTGCGAAAGTGTGTGAAAGTGTGTGAGAGTGTGAAAGTGTGTGTGAGAGTGTGAAAGTGTGTGAGAGAGTGTGAAAGTGTGTGAGAGAGAGTGAGCGTGAAAGGGTGAGAGTGCGAAAGTGTGTGTGAGTGTGAAAGTGTGTGAGAGTGAAAGTGTGTGTGAGAGAGTGAATGTGAAAATGTGTGTGTGAGAGAGAGAATGTGAAAGTGTGTGTGAGAGAGAGGGCGTGAAAGTGGGTGTGCGAGAGAGAGCGTGAAAGTGAGTGTGAGAGAGAGGGCGTGAAAGTGGGTGTGCGAGAGAGAGCGTGAAAGTGTGTGTGTGAGAGAGAGAGTGTGAAAGTGAGTGTGAGAGAGAGAGTGTGAAAGTGAGTGTGAGAGAGAGGGCGTGAAAGTGGGTGTGCGAGAGAGAGCGTGAAAGTGTGTGTGTGAGAGAGAGAGTGTGAAAGTGAGTGTGAGAGAGAGAGTGTGAAAGTGTGTGTGAGGGAGAGAGCGTGAAAGTGTGTGTGAGTGTGAAAGTGTGTGTGAGAGAGGGTGTGAAAGTGTGTGTGAGAGGTAGAGCGTGTGAAAGTGTGTGTGTGAGAGAGAGGTTGAAAGTGTGTGTGAGAGAGAGAGGTTGAAAGTGTGTGTGAGAGAGAGAGCGTGAAAGTGTGTGTGAGAGAGAGTGAAAGTGTGCGTATGAGAAAGTGAAAGTGTGTGTGAGAGAGGGTGTGAAAGTGTGTGTGAGAGGTAGAGCGTGTGAAAGTGTGTGTGTGAGAGAGAGGTTGAAAGTGTGTGTGAGAGAGAGTGTGAAAGTGTGTGTGAGAGAGAGAGCGTGAAAGTGTGTGTGAGAGAGAGTGAAAGTGTGCGTATGAGAAAGTGAAAGTGTGTGTGAGAGAGGGTGTGAAAGTGTGTGTGAGAGAGAGAGAGCGTGAAAGTGTGTGTGAGAGAGAGAGCGTGAAAGTGTGTGTGAGAGAGAGTGTGAAAGTGTGCGTGAGAGAGGTTGTGAAAGTGTGTGTGAGAGAGAGAGCATGAAAGTGTGTGTGAGAGAGAGGGTGAAAGTGTGTGTGAGAGAGAGGGTGAAAGTGTGTGTGAGAGGGAGAGTGTGAAAGTGTATGAGAAAGAGTGAGTGTGCAAGTGTGTGTGAGAGTGGGCGTGAAAGTGTGTGTGAGAGAGAGCGCGTGTGAAAGTGTGTGTGAGAGTGTGAAAGTGTGTGTGAGAGCGAGAGTGAGTGTGAAAGTGCCTGTGAGAGAGAGAGAGAGTGTGAAAGTGTGTGTGAGAGAGTGTGAAAGTGTGAGAGAGTGTGAAAGTGTGTGAGAGAGAGTGCGAAAGTGTGTGTGAGAGAGTGTGAAAGTGTGTGAGAGAGTGTGAAAGTGTGTGTGAGAGAGAGTGTGAAAGTGTGAGAGAGTGTGAAAGTGTGTGTGAGAGACAGAGCGTGAAAGTGTGTGTGAGAGCGAGAGCGTGAAAGTGTGTGTGAGAGAGAGAACGAGCGTGAAAGTGTGTGTGAGAGAGAGAGTGTGAAAGTGTGTGTGAAAGATGAGAGGGTGAAAGTGTGTGTGAGAGAGAGCGTGAAAGTGTGTGTGAGAGAGAGCGTGAAAGTGTGTGTGAGAGAGTGTGAAAGTGTGTGTGAGAGTGTGAAAGTGTGTGTGAGAGAGAGAGTGTGAAAGTGTGTGAGAGAGAGAGTGTGAAAGTGTGTGTGAGAGAGAGTGTGAAAGTGTGTGAGAGAGTGTGAAAGTGTGTGAGAGAGAGTGTGAAAGTGTGTGTGAGAGAGAGAGTGTGAAAGTGTGTGTGAAAGATGAGAGGGTGAAAGTGTGTGTGAGAGAGAGAGCGTGAAAGTGTGTGTGAGAGTGTGAAAGTGTGTGTGAGAGAGAGAGTGTGAAAGTGTGTGTGAGAGAGTGTGAAAGTGTGTGTGAGAGTGTGAAAGTGTGTGTGAGAGAGAGAGTGTGAAAGTGTGTGTGAGAGAGCGCGTGTGAAAGTGTGTGTGAGAGTGTGAAAGTGTGTGTGAGAGCGAGAGTGAGTGTGAAAGTGCCTGTGAGAGAGAGAGAGAGTGTGAAAGTGTGTGTGAGAGAGTGTGAAAGTGTGAGAGAGTGTGAAAGTTTGTGAGAGAGAGTGCGAAAGTGTGTGTGAGAGAGTGTGAAAGTGTGTGAGAGAGTGTGAAAGTGTGTGTGAGAGAGAGTGTGAAAGTGTGTGTGAGAGACAGAGCGTGAAAGTGTGTGTGAGAGCGAGAGCGTGAAAGTGTGTGTGAGAGAGAGAACGAGCGTGAAAGTGTGTGTGAGAGAGAGAGTGTGAAAGTGTGTGTGAAAGATGAGAGGGTGAAAGTGTGTGTGAGAGAGAGCGTGAAAGTGTGTGTGAGAGAGTGTGAAAGTGTGTGTGAGAGTGTGAAAGTGTGTGTGAGAGAGAGAGTGTGAAAGTGTGTGAGAGAGAGAGTGTGAAAGTGTGTGTGAGAGTGTGAAAGTGTGTGTGAGAGAGAGAGTGTGAAAGTGTGTGAGAGAGAGAGTGTGAAAGTGTGTGTGAGAGAGAGTGTGAAAGTGTGTGAGAGAGTGTGAAAGTGTGTGAGAGAGAGTGTGAAAGTGTGTGTGAGAGAGAGAGTGTGAAAGTGTGTGTGAAAGATGAGAGGGTGAAAGTGTGTGTGAGAGAGAGAGCGTGAAAGTGTGTGTGAGAGAGAGCGTGAAAGTGTGTGTGAGAGAGTGTGAAAGTGTGTGTGAGAGAGTGTGAAAGTGTGTGTGAGAGTGTGAAAGTGTGTGTGAGAGAGAGAGTGTGAAAGTGTGTGAGAGAGAGAGTGTGAAAGTGTGTGAGAGAGAGAGAGCATGAAAACGTGTGTGAGAGAGAGTGAAAGTGTGTGTGAGAGAGAGAGCGTGAAAGTGTGTGAGAGAGAGAGAGTGTGAAAGTGTGCGTGAGAGAGGCTGTGAAAGTGTGTGTGAGAGAGAGTGAAAGTGTGTGTGAGAGAGAGAGCGTGAAAGTGTGTGAGAGAGAGAGAGCATGAAAACGTGTGTGAGAGAGAGAGGGTGAAAGTGTGAGAGAGAGAGTGAGCGTGAAAGTGTGTGTGTGAGAGAGTGCGAAAGTGTGTGTGAGTGTGAAAGTGTATGAGAAAGAGTGAGTGTGCAAGTGTGTGTGAGAGAGAGGGTGTGAAAGTTTGTGTGAGAGAGAAAGAGAGTGTGAAAGTGTGTGTGAGAGAGCGTGAAAGTGTGGGAGAGAGTGTGAAAGTGTCTGTGAGAGTGTGAAAGTGTGTGTGACAGAGAATGAAAGTGTGTGTGACAGAGTGTGAAAGTGTGTGTGAGAGAGAGAGCATGAAAGTGTGTGCGAGAGAGAGCGTGAAAGTGTGTGTGAGAGAGAGAGCGCGTGAAAGTGTGTGAGAGAGAGGGAGTGTGAAAGTGTGTGTGAGAGGTAGAGCATGTGAGAGTGTGTGTGTGAGAGAGAGAGTGTGAAAGTGTGTGAGAGAGAGAGGGTGAAAGTGTGTGTGAGAGGGAGAGTGTGAAAGTGTATGAGAAAGAGTGAGTGTGCAAGTGTGTGTGAGAGAGGGCGTGAAAGTGTGTGTGAGAGAGAGCGTGTGAAAGTGTGTGTGAGAGTGTGAAAGTGTGTGTGAGAGCGAGAGTGAGTGTGAAAGTGTCTGTGAGAGAGAGTGTGAAAGTGTGTGTGAGAGAGTGTGAAAGTGTGTGTGAGAGTGTGAAAGTGTGTGAGAGAGTGTGAAAGTGTGTGTGAGAGTGTGAAAGTGTGTGAGAGTGTGAAAGTGTGTGTGAGAGGGAGTGTGAAAGTGTGAGTGTGAAACTGTGTGTGAGAGACAGAGCGTGAAAGTGTGTGTGAGAGCGAGAACGTGAAAGTGTGTGTGAGAGAGAGAACGAGCGTGAAAGTGTGTGTGAGAGACAGTGTGAAAGTGTGTGTGAGAGAGCGTGAAAGTGTGTGTGAGAGAGAGTGTGAAAGTGTGTGAGAGAGTGTGAAAGTGTGTGTGAAAGTGTGTGTGAGAGAGAGTGTGAAAGTGTGTGTGAGAGAGTGTGAAAGTGTGTGTGAGAGTGTGAAAGTGTGTGTGAGAGAGAGGGTGAAAGTGTGTGTGAGAGAGAGAGTGTGAAAGTGTGTGAGAGAGAGAGAGAGTGTGAAAGTGTGTGTGAGAGTGAGCATGAAAGTGTGTGTGAGAGAGAATGTGAAAGTGTGTGTGAGAGAGAGTGTGAAAGTGTGTGAGAGAGAGTGTGAAAGTGTGTGTGACAGAGTGAAAGTGTGTGTGAGAGACAGAGCGTGAAAGTGTGTGTGTGAGCGAGAGCGTGAAAGTGTGTGTGTGAGTGTGAAAGTGTGTGTGAGAGAGAGAGCGTGAAAGTGTGTGCGAGAGAGAGAGCGAGCGTGAAAGTGTGTGTGAGAGAGAGTGTGAAAGTGTGTGTGTGAGCATGAAAGTGTGTGTGAGAGAGAGAGCGTGAAAGTGTGTGAGAGAGTGTGAAAGTGTGTGAGAGAGAGAGTGTGAAAGTGTGTGAGAGAGAGAGTGTGAAAGTGTGTGTGAGAGAGAGGGTGAAAGTGTGTGTGAGAGAGAGAGTGTGAAAGTGTGAGAGAGAGAGTGTGAAAGTGTGTGAGAGAGAGCATGAAAGTGTGTGTGAGAGAGTGTGAAAGTGTGTGAGAGAGAGTGTGAAAGTGTGTGAGAGTGTGAAAGTGTGTGTGACAGAGTGAAAGTGTGTGTGAGAGACAGAGCGTGAAAGTGTGTGTGTGAGCGAGAGCGTGAAAGTGTGTGTGAGAGTGTGAAAGTGTGTGTGAGAGAGTGTGAAAGTGTGTGAGAGAGTGTGAAAGTGCGTGAGAGAGAGTGTGAAAGTGTGTGTGAGAGAGAGTGTGAAAGTGTGTGTGAGTGTGAAAGTGTGTGTGAGAGAGAGCGTGAAAACGTGTGTCAGAGAGTGTGAAAGTGTGTGAGAGAGAGAGCGTGAAAATGTGTGTGAGTGTGTGAAAGTGTGCGTGAGAGAGAGGGTGAAAGTGTGTGAGAGAGAGTGTGAAAGTGTGTGTGAGAGTGAGTGTGAAAGTGTGTGTGAGAGTGTGAAAGTGTGTGAGTGTGAAAGTGTGTGCGAGTGTGAAAGTGTGTGCGAGAGAGAGTGTGAAAGTGTGTGTGAGAGAGAGTGTGAAAGTGTGTGAGAGTGTGAAAGTGTGTGTGACAGAGAGTGTGAAAGTGTGTGAGAGAGAGCGTGAAAGTGTGTGTGAGAGAGAGAGCGTGAAAACGTGTGTGAGAGTGTGAAAGTGTGTGTGAGAGAGTGTGAAAGTGTGTGTGAGAGAGAGTGCGAAAGTGTGTGTGAGCGTGTAAAAGTGTGTGTGAGAGAGCGTGAAAGTGTGTGTGAGAGCTAGCGTGAAAATGTGTGTGTGTGTGAAAGTGTGCGTGAGAGAGTGGAAGTGTGTGTGAGAGAGAGAGCGTGAAAGTGTGAGAGAGAGAGCGAGTGTGAAAATGTGTGTGTGTGTGAAAGTGTGTGTGAGAGTGTGAAAGTGTGCGTGAGAGTGTGAAAGTGTGTGAGAGTGTGAAAGTGTGTGCGAGTGTGATAGTGTGTGTGTGAGAGAGTGTGAAAGTGTGTGTGAGAGTGTGAAAGTGTGTGTGAGAGAGAGTGTGAAAGTGTGTGTGAGAGAGAAAGCGTGAAAACGTGTGTGAGAGAGGGTGAAAGTGTGCGTGAGAGAGGATGAAAGTGTGTGTGAGAGGGAGAGTGTGAAAGTGTGTGTGAGAGAGAGTGTGAAAGTGTGAGTGAGCGAGATAGTGTGAGAGAGAGAGTGTGAAAGTGTTTGTGAGAGAGTGAGCGTGAAAGGGTGAGAGAGAAGGCGAAAGTGTGTGTGAGTGTGAAAGTGTGTGAGAGAGAGTTGAAAGTGTGAGAGAGTGAGCGTGAAAGTGTGTGTGAGAGAGAGCGTGTGAAAGTGTGTGTGAGAGAGTGAGTGTGAAAGTGTGTGAGAGAGAGAGGGTGTGAAAGTGTGTGTGAGGGAGAGAGCGTGAAAGTGTGTGTGAGAGAGTGTGAAAGTGTGTGTGAGAGACAGAGTGTGAAAGTGTATGAGAAAGAGCGAGTGTGCAAGTGTGTGTGAGTGTGAAAGTGTGTGTGAGAGAGCGTGAAAGTGTGTGTGAGAGAGAGAGAGCATGAAAGTGTGTGTGAGAGAGTGTGAAAGTGTGTGTGAGAGAGAGAGTGAGTGTGAAAGTGTGTGTGAGAGGGAGAGAGTGTGAAAGTGTGTGTGAGAGAGAGTGTGAAAGTGTGTGTGAGAGAGTGTGAAAGTGTGTGTGAGAGAGAGAGCATGAAAGTGTGTGTGAGAGGGAGAGAGTGTGAAAGTGTGTGTGAGAGTGTGAAAGTGTGTGAGTGTGAAAGTGTGTGCGAGTGTGAAAGTGTGTGCGAGAGAGAGTGTGAAAGTGTGTGTGAGAGAGAGTGTGAAAGTGTGTGAGAGTGTGAAAGTGTGTGTGACAGAGAGTGTGAAAGTGTGTGAGAGAGAGCGTGAAAGTGTGTGTGAGAGAGAGAGCGTGAAAACGTGTGTGAGAGTGTGAAAGTGTGTGTGAGAGAAGTGTGAAAGTGTGTGTGAGAGAGAGTGCGAAAGTGTGTGTGAGCGTGTAAAAGTGTGTGTGAGAGAGCGTGAAAGTGTGTGTGAGAGCGAGCGTGAAAATGTGTGTGTGTGTGAAAGTGTGCGTGAGAGAGTGGAAGTGTGTGTGAGAGAGAGAGCGTGAAAGTGTGAGAGAGAGAGCGAGTGTGAAAATGTGTGTGTGTGTGAAAGTGTGTGTGAGAGTGTGAAAGTGTGCGTGAGAGTGTGAAAGTGTGTGAGTGTGAAAGTGTGTGCGAGTGTGATAGTGTGTGTGTGAGAGAGTGTGAAAGTGTGTGTGAGAGTGTGAAAGTGTGTGTGAGAGAGAGTGTGAAAGTGTGTGTGAGAGAGAAAGCGTGAAAACGTGTGTGAGAGAGGGTGAAAGTGTGCGTGAGAGAGGATGAAAGTGTGTGTGAGAGGGAGAGTGTGAAAGTGTGTGTGAGAGAGAGTGTGAAAGTGTGAGTGAGCGAGATAGTGTGAGAGAGAGAGTGTGAAAGTGTTTGTGAGAGAGTGAGCGTGAAAGGGTGAGAGAGAAGGCGAAAGTGTGTGTGAGTGTGAAAGTGTGTGAGAGAGAGTTTGAAAGTGTGAGAGAGTGAGCGTGAAAGTGTGTGTGAGAGAGAGCGTGTGAAAGTGTGTGTGAGAGAGTGAGTGTGAAAGTGTGTGAGAGAGAGAGGGTGTGAAAGTGTGTGTGAGGGAGAGAGCGTGAAAGTGTGTGTGAGAGAGTGTGAAAGTGTGTGTGAGAGACAGAGTGTGAAAGTGTATGAGAAAGAGCGAGTGTGCAAGTGTGTGTGAGTGTGAAAGTGTGTGTGAGAGAGCGTGAAAGTGTGTGTGAGAGAGAGAGAGCATGAAAGTGTGTGTGAGAGAGTGTGAAAGTGTGTGTGAGAGAGAGAGTGAGTGTGAAAGTGTGTGTGAGAGGGAGAGAGTGTGAAAGTGTGTGTGAGAGAGAGTGTGAAAGTGTGTGTGAGAGAGTGTGAAAGTGTGTGTGAGAGAGAGAGCATGAAAGTGTGTGTGAGAGGGAGAGAGTGTGAAAGTGTGTGTGAGAGAGAGAGAGCATGAAAGTGTGTGTGAGAGAGAGAGTGAGTGTGAAAGTGTGTGAGAGGGAGAGAGTGTGAAAGTGTGTGTGAGGGAGAGAGCATGAAAGTGTGTGTGAGAGAGAGTGTGAAAGTGTGTGTGAGAGAGTGTGAAAGTGTGTGTGAGAGAGTGAGTGTGAAAGTGTGTGTGAGAGGAGAGAGTGTGAAAGTGTGTGTGAGACAGAGAGCGTGAAAGTGTGTGTGAGAGTGTGAAAGTGTGTGTGAGAGAGTGTGAAAGTGTGTGTGAGAGAGCGTGAAAGTGTGTGTGAGAGCCAGAGCGTGAAAGTGTGTGTGAGAGAGTGTGAAAGTGTGTGTGAGAGAGTGTGAAAGTGTGTGTGAGTGTGAAAGTGTGCATGAGAGCGTGAAAGTGTGTGTGAGAGAGCGTGAAAGTGTGTGTGAGAGCGAGAGCGTGAAAGTGTGTGTGAGAGAGTGTGAAAGTGTGTGTGAGAGAGCGTGAAAGTGTGTGTGAGAGCGAGAGCGTGAACGTGTGTGTGAGAGAGAGAGCGTGAAAGTGTGTGTGAGACAGAGAGTGTGAAAGTGTGTGTGAGAAAGAGAGTGAAAGTGTGTGTGAGAAAGAGAGTGAAAGTGTGTGTATGAGAGAGTGAAAGTGTGTGAGAGAGGGAGTGTGTGTGAGAGAGAGTGAGTGTGAAAGTGTGTGTGTGAGAGAGAGAGTGTGAAAGTGTGTGAGAGAGAGAGTGTGAAAGTGTGTGTGAGAGAGAGCGTGAAAGTGTGAGAGAGTGTGAAAGTGAGAGAGTGTGAAAGTGTGAGAGGGAGAGAGTGTGAAAGTGTGAGAGGGAGAGAGTGTGAAAGTGTGAGGGAGAGAGAGTGTGAGAGGGAGAGAGTGTGAAATTGTGAGAGGGAGAGAGTGTGAAAGTGTGAGAGGGGGAGAGTGTGAACGTGTGTGAGAGAGAGAGAGAGTGTGTTTCTCCACCTTTAAGTTGGTTAACTCTCTTACTCGGGGTTAAAACCGCCACGATCGGGGCCTGATTCTATTGGGCTTCGCACATCTTATTTTTCAGTGTCCGATCCATTTTCTTGCCTCTTCTCTCTCGCGAGCTCCATACATCAGCTACATATATAATGATATCGCCCTCCGAACCGTCGGCTAGTAATTAGCGTGGCTTCACTCCCGCTGACTGACCCAGCCGCCACACTCACCCAGACTCTCTCACGAGTCTCACAGTTTGCGGTTATTTAAACCCCACTGTCCGGTAACCCCGCCCCATCTCTTTGCCAACCAGACTCTCCCCGCGAGGTAACACACCGCCCCCCCCACCCCCCCCCCACAATGCTACTTGGCTGTCTGAAGTCCCAAATTGGGCGCCAATTGTTCGCCAAATAGGTAGCTACTGTTTCTCTAAAAAATAATTTGGGATCAGGCCTCTCGAATCAGACTCGACTACAGATTTATGCCCGTATTAAAATCAAAGGCTGAGCTTTATTTATGACAGGCTTCAGAACTAACAGAGCAACCCCATCACACTGTAAGAAAGGTATCTCGTTATGAGGCAACCTTACCTAGCGCAGGGCACAGCAATCACAGCCGTGTCACATGCTCTGTCCAGGGAGCACTGCCACCCGAGGAGCTTCCATGCAGGTTTCTCGTAGTTCTAGGTGGAGGCTGACTATTTTATACCGTTCCTTATCGTCGTTCCCATGCGTGTGTGACTGCTACCTCCAGCTGTATCCCTTCCTGTTCCCACACTCTCTGATTCCTTGAAAGTGTCAAACCAGATGTTTCTCTTGCTGCGGCCTAACAACTCAAGCTTTGTTCTTTTTGTCCGAACACCTTATCGCCCAGAACATACGGTTCAGATATCTATCACTGAGAACTCAGCAACGCTGGACTTTCTTCCTTAACTATGTATCTCTTTCGACACCAGTGCGTCTGTTCCTAGCTCTCTGCCCACCTCGACTTCCTCACACTGAGTACCCCGACTGTGTCAAGAGAATAAACACACTTGCTTGTCCCCTGGTTTATTTTATATCTCCTCTCTTGGGTAAGAAGGCTACTTGTCCCAAGTGTTCCTCTTTCACACACAATTGCAAGAGTGGCTCATTGTCGCGTTCCTCATTTCCTTCGCTCCACAATTGGCGGCCGTGCCTTCAGCTGCCTGGGCCTTAAGCTCTGGAATTCCCTCCCTAAACCTCTCCGCCTCTCTCTCTCTGCTTCAAGACGCTTTTTAAAACCTACCTCTTTGACCAAGCTTTTGTCCATAGACGCTGGTATAGATGCTGAGAGGCTGTTTCCCCTGGCTGGAGTGTCTAGAACTAAGGGGTCACAGTCTCAGGATAAGGGGTCGGCCATTTAGGACTGAGATGAGGAGGAATTTCTTCACTCAGAGGGCGGTGAATCTTTGGAATTTTCCACCCCAGAGGGCTGTGGATGCTCAGTCGTTGAGTATATTCAAGGCTGAGATCGATAGATTTTTGGACTCTAGGGGAATCGAGGGATATGGGGATCGGGCGGGAAAGTGGAGTTGAGGTCGATGATCAGCCATGATCTTATTGAATGGCGGAACAGGCTCGAGGGGTCGAATGGCCGACTCCTGCTCCTAATTCTTATGTTCTTATCTTTGTTAACTGCCCCCCAAATGGTTCCTCTTTGTAAAATTTCTCTGCAGAGGCCCTTTACAAAATCATTATCACGAGAGCAATCTTCACGACCACACGCTCAGCTTCTGCTCCGCAGAGGTGAGGAAGCTGGCTGTGTTTTGGGATCTTACTATGCGCTGCTAGCTCAGTGTTTGCTCATTATCTACAGAGACATTATCAACACCGCACTGAAAGAAAGAACTCGCATTTCTATAGCGCCTTTCACGACGTCCCAAAACGCTTTATAGCCAATGAAGTACCTTTTGGAGTGTGGTCAGTGTTGTAATGTAGGAAACGCGGCAGCCAATTTGCGCACAGCAAGCTCCCACAAAACAACAACAACTTGTATTTATATAGCGCCTTTAATGTAGTAAAACGTCCCAAGGTGCTTCACAGGAGTATTTTAAGACAAAAATTTGACACTGAGCCACATAAGGAGACATTAGGGCAGGTGACCAAAAGCTTGGTCAAAGAGGTAGTTTTTAAGGAGAGTCTTAAAGGAGGAAAGAGAGGTAGCGAGGTGGAGAGGTTTAGGGAGGGAATTCCAGAGCTTAGGGCCTCGGCAACAGAAGGCACGGCCGCCAATGGTGGAGCGATTATAATCAGGGATGCTCAAGAGGGCAGAATTAGAGGAGCGCAGATATCTCGGAGGGTTGTGGGGCTGGAGGAGGTTACAGAGATAGGGAGGGGCGAGGCCATGGAGGGATTTGAAAACAAGGATGAGAATTTTGAAATCGAGGCGTTGCTTAACCGGGATCCAATGTAGGTCAGCAAGCACAGGGGTGATGGGCGAATGGGACTTGGTGCGAGTTAGGACACGGGCAGCCGAGTTTTGGATGACCTCAAGTTTATGTAGGGTGGAATATGGGAGGCCAGCCAGGAGTGCTTTGGAATAGTCAAGTCTAGAGGTAACAAAGGCCCGGGTGAGTGTTTCAGCAGCAGATGAGCTGAGGCAAGGGCGGAGACGGGCGATGTTATGGAGGTGGAGGTAGGCGGTCTTTGTTATGCTGCGGATATGTGGTGGGAAGCGCAATGTGATAATGACCAGATAATCTGTTTTAGTGATGTTGATTGAGGGATAAATAATGGCCTCTTCTTCCATGGTGGCATAGTGGTTAGCACTGTTGCCTCACAGCGCCAGGGACCCGGGTTCAAATCCAGCCTCGGGCGACTGTCTGTGTGGAGTTTGCACATTCTCCCCGTGTTTGCGTGGGTTTTCTCCGGGTGCTCCGGTTTCCTCCCACAGTCCAAAGATGTGCGGGTTAGGTTGATTGGCCATGATAAAAAATTGGCCCTTAGTGTTAGGGGGGATTAAATACGTGGGGTTACGGGGTTACGGGGATAGGGCTTGTGTGGGATGGCTGTCGGTGTAGGGACCGGGTGCTAGGGTTTGGATGATCAGCCATGATCTCGTTGAATGGCGGAGCAGGCTCGAAGGGCCGAATGGCCTACTCCTGCTCCTATCTTCTATGTTTCTATGTCTATGTTTCTATGTAATGCCGTGGGATCTTTTATATCCACCTGAGAGTTTAATGTCGCATCTGAATGATATTGCCTCCTGACAGTGCGGCGCTCCCTCAGTACTGGCACCGGGAGTGTCAGCCTGGATTATGGGCTCAAGTCTCTGGAGTGGGACTTGAACCCACAACCATCTGATTCAGAGGGTGAGAGAGAGCCGACACCTACATGTACAAGGCTGGGCACCCCACCCTACACGCTGACCCTTGGCAAATGAAAAACCGGTCCTAACAATGGAAGTAACGGTGGAAGGGGAAACAGCAGAGGCAACCTGGGTAGAAACCAGCACAGCAAATAAATAATGGCCAGTTGTTGTGGACTGGAAGCTGTAGGTAGGGAGGTTGTTCAGGGAGCTGAGACGGGCTGGCAGGGACCCATCGTAAGATAATCAGGTGAGCATTGCAGTCACACACAGGCAAAGCGGACAAACCAGGGACCGCGACGAGAGACGGTGTGATGAGAGTACAAACAATTTCACCGAGATAATAAGGAGCTGCTGCACAGCCGAATTAGTCAATTCAATTCAGTGTTTAGCAGTGCACCAAACCCAACTAATTACTCGGAAGGGATGAACATTTCTTTCTAGTGATCACTAAAAAAAGACTTGCATTTCTCCAGCGCCTTTCACGACCTCAGGACGTCCCAAAGCGCTTTACAGCCAATGAAACACCTTTTGAAGTGTAGCCACTGTTGTAATGTGGGAAACACGGCAGCCAATTTGCGCACAGCAAGCTCCCACAAACAGCAATGAGATAAATGGCCAGATAATCTGTTTTTAGTGATGTTGATTATTGGCCAGGACACCGGGGAGAACTCCCCCTGTTCATCTTCAAAATAGAGGCCGTGGGATCGTTTACGTCCACCTGAGAGGGCAGGCGGGGCCTCAGGTTAATGTCTCATCCGAAAGACGGCACCTCCGACAGTGCGGCACTCCCTCAGTACTGCCCCTCCGACAGTGCGGCGCTCCCTCAGTACTGCACCTCCGACAGTGCGGCGCTCCCTCAGTACCGCCCCTCCGACAGTGCGGCGCTCCCTCTGTACTGCCCCTCCGACAGTGTGGCGCTCCCTCAGTACTGCCCCTCCAACAGTGTGGCGCTCCCTCTGTACTGCCCCTCCGACAGTGCGGCGCTCCCTCAGTACTGCCCCTCCAACAGTGTGGCGCTCCCTCTGTACTGCCCCTCCGACAGTGCGGTGCTCCCTCTGTACTGCCCCTCCGACAGTGCAGCGCTCCCTCAGTACTGCCCCTCCGACAGTGCGGCGCTCCCTCTGTACTGCCCCTCCGACAGTGCAGCGCTCCCTCAGTACTGCCCCTCTGACAGTGCGGCGCTCCTTCAGTACTGCCTCTCCGACAGTGCGGCACTCCCTCAGTACTGCCCCTCCGACAGTGCGGCACTCCCTCAGTACTGCACTGGGAGTGGGTCTTGAACCCACGACCTTCTGACTCAGAGGCGAGAGTGCTGCCCACTGAGCCACGGTTGACACACCTAACACTGTAACACGATTGGACATCATAATGAATGCTGCAGAGCACTGACTCCGAATTTACTGGAGTGGGGTATCTCGCGAGTGTTGTGTATGTAACCTGTTCCACCTTAAGAGAGCTTAAGCCTGTTCCACCTTAAGAGATGTACTACTTTATCAGGCTGCTGTAGACGTAGTACCGGGGGTGAACACACCGGTATATAAGCACTGTGCAGTAATCTTGTATTCAGTATAGTCCCTACCTCCAACCAGTAAAGACCTGTTTTTATTGTTACTCATTAGTCTGTGTCTTAATTAACTAAATAATTCACAGACTTAACACTGGCGACGAGTCAGGTTCTTACCCTGCGGCAGTTATTCCACGGCGGTTGAAGAGAGGTTTCAAACCACACCACCCCACTGGAAGCGACAGGCATTAGGACCCTGAAGCCTCCATCAGCTTGTGAACCGGAGTAGAAGACAGGGCTGGGGAAGACAGAGGTACAGGGCGATAGCGATCGGCAGATAAGGGCCGGGCCGCTTTGAAGTGAGGGGCGCAGCCGGGCCATCGATCGCAACCACCGATAAGGGCCGCGGCTGCAGAAATTGAAGGCGCGAGAGCCGCGGTGCACAGCGCGGGCCATCGATCGCGATCGGGAGATAAGGGCTTTGGAGTGCGAGGCGCAGCCGGGCCATCGATCGCAAGCACTGATAAGGGCCGGGCCGCTTTCAAGTGCGAGGCGCAGCCGGGCCATCGATCGCATCCGCTGATAAGGGCCGCACTCGGGCGATCGCGGCGAAGATAAGGGCCGCACTCGGGGGCTGAAGGGAGACGGCGTCGGGGGACGGGTGAAGACCGCCAAGCGCGGGAAAACCGCCATTTTGTGGGCGGAGGATGACGGCAAGAGTGGGAAGCCGCCATCTTTGATAACAAGTAAAGAAAAGAAAATCTGAGAAATTGCAAATCTACAATGCCTAAACACGGGAATATTAGCACCTTTGATAGTGACCTCGAAGATTGGGCCATATATGTTGAAAGAGTAAAAAATTATTGTAAGGCCAATAAAATTCGTGACCAAGATAAAGCTCTAACATTATTAAATTTAATGGGTGCGAAGACATACGGGCAATTGAAACACCTGTTATCACCAGATGAACCGGCGGATAAGACGTTCGATGAGATTGTTACTGTCCTGAAAGATCATCTAAACCCCACGCCGCTGATGCTAGCGGAACGATTTAAATTTTACGACAGAAGGCAGCTACAGCATGAAAGCAATGCTGAATATTTGCTGGAATTGCGTAAATTAGCGAAATATTGCCAGTTTGGAACGGGACTGACAGATGCACTACGAGACAAATTTGTGTGTGGTTTATTTAAACAGGATACACAAAAGCGACTGCTCGAGGAGAATGAGCTGACGCTTGAGAAGGTGGTCACTATGGCAGCAGCACACGAAGCCGCAGCGAGAGGCACGGCAGTAATGCAGCTACGGTCACCGGAGCTCAGTGCACACAAATTGGGTGTGAGTTCTGGCAAATGTTATCGTTGTGGAAAGACAACGCATGATCAGAACCAGTGTTGGTTTAAAAACCAAGAATGTAGAACTTGTGGTAGGCTTGGACACATAGCTAGAGTATGCAGGTCAGGGAAGAAGACCAGCAACAAGAAGTCACCGCAAGGAAAATACGCAAAAGTACACAAGGTGGCCGAACAGGAGTCCGATTCAGACGCTAGCAGTAATGAACTGGCTGGCTTAAGCAGTATTGAACTGGCTAGCTTAAGGGTACTCAACGTTGGTAAGGGTGCAGACCTCCAGACAATTTGGGTTACTCTTCAGATAGAAGGAGTCCAAGTAAAAATGGAATTGGACACTGGATCGGCATTGTCGGTCATGAATAAGAAAGATTACAGAAGGTTATTCCAACATATTCCCCTACAGGATACGGAGATTATATTGACAACCTACACGGGGCAGAGAGTGTACCCCATCGGGACAATAAAGGTTGCAGTGGCCAACAAGGGCGAAGGAAGTCAAATAATGGACTTATATGTGCTACCGGAGGGAGGTCCACCACTACTAGGCCGGGAGTGGTTTAGAAACATAAATATGGACTGGCATTCGCTAAAAGCCATAAAGAGTGAGAACTCGGTGCAGATAATCAGCCCAGACTCTAGAACTGATGATGGTAAGACCAACCCATGTGCAAAAGACAAAGTTTCAGCACAGAATTCCACTGAGCAACAACAACATAGTTTAACAGAGAATTCTGAGTCTGTCAAGTCTACTGATATGCACATTTTTGAGGGACACTGGGCTCGAACTCAACTCCATTTCAAACTACAACAGCAATTAGAACAAATGATTCGCCGTTTTGAGCAAGAGATGAATGAAATAAAAAAGTTCTTTGTTACAGAGTGGGAGAATCTGGAAAGTCAACAGAAGCAACTGATGGAGAAAATGGAGCAGGAGCACACCAACCATCTGCGCGAGGAGGCCGAACGAATCAAAGCTGATTCAGGTTCTGAAGGTGCGTGCCATAATCTGGTGTCAGAAGAGTTAACGGTCAGCCAACTCCTTCATATGCTGAGGGACAAGACTCTGAAATGGGAAAAACTTGAACACGAGCTGCGATCTTCAAAGGAAAAGGGTTCGGAGCTCTCAAAAGTCATTGAGATGGCTGATGTGACGACACAGACTGAAACGACTGCAACAGAGCAGCCATTGGATGCCAAAAGTACGCTGACTCACGTCAATGTAGAACAACAGACCGCTGAAACAGCTGCTCCGGTAGAGGGATTGCATAGTCCGATCAATCAATCTCCAAAGGAAGTTGAAGTATTAAAATCACAAATGAGGTCACTAGTAAACGACTTGCTGAAAGCCCAGAAAAAGCTGGATGCAGAGGTACACATGAAGAAGTCTCTTCAGGAAAGATGTCTGGATTTGGAACAAGAGCTGGCTAACGTCCAGCTGGGTATGGAGGAAATAGACGACCCTCTCACTGGTCTAGCTCAGGACGACACCGAATATTACCATGACCTGGTGGACGACACCGAATATTACGATGTCCTGTCCTGCCCAGCTTGTAACTTCGACTCCCAAAGTGCAGAAATCATGGAGGAGCACCAAAAGTCTACGGAACATCGGGAGAAGCTGGCTCTACGACGGAAACAGGAGGAAGAGAAGGAGGAACTGCGCATGCAGCTGGCAGCTGACAATGGAGCCCAGAGAGTCTCCAAGAAGCAGAAAAGGAAAAGTAAAAACAGAAGATGACCCATCTGAACCATTATCACCTCTACCAGATCACACACGTGGTCCCTCCGAACGGAGCCAAATCAGTTCGGAAGTTCAAGCTGTTAAATCCATGAAAGGACTATTGAATGAGTAACGTGAACCGACTACACCACAGAGATTGAATCTGTGAACTGTTTTCCGCAGAGACTGAATCTGTGATATGTTACGTTAAACATGAAGTTATATATGTATATATGTTATTACGTTATGTTAAATGGGGGGGGATGACTATAAAGCTAAGAAGGGAGGAGTGTTGTGTATGTAACCTGTTCCACCTTAAGAGAGCTTAAGCCTGTTCCACCTTAAGAGATGTACTACTTTCTCAGGCTGCTGTAGACGTAATACCGGGGGTGAACACACCGGTATATAAGCACTGTGCAGTAATCTTGTATTCAGTATAGTCCCTACCTCCAACCAGTAAAGACCTGTTTTTATTGTTACTCATTAGTCTGTGTCTTAATTAACTAAATAATTCACAGACTTAACAGCGACGTGCCCTGTTAGTTAGACTTGTTCCCTCACCCTTCAACTCGGAAAATGTTTTGTCCTGTAACTTGCTTCAAGTCCAAGGGCAACGGGGCATCTGGGACCTCGGTGACCGGCGGGACCAACAGTCTCTCCATCTCCTTAACCAATGAGATTTAAGGATTGAGAAAGAAACAGAGGAACAACGGAGAAGGAAATTGGGTGAATTAGAGTCCAATAAGAAAGAGAGGGAAAGAAAGATTAGACTAAGAGTGAGAAAGAAAAGAGACAGAAAAGTAAGAAAAAAAATTTAAAATATATATTTTTTTAAATCCTCCAGGAACAATTTACTACCTCTAGGAATGAGACTCCACAGTTTCAATTGTTCCCTTTCTGGGCCGGAGAGGTTGAGTGGCATTGCAGGAACATAAATCTCATTAAAAAGTTCCTTACGCTGTTAGTTACCAGCCCTAACTTTCTGTGGGGAGTTTAATTAATTTGCCAGTGCAGCAATTTCTTGACTCTCATGGGGAGGTTGAGGACCAGCTGCCGTTTACGCGAGGCTGGCGGCGGAGCGGCGCAAATTTTGGGTCGTTATTTCCCTCTCCTCCATATTTTGTTCCGTTCTCTTCTGAAGGCCTTTGCGTGGGGACAGTTTCCCCAGCGCTGGGCCTCTATTAGTAGCTTTCCCAGGAGATTAAACAAACTGGGGGCTGGGGCCGTGACAGTGCCAACTTTACCCAGCCCGATGGGCCGAATGACCTCCCCCAGTTCCGTGCTTTTTATGGTATCATCTAGTGTTAGCTGTGAGTCAGAAGGTCGTGGGTTCGAGTCCCCACTCCAGAGACTTGAGCACAAAAATCCAGGCTGCCACTCCCAGTGCAGTGCTGAGGGAGTGCCGCACTGTCGGAGGTGCTGTCTTATGAATGAGACGTTAAACCGAGGTCCCGTCTGCTCTCTCAGGTGGACGTAAAAGATCCCACGGCCACTATTTGAAGAAGAGCAGGGGGAGTTCTCCCCGGTGTCCTGGGCCAATATTTATCCCTCAACCAACATCATTAAAATAGATTACCTGGTCCTTTTTCGCCTCGTTGTTCGGAGGATCTTGCTGTGCACACATTGGCTGCCGCATTTCCTACATTACAACAGTGACCGTGCTTCAAAAAAAAAAGTCCTTCATTGGCTGTAAAGTGGTTAAAATATAGGAACAGGAGGAGGCCATTCAGCCCCTTGAGCCTGTTCCACATTGAATTCGATCATGGCTGATCTGTATTTTAACCCCATCTACCCGCCTTGGTTCCGTAACCCTCGATACCCTCGCCCAACGAAAATCTATCTCTCTCAGTTTTGAAATTTTCAACTGACCCCCGGCCTCAACACCTTTTTGGGGTCATGACTTCCAGATTTCCATCACCTATATGGAGTTATGTCACATATCGGCCGTGATCTAATTGAATGGCGGAAGAGGGTGGAGGGGCTGAATGGCCTCCTCCTGTTCCGATGTCCCCTTTGTGTGAAGAAGCATCACCCCTGAACGGCCAAGCTCTAATTTTAAAGTTCCGCCCCCTTGTTCTGGAGATCCTGAAGTCATGAAAGGCTCTGTAATTCTGGAGTAGGCCCCAGTATTATCACTCCGGGTGTGTAATTCTGGAGTAGGCCCCAGTATTATCACTCCGGGTGTGTAACTCTGGAGTAGGCCCCAGTATTATCACTCCGGGTGTGTAACTCTGGAGTAGGCCCCAGTATTATCACTCCGGGTGTGTAACTCTGGAGTAGGCCCCAGTAGTATCACTCCGGGTGTGTAATTCTGGAGTAGGCCCCAGTATTATCACTCCGGGTGTGTAACTCTGGAGTAGGCCCCAGTATTATCACTCCGGGTGTGTAATTCTGGAGTAGGCCCCAGTATTATCACTCCGGGTGTGTAACTCTGGAGTAGGCCCCAGTATTATCGCTCCGGGTGTGTAATTCTGGAGTAGGCCCCAGTATTATCGCTCCGGGTGTGTAATTCTGGAGTAGGCCCCAGTATTATCGCTCCGGGTGTGTAATTCTGGAGTAGGCCCCAGTATTATCACTCCGGGTGTGTAACTCTGGAGTAGGCCCCAGTATTATCACTCCGGGTGTGTAATTCTGGAGCAGGCCCCAGTATTATCACTCCGGGTGTGTAACTCTGGAGTAGGCCCCAGTATTATCACTCCGGGTGTGTAACTCTGGAGTAGGCCCCAGTATTATCACTCCGGGTGTGTAATTCTGGAGTAGGCCCCAGTATTATCACTCCGGGTGTGTAACTCTGGAGTAGGCCCCAGTATTATCACTCCGGGTGTGTAACTCTGGAGTAGGCCCCAGTATTATCACTCCGGGTGTGTAATTCTGGAGTAGGCCCCAGTATTATCACTCCGGGTGTGTAATTCTGGAGTAGGCCCCAGTATTATCACACCGGGTGTGTAATTCTGGAGTAGGCCCCAGTATTATCACTCCGGGTGTGTAATTCCGGAGTAGGCCCCAGTATTATCACTCCGGGTGTGTAATTCCGGAGTAGGCCCCAGTATTATCACTCCGGGTGTGTAATTCCGGAGTAGGCCCCAGTATTATCACTCCGGGTGTGTAATTCCGGAGTAGGCCCCAGTATTATCACTCCGGGTGTGTAACTCCGGAGTAGGCCCCAGTATTATCACTCCGGGTGTGTAATTCCGGAGTAGGCCCCAGTATTATCACTCCGAGTGTGTAACTCCGGAGTAGGCCCCAGTATTATCACTCCGGGTGTGTAATTCCGGAGTAGGCCCCAGTATTATCACTCCGGGTGTGTAATTCCGGAGTAGGCCCCAGTATTATCACTCCGGGTGTGTAATTCCGGAGTAGGCCCCAGTATTATCACTCCGGGTGTGTAACTCTGGAGTAGGCCCCAGTATTATCACTCCGGGTGTGTAACTCTGGAGTATGCCCCAGTATTATGACTCCGGGTGTGTAACTCTGGAGTAGGCCCCAGTATTATCACTCCGGGTATGTAACTCTGGAGTAGGCCCCAGTATTATCACTCCGGGTGTGTAACTCTGGAGTAGGCCCCAGTATTATCACTCCGGGTGTGTAACTCTGGAGTAGGCCCCAGTATTATCACTCCGGGTGTGTAATTCTGGAGTAGGCCCCAGTATTATCACTCCGGGTGTGTAACTCTGGAGTAGGCCCCAGTATTATCACTCTGGGTGTGTAACTCTGGAGTAGGCCCCAGTATTATCACTCCGGGTGTGTAATTCTGGAGTAGGCCCCAGTATTATCACTCCGGGTGTGTAACTCTGGAGTAGGCCCCAGTATTATCACTCCGGGTGTGTAACTCTGGAGTAGGCCCCAGTATTATCACTCCGGGTGTGTAACTCTGCAGCAGCTGCGTTGGACTGTTTCAGCCTACGAGATCACGTTATGCTTCACAAAACACCGATAGAATTACGATTAAATATGAATGAGAGAACAAGAGCAATGAATTGTTCGGTGCCTGTGTGGGCCTGGCTGCTGGGATCTTCTGTGAAAAACAACCCTTAGTAACAGGACTTAGAGACAGCGGCAGGAGTCCGACACAATGTCAGGATCAAGTCAACTTAGCAGGAGAGCTGTTCACCTGAAGATTCCGTGCACGATCAGTGACCTGATAGACATAAAAGTTCCCATGGCCACTATTTCGAAGAAGAGCAGGGGGGAGTTCTCCCCGGTGTCCTGGGGCCAATATTTATCCCTCAACCAACATCACTAAAAAACAGATTTTCTGGTCATTATCACATTGCTGTTTATGGGAGCTTGCTGTGCGCAAATTGGCTGTACCATTTCCCACATTACAACAGTGACTACACTTCAAAAAGTACTTCATTGGCTGTAAAGCGCTTTGGGATGTCCTGAGGTTGTGAAAGGCGCTATATAAATGCAATTCTGTCTTTCTTTCTTACATCCACTTAATGGAGTTGAGAAATATTATTGGGACAGTGTAGAGGGAGCTTTACTCTGTATCTAACCCGTGCTGTACATGCCCTGGGAGTGTTTGATGGGACAGTGTAGAGGGAGCTTTACTCTGTATCTAACCCGTGCTGTACCTGCCCTGGGAGTGTTTGATGGGACAGTGTAGAGGGAAGCTTTACTCAGTATCTAACCCGTGCTGTACCTGCCCTGGGAGTGTTTGATGGGGCAGTGTAGAGGGAAGCTTTACTCAGTATCTAACCCGTGCTGTACCTGCCCTGGGAGTGTTTGATGGGACAGTGTGGAGGGAGCTTTACTCGGTATCTAACCCATGCTGTACCTGCCCTGGGAGTGTTTGATGGGACAGTGTAGAGGGAGTTTTACTCTGTATCTAACCCGTGCTGTACCTGCCCTGGGAGTGTTTGATGGGACAGTGTAGAGGGAAGCTTTACTCAGTATCTAACCCGTGCTGTACCTGCCCTGGGAGTGTTTGATGGGACAGTGTAGAGGGAGCTTTACTCTGTATCTAACCCGTGCTGTACCTGCCCTGGGAGTGTTTGATGGGACAGTGTAGAGGGAGCTTTACTCTGTATCTAACCCGTGCTGTACCTGCCCTGGGAGTGTTTGATGGGACAGTGTAGAGGGAGCTTTACTCTGTATCTAACCCGTGCTGTACCTGCCCTGGGAGTGTTTGATGGGACAGTGTAGAGGGAGCTTTACTCTGTATCTAACCCGTGCTGTACCTGCCCTGGGAGTGTTTGATGGGACAGTGTAGAGGGAGCTCTACTCTGTATCTAACCCGTGCTGTACCTGCCCTGGGAGTGTTTGATGGGACAGTGTAGAGGGAGCTTTACTCTGTATCTAACCCGTGCTGTACCTGTCCTGGGAGTGTTTGATGGGACAGTGTAGAGGGAGCTTTACTCTGTATCTAACCCGTGCTGTACCTGCCCTGGGAGTGTTTGATGGGACAGTGTAGAGGGAGCTTTACTCTGTATCTAACCCGTGCTGTACCTGCCCTGGGAGTGTTTCACGGGACAGTGTAGAGGGAGCTTTACTCTGTATCTAACCCGTGCTGTACCTGCCCTGGGAGTGTTTGATGGGGACAGTGTAGAGGGTGCTTTACTCTGTATCTAACCCGTGCTGTAACTGCCCTGGGAGTGTTTGATGGGACAGTGTAGAGGGAGCTTTACTCTGTATCTAACCCGTGCTGTACCTGCCCTGGGAGTGTTTGATGGGACGGTGTAGAGGGAGCTTTACTCTGTATCTAACCCGTGCTGTCCCTGCCCTGGGAGTGTTTGATGGGACAGTGTAGAGGGAGCTTTACTCTGTATCTAACCCGTGCTGTACCTGCCCTGGGAGTGTTTGATGGGACAGTGTAGAGGGAGCTTTACTCTGTATCTAACCCGTGCTGTACCTGCCCTGGGAGTGTTTGATGGGACAGTGTAGAGGGAGCTTTACTCTGTATCTAACCCGTGCTGTACCTGCCCTGGGAGTGTTTGATGAGACAGTGTAGAGGGAGCTTTACTCTGTATCTAACCCGTGCTGTACCTGCCCTGGGAGTGTTTGATGGGACAGTGTAGAGGGAGCTTTACTCTGTATCTAACCCGTGCTGTACCTGCCCTGGGAGTGTTTGATGGGACAGTGTAGAGGGAGCTTTACTCTGTATCTAACCCGTGCTGTACCTGCCCTGGGAGTGTTTGATGGGACAGTGTAGAAGGAGCTTTACTCTGTATCTAACCCGTGCTGTACCTGCCCTGGGAGTGTTTGATGGGACAGTGTAGAGGGAGCTTTACTCTGTATCTAACCCGTGCTGTACCTGTCCTGGGAGTGTTTGATGGGACAGTGTAGAGGGAGCTTTACTCTGTATCTAACCCGTGCTGTAGCTGCCCTGGGAGTGTTTGATGGGACAGTGTAGAGGGAGCTTTACTCTGTATCTACCCCGTGCTGTACCTGCCCTGGGAATGTTTGATGGGGACAGTGTAGAGGGAGCTTTACTCTGTATCTAACCCGTGCTGTACCTGCCCTGGGAGTGTTTGATGGGACAGTGTAGAGGGAGCTTTACTCTGTATCGATCCCGTGCTGTACCTGCCCTGGGAGTGTTTGATGGGACGGTGTAGAGGGAGCTTTACTCTGTATCTAACCCGTGCTGTCCCTGCCCTGGGAGTGTTTGATGGAACGGTGTAGAGGGAGCTTTACTCTGTATCTAACCCGTGCTGTACCTGCCCTGGGAGTGTGTGATGGGACAGTGCAGAGGAAGCTTTACTCTGTATCTAACCCGTGCTGTACCTGCCCTGGGAGTGTTTGATGGGACAGTGTAGAGGGAGCTTTACTCTGTATCTAACCCGTGCTGTACCTGCCCTGGGAGTGTTTGATGGGATAGTGTAGAGGGAGCTTTACTCTGTATCTAACCCGTGCTGTACCTGCCCTGGCAGTGTTTGATGGGACAGTGTAGAGGGAGCTTTACTCTGTATCTAACCCGTGCTGTACCTGCCCTGCGAGTGTTTGATGGGACAGTGTAGAGGGAGCTTTACTCTGTATCTAACCCGTGCTGTACCTGCCCTGGGAGTGTTTGATGGGACAGTGTAGAGGGATCTTTACTCTGTATCTAACCCGTGCTGTACCTGCCCTGGGAGTGTTTGATGGGATAGTGTAGAGGGAGCTTTACTCTGTATCTAACCCGTGCTGTACCTGCCCTGGGAGTGTTTGATGGGACAATGTAGAGGGAGCTTTACTCTGTATCTAACCCGTGCTGTACCTGCCCTGGGAGTGTTTGATGGGACAGTGTAGAGGGAGCTTTACTCTGTATCTAACCCGTGCTGTACCTGCCCTGGGAGTGTTTGATGGGACAGTGTAGAGGGAGCTTTACTCTGTATCTAACCCGTGCTGTACCTGCCCTGGGAGTGTTTGATGGGACAATGTAGAGGGAGCTTTACTCTGTATCTAACCCGTGCTGTACCTGCCCTGGGAGTGTTTGATGGGACAGTGTAGAGGGAGCTTTACTCTGTATCTAACCCGTGCTGTACCTGCCCTGGGAGTGTTTGATGGGGACAGTGTAGAGGGAGCTTTACTCTGTGTCTAACCCGTGCTGTACCTGCCCTGGGAGTGTTTGATGGGACAGTGTAGAGGGAGCTTTACTCTGTATCTAACCCGTGCTGTACCTGCCCTGGGAGTGTTTAATGGGACAGTGTAGAGAAATACTCCATTCCCAGCATTAACATCTCTCACTTTAGTGAGCAGAAATTTCAATAAATATTTATTTTTAAAACAAATAGTATTTTTGTGACAGTGCAGAGTTTCCATGGAAACACAGCAGTAGAGTTGTAAACAGAGAGGAAACTGTCTCGACAAGATTTGCAGATATGCTGATAATACCCCTTTAAACTGATCATTTTGTTAAGTCACAACAAACGAGCAGACATGTTATTTACTCTGTGGGAAGTGGCTGTTTTATTAATTAGTATTTTAGTGAAGTAGAGTAGAGTGACTGCTCGATCCGATTGCATTTGTTGAACTCTGGGAGTTCACCAACATGTTCTTGCTCCATATTCTCCGCATCAGCTGGATTACTTTCCATTTACAATGTGCCCGGTACTGAGCCCCACAGAGCAGGCGGCTCCCTCCACTCTCACTGAACCAACCTCCACTGGAGCAGCGGTGAGGGTACTGCATGGGGCTTCTGCACCCTAGGGTGGGGGAGAGGATCAGCCAGTGTGTGCCTGTGTGTGTGTCTATGTATGTGTGTGTAGATGCGTCTGTGTGCGTGTGCATTTGTGCACGTGCTTATGTGTGTGCCTGCATGTGTATCTGCATGAGCAAGCGTGCACATGCGCCTGCGTGTCTGTGTGCGAGTCTGAATGCATGTTAGCGTGCATGTCTACGCATGTGCGTGCTTGTCTGTGTGTGTGCATGCACATGTGCGCGCGCATCTGCGTGCATGTGTGCGTCTGCATGTGTGTCTGCATGTGTCTGTGCGTGTATCTGCGTGCATGTATGTTTGTGTCTGTGTGTCTGCGTGAGTATGTGTGTGTCTGCATGTGTGTCTGCGTGTGTGCATTTGTCTGCGTGCTTGTGTGCGTGCGTTCGTATGTATGTGTGCATGTGTGTGTGTGTGCGTGTGTCTGTGTGCATGTGTGTGTGTGTCTGCATGTGTGTGTCTGCGTGCATGTGTGTGTCTGTGTATGTATGTGTCTGCGTGTGTGTGAGTGTGTCTGCATTTGTGTGTGCGCGTGTCACAGTGTGTCCTGTTGCGGTTTCTCAGTTTGGCAGATTTACAGCTCTGGAATGCCCGGCTCGAATGTGTTCAGCAGTCCTGTCACATCTGCCCTGACCTTCGCCAGCTGCTGCTGTCCAGGCACAAGTGTCTTCCCATCTGCTCTCTACTCCCTCACCAGCCTATCCCTCTCCCACACATTATCCCTGGAACGTGCTGTCCTCAGCTGACAGCCACTCATGTACTCTCCAGCAGGGGCACTAGATGGCGATCAGAGACAGGAACCCGGCCCGACCTCTCACCCCAGCTCAGGGACCCCCGGAATCAACAGCATTTTGGGGGGGAGAGTTCCAGATTTCCACCACCCTGTGTGTGAAGAAGTGCTTCCTGACATCACCCCTGAACGGCCTGGCTCTAATTTTAAGGTTCTGCCCCCTTGTTCTGGACTCCCCCCACCAGAGGAAATAGTTTCTCTCTATCGACCCGATCAACTCCTTTAATCATCTTAAACACCTCGATTAGATCACCGCTTAATCTTCTAAACTCGAGGGAATACAAGCCCAGTCTGTGCAACCTGGCCTCGGAATTTAACCCTTTTAGCCCCGGTATCATTCTGGTGAATCTGCGCTGCCCCCCCTCCGAGGCCGATATATCCTTCCCGAGGGGCGGGGCCCAGAACGGAACCTCTGACCGAGGCTCTGTACAACTGAAGCATCAACTTCTCCGCTTTATATTCCAGCCCCCTCGAGATAAAGGCCAACATTCCACTGGCCTTTTTAATTATTTTTTTGTACCCGTCCACTGGCTTTTAGTGATTTGTGTACACGGACCCCTAAATCTCTCGGCTCCCCCACAGTCCCCAGCTTCTCACCGTTTCGAGAATATTCCAATTTGTCTTTCTTGGAGCTGAAGTGGATGACCTCACTCTTCCCCACACTGAACTCCATCTGCCGCACTGTTCCAAGGTGCATCACAGAATGGACACACCCGATCAGCTTGGAAGCGATCAGGAGGGGGGACCGAAAGCTCGGGGCAAAGAGGCACGTTTTGAAAAGATTTTAGACGGAGAGAGGGAGATAGAGCGGCAGATGGGTTCGGGGAGGGAATTTCAGATTGGGGCAGAGGTGGAGATTAGTGTTTGATGGAGAGGGTATTGGATCTTAAAGGAACAACTCACATTTCTCCCCCGCCTTTCACAACCTCAGGACGTCCCAAAGTGCTTCACAGCCAATGAAGTACTTTCTGAAGTGCAGTCACTGTTGTAATGTAGGAAACACGGCAGCCAATTTGTGTACAGCAAGATCCCACAAACAGCAATGTGATAATGACCAGATCATCTGTTTTAGTGATGTTGGTTTAGGGATAAATATTGGCCCCAGGACACCGGGGAGAACTCCCCTGCTCTTCTTCAAAATAGTGGCTGTGGGATCTTTTACGACCACCTGAGAGGGCAGACGGAGCCTCGGTTTAACGTCTCATCTGAAAGATGGCACCTCCGACAGTGCAGCACTCCCTCAGCACTGCACTGGGTAAGTGTCAGCCTGGGTTATGGGCTCAATTCCCTGGAGTGGGACTCGAACCCAGGACCTTCTGACTCAAAGGGCGAGAGTGACTGAGATGGTCAGCAGGAGGCCGTGCGATGAGTCTCGATTTGAACGCAGTGAGGAGGAGGAGAACATAAGAACATAAGAAGTAGGAGCAGGAGTAGGTCATACGGCCCCTCGGGCCTGCTCCGCCATTCAATAGGATCATGGCTGATCCGAATCTAGACTCACGTCCACTTCCCTGCCCTCTCCCCGTAACCCCTAATTCCCTTATCAGCTAGGAAACTGTCTATCTTTGTTTTAAATTTATTTAATGTTGCAGCTTCCACAGCTCTCTGGGGTAGCAAATTCCATAGATTTACTACCCTCTGAGTGAAGAAGTTTCTCCTCATCTCAGTTTTGAAAGGGCAGCCCATTATTCTAAGATTATGCCCCCTAGTTCTAGTCTCACCCATCAGTGGAAACACTGGAGGAGGGGGGCGGGGGGGAAACGAGGAAAGTTCAGAGGCTGCAGAGGAGGAAGATTGTGACAGAGGGCGCGAGGCGCCCAGAAACGAGAGAGACATTGCCCAACAGGAGACAAGCATTGGCCTGGTGGGGCTGCGTGGGCTGTGACTGTGTGTGGAATTCTGCAACCAACTCCCAACAAACCATCCCCGCTGATGAACATCCACCAAGAGCCAAGGCTAATCTCCAATAAAACATGGCTTGATCAGTGAGCTAATGCAGCATGGTTGCCCAGGCACATTGCAGCTCCCCAGCAATCAGCCCGCTGCCCCTGATCCGAGTTGAATTGGCCCATTCATGAGCAAGGCAATATATATTACAGCACATCTGAAAGGCTGCTTTATATTATATCTATAATAATAATATATAAATAATATAAAACAAACTGCAGCTAATTCCACTTGCGCCTGCTGACTGGGAATGCAGGGAAAGATCCCACAGCAGGTGAGGGAGTGGGGGTGCAGGGAGCAGGTTGGGGTGCAAGCTTGCCCCACAAAAAAAAACCTGTCCCTCTTTCTGCATTTTTTTTTTAGCGCAGGGAACGCGATTGATTTATTTAATTATTTTTTTTTTTAATGCATAAATCTCTCCAGCTGCAATGTGACTTTTTATTCCTCTCTTCCCCCCCCTCCCTCCTCCCGCAGATATTTGCACCTCCCCATTCCCCCTTTTCCTCACCCCCCCCTGCTTCCCCGCAAACACTCACCCAAGACTCCAGCGGTGGCCGCCCGGTTTCCAGCCGCCTCTGCCATCTCCTTGTCCGGCTGAGGTCTCCTCTCCGCCTCGCTGTCCTCTTTGCCCGCAGCCTTCCTCAGCACCGGCATGTCTGGCCCAGGAGGCGACGGCTGCAGCTGTCTACAGGGGTTGCATTGGGGGCGAGGGGGTTATTGGTGGATTTTTTTTGGGGGGGGTGGGCTGTGGTTACTGTGAGGTTTGATCATTCCCTCCTCCCACCCCCTTTAAATTTTTTTGTAGCATTTATTGCAAGGCTGCTCAGCACAATTCCCACTCCCCCCCACCCCCCCAAACCATTCTCTCTCTCTCTCTCACACACACAGAGAAACAGCAAGGTTAGAGGATGAAAGAGAAATGCACCAGCAGATTAATCATAGGGTTTGTATTCCCGCCCGAGCTGGAACAAAGACAGAGAGAGAGAGAAGTGGTTGAGGCAATGAGTGACAGAGATTAATAGGGAGGGATGGACAAGAGAGGGAAAAAGGGATATTGTGACAGAGAAAGATGATAGAGGCATTGAGTACAGAGACAAAGAGGGTGACAAAGAGACGCAGGAAGATCGATGGAGATAGAAGCTTTAAAACAGAGACTGGGCTGATTTTAACTCGCACTCCCCAGCAGTAATGGGGCGGGCGGCAGTGTCTTTAAGCTGGAGAGTTCAGATAGACTGAGCCCTTCCAAAGGGATTTAGATGTCCCTGTGTCACCCGTGGCTCAGTGGATAGTCTCTCTCGCCTCCGCGCCAAGAAGGTTGTGGGTTCAGAGTCCCCACTCCAGAGACTCGAGCCCCATAATCCAGGCCGGCACTCCCAGTGCAGTGCTGAGGGAGTGCTGCATTGTCGGAGGGACAGTACTGAGGGAGCGCTGCACTGTCGGAGGGACAGTACTGAGGGAGCGCTGCATTGTCGGAGGGACAGTACTGAGGGAGCGCCGCACTGTAGGAGGGACAGTACTGAGGGAGCGCCGCACTGTAGGAGGGACAGTACTGAGGGAGCGCTGCACTGTCGGAGGGACAGTACTGAGGGAGCGCTGCATTGTCGGAGGGGCAGTACTGAGGGAGCGCTGCACTGTAGGAGGGGCAGTACTGAGGGAGCGCCGCACTGTCGGAGGGGCAGTACTGAGGGAGCGCCACACTGTCGGAGGGGCAGTACTGAGGGAGCGCTGCACTGTCGGAGGGACAGTACTGAGGGAGCGCTGCATTGTCGGAGGGGCAGTACTGAGGGAGCGCTGCACTGTTGGAGGGGCAGTACTGAGGGAGCGCTGCATTGTCGGAGGGGCAGTACTGAGGGAGCGCCGCACTGTCGGAGAGGCAGTACTGAGGGAGCGCTGCACTGTCGGAGGGGCAGTACTGAGGGAGCGCTGCATTGTCAGAGGGGCAGTACTGAGGGAGCACTGCACTGTCGGAGGGGCAGTACTGAGGGAGCGCTGCATTGTCGGAGGGGCAGTACTGAGGGAGCGCTGCATTGTCGGAGGGGCAGTACTGAGGGAGTGCTGCACTGTCGAAGGTGCCGTCTTTCAGAAGGGACTTTAAACCGAGGCCCCGTCTGCCCTCTCAGATCTTATGGCCACTGTTTGAAGAAGAGCAGGGGGAGTTCTCCCCGGTGTCCTGGGGCCAGTATTTATCCCTCAACCAACATCACTTAAAAAAACCCAGATTATCTGGTAATTATCAGATTGCTGTTTGTGAGAGCTTGCTGTGCGCAATTTTGGCATCCGCATTTCCTACATTACAACACTGACTACATTCCAAAAAGTACTTCATTGGCTGTAAAGCGCTTTGGGACGTCCTGAGGTTGTGAAAGGTGACCACGCGCGCACTTTCCAGCGAGGGGTGGGGCGGGGAAGCACAAGACAGTGAGTGAGAATCTGGTCAGTTTTCCCCCTCATTAACCCCGGGGTATCTGGGCCAGTCATTGCCCCCCGACAGCTATACAGAGAGTGAGAGAGAAACAGAGAGAGAGAAACAGAGAGAGAAACAGAGAGAGAGTGCGAGAGAGAAAATAAAAGAGATAAACAGAGAAGAAAGACGAACAGAAAAGGAGGAACACACAGAGCGAGAAACGGAGAGAGAGAGAGAAACAGAAAGAGCGAGAAACAGAGAGAGAGAAACAGACAGAGAGAGAAACAGAAAGAGGGAGAAACAGAGAGAGAGACAGCGAGCACAGCACAGACTGCCATTAAATCGAGGCGCTTCCTGACCAGGGTGACACAGGGCAATAACAGACACAGCACTCACCAACGCAGCAATCGCTTTATGGTTTGCACAGTTCTGGATGGTGGGACCCAGCACTGGGCACGAGCACAGAGTGCAGCTGATACGCCACAGTCAGGCCTGTGTGCTGAGTGCCAGACAGTAACACAGGCAATCAGGAGGAAAATAGTCATTAATGGAAATTATTCTATTTTTATCCTAAAATTACAACTTGAAGAGTGTTTGATGGGGCAGTGTAGAGGGAGCTTTACTCTGTATCTAACCCGTGCTGTACCTGCCCTGGGAGTGTTTGATGGGGACAGTGTAGAGGGAGCTTTACTCTGTATCTAACCTGTGCTGTACCTGCCCTGGGAGTGTTTGATGGGACAGTGTAGAGGGAGCTTTACTCTGTATCTAACCCATGCTGTACCTGCCCTGGGAGTGTTTGATGGGGACAGTGTAGAGGGAGCTTTACTCTGTATCTAACCCGTGCTGTACCTGCCCTGGGAGTGTTTGATGGGGACAGTGTAGAGGGAGCTTTACTCTGTATCTAACCTGTGCTGTACCTGCCCTGGGAGTGTTTGATGGGACAGTGTAGAGGGAGCTTTACTCTGTATCTAACCCATGCTGTACCTGCCCTGGGAGTGTTTGATGGGGACAGTGTAGAGGGAGCTTTACTCTGTATCTAACCCGTGCTGTACCTGCCCTGGGAGTGTTTGATGGGACAGTGTAGAGGGAGCTTTACTCTGTATCTAACCCGTGCTGTACCTGCCCTGGGAGTGTTTGATGGGACAGTGTAGAGGGAGCTTTACTCTGTATCTAACCCGTGCTGTACCTGCCCTGGGAGTGTTTGATGAGACAGTGTAGAGGGAGCTTTACTCTGTATCTAACCGGTGCTGTACCTGCCCTGGGAGTGTTTGATGGGACAGTGTAGAGGGAGCTTTACTCTGTATCTAACCTGTGCTGTACCTGCCCTGGGAGTGTTTGATGGGACAGTGTAGAGGGAGCTTTACTCTGTATCTAACCCGTGTTGTACCTGCCCTGGGAGTGTTTGATGGGACAGTGTAGAGGGAGCTTTACTCTGTATCTAACCTGTGCTGTACCTGCCCTGGGAGTGTTTGATGGGACAGTGTAGAGGGAGCTTTACTCTGTATCTAACCTGTGCTGTACCTGCCCTGGGAGTGTTTGATGGGACAGTGTAGAGGGAGCTTTACTCTGTAACTAACTTGTGCCCAGAATTCTTTCTATTTCCTGCCACTCATTCCTCACAAAAAAATGTCAAAAGTAAAGACACAGGAATTAGTTTTACGGAATGTCTGACAATATGAGCAAATTCATAATCTGGATTAGGATACTGCAGGGAATAATACGGAGGGGCGATTTGGGAAATAATCGTGTATGTCTGGGTAACAATCTCAAATAGTCTCTCGAATTACGGCCTGGCAATCCTCGTACTTTATACGTTAGGAGGAACAGATACAAAATGAAATTGGAAGCGGTTTGTTAAAAATTATCCGATTATTAGGGTGGACTGTGCTGCCCCCTCATGGCTCTGAGTGGATGTGCCTTTCAATGTTGAGAATAACATGGTGCAAGGAGCTTAGGTAAACAGTATCTTCACCTCCTAAATTACAAACAGCAATAACCTGCATTTATATAGCACCTTTAACATAGTAAAACATCCCAAGGCGCTTCACAGGAGCGTCTTAACAGAGGAGAGAGAGGCGGAGAGGTTTAGGGAGGGAATTCCAGAGCTCGGGGCCCAGGCAGCTGAAGGTACGGCCGCCAATGGTGGAGCGATTATACTCGGGGATGCGCAAGAGGCCAGAATTAGAGGAGCGCGGAGATCTCGGGGGGTTGTTGGGCTGGAGAAGGTTAGAGATATGGAGGGGCGAGGCCATGGAGGGATTTGAAAACAAGGATGAGAATTTTGAAATCAATGCGTTCCTAGACCGGGAGCCAGTGTAGGTCAGTGAGCACAGGGGGTGATGGGTTAACAGGGCTGGGTGTGAGTTAGGACACGGGGCAGTGAGCACGGGGTGATGGGTGAACGGGACTGGGTTGAGTTAGGACACGGGGCAGTGAGCACAGGGGGTGATGGGTGAACGGGACTGGGTGTGAGTTAGGACACGGGGCAGTGAGCACGGGGTGATGGGTGAACGGGGCTGGGTGTGAGTTAGGACACGGGTCAGTGAGCACAGGGGGTGATGGGTGAACGGGACTGGGTGTGAGTTAGGACACGGGGCAGTGAGCACAGGGGGTGATGGGTGAACGGGGCTGGGTGTGAGTTAGGACACTGGTCAGTGAGCACAGGGGGTGATGGGTGAACGGGACTGGGTGTGAGTTAGGACACGGGGCAGTGAGCACAGGGGGTGATGGGTGAACGGGACTGGGTGTGAGTTAGGACACGGGGCAGTGAGCACAGGGGGCGATGGGTGAACGGGACTTGGTGTGAGTTAGGACACGGGGCAGTGAGCACAGGGGGTGATGGGTGAACGGAACTGGGTGTGAGTTAGGACACGGGGCAGTGAGCACAGAGGGTGATGGGTGAACGGGACTGGGTGTGAGTTAGGACACGGGGCAGTGAGCACAGGGGGTGATGGGTGAACGGGACTCGGTGTGAGTTAGGACACGGGGCAGTGAGCACAGGGGGTGATGGGTGAACGGGACTGGGTGTGAGTTAGGACACGGAGCAGTGAGCACAGGGGGTGATGGGTGAACGGGACTGGGTGCGAGTTAGGACACGGGGCAGTGAGCACAGGGGGTGATGGGTGAACGGGACTCGGTGTGAGTTAGGACACGGGGCAGTGAGCACAGGGGGTGATGGGTGAACGGGACTTGGTGCGAGTTAGGACATGGGGCAGCAGAGTTTTGGATGAGCTGAAGTTTACAGAGGGTGGAATGTGGGAGGCCGGCCCGGAGAGCGTTGGAATAGTCGAGTCTGGAGGTAACAAAGGCATGGATGAGGGTTTCAGCAGCATTTGGGCTGAGGCAGGGGCGGAGACGGGCGATGTTACGGAGGTGGAAGTAGGCGGTCTTGGTGATGGAGCGGATATGTGGTCAAAAGCTCAGCTCCAGGTCAACTAGGACCCCAAGGTTGCGAAGAGTCTGGTCCAGCCTCAGAAAGTTGCCAGGGAGAGGGATGGAGTCTGTGGCTAGGGAACGGAGTTTGTGATGGGAACCAAAGACAATGGCTTCAGTCATCCCAGTATTTAATTGGAGGAAATGTCTGCTCATCTAATACTGGACGACAGACAAGCAGTGTGACAAATCCGAGGCAGTGGCGGGGTCGAGAGAGGTGGTGGTGAGGTAGAGCTGAGTGATGTCAGTGTACATGTGGAACCTGACCTTGAGACTTCGGATTGTGTCACCTGGGGCACCCTGTTAACATACAGCTAGACCCAGGAAAACTAGCACAACAACACTACAGAGGTAGCGACAGCCTGTAATATACACAGAGGCTGCTATTCCCTATAATGTACACAGGGGCTGATATTCCCTATAATATACACAGGGGCTGCTATTCCCTATAATATACACAGGGGCTGATATTCCCTATAATATACACAGCGGCTGCTATTCCCTATAATATACACAGGAGCTGCTATTCCCTATAATATACACAGGGGCTGCTATTCCCTATAATATACACAGGGGCTGCTATTCTCTATAATATACACAGGGGCTGCTATTCCCTATAATATACACAGGGGCTGCTATTCTCTATAATATACACAGGGGCTGCTATTCCCTATAATATACACAGGGGCTGCTATTCTCTATAATATACACAGGGGCTGCTATTCCCTGTAATATACACAGGGGCTGCTATTCTCTATAATATACACAGGGGCTGCTATTCCCTGTAATATACACAGGGGCTGCTATTCCCTATAATGTACACAGGGGCTGCTATTCCCTATAATGTACACAGGGGCTGCTATTCTCTATAATATACACAGGGGCTGCTATTCCCTATAATATACACAGGAGCTGCTATTCTCTATAATATACACAGGGGCTGCTATTCTCTATAATATACACAGGGGCTGCTATTCCCTGTAATATACACAGGGGCTGCTATTCTCTATAATATACACAGGGGCTGCTATTCCCTGTAATATACACAGGGGCTGCTATTCCCTATAATGTACACAGGGGCTGCTATTCCCTATAATGTACACAGGGGCTGCTATTCTCTATAATATACACAGGGGCTGCTATTCCCTATAATATACACAGGAGCTGCTATTCTCTATAATATACACAGGGGCTGCTATTCTCTATAATATACACAGGGGCTGCTATTCTCTATAATATACACAGGGGCTGCTATTCTCTATAATATACACAGGGGCTGCTATTCTCTATAATATACACAGGGGCTGCTATTCTCTATAATAATATATACAGGGGCTGCTATTCCCTATAATATACACAGAGGCTGCTATTCCCTATAATATACACAGAGGCTGCTATTCCCTATAATATACACAGGGGCTGCTATTCCCTATAATATACACAGGGGCTGCTATTCCCTATAATATACACAGGGGCTGCTATTCCCTATAATATACACAGAGGCTGCTATTCCCTATAATATACACAGAGGCTGCTATTCCCTATAATATACACAGGGGCTGCCATCTCCTATAATATACACAGGGGCTGCTATTCCCTATAATATACACAGGGGCTGCTATTCCCTATAATATACACAGGGGCTGCTATTCCCTATAATGTATCCTGTGTGTTATCCTGTGTATAAGACACTCCAGTGTGTTGATTGGAACATCAATTTTTTTTACCAAAACCAAGCTAAGTTTCTCGGGAGAATGATTGATTCATAGAGACACAGAAAGTCATTACGGCACAGCAGGAGGCCATTCGGCCCATCAAGTCTGTGCTGGCTCTCTGTAGAGCAATCCAGTCAGTCCCATTCCCCCGCTCTATCCTCGTAGCCCTGCAGGTTTATTTCCCTCAAGTGCCTATCCAATTTCCTTTTGAAAACATTGAGTGTCTCCGCTTCCACCACCCTTGTCGGCAGCGAGTTCCAGGTCCTCACCACTCACTGTGTAAAAAAGTTTTTCCTCACGTCCCCCCTGTATCTCTTGCCCAAAACCTTAAATCTGTGTCTCCTAGTCCTTGTACCATCAACTAGTGGGAACAGCCTTTCCCCGTCTAGCCTATCCAAACCCGTCATAATCTTGTACACCGCGATCAAATCACCCCTCAACCTCCTTTTCCCCAAGGAGAACAACCCCAGCTTCTCCAACCTGTCCTTGTAGCTAAGATCCCCCATCCCCGGAACCATTCTGGTAAATCTCCTCTGCACCCTCTCAAGGACCTTCACATCCTTCCTAAAGCGTGGTGACCAGAACTGGACGCAATACTCCAGTTGTGGCCTAACCAGAGCTTTATAAAGGTTCAGCATAACTTCTCTACTTTTGTACTCAATACCTGTTTATGAAGCCCAAGATCCCATATGCTTTGTTAACCACTCTCTCAATATGTCCTGCCACCTTCAGGGACCTATGCACATTAACTCTCAGGTCTCTCTGTCCCTGCACACTCTTTAAAACTGTGCCATTAAGTGTATATTGCCTCTCCCGGTTCCTTCTGCCAAAATGCATCACCTCACACTTCTCCATTAAATTCTATCTTCCACTTGTCTGCCCATTCTGCTAGCCTTTCTATGTCCTGTTGCAGTCAATTGGTATCATCATCACATAGAAACATAGAAGATAGGAGCAAGAGTAGGCCATTCGGCCCCTCGAGCCTGCTCCGCCATTCAATGAGATCATGGCTGATCATCCAAATTCAGTACCCTGTCCCTGCCTTCTCCCCATATCCCTTGATCCCTTTAGCCTCAAGAAATATATCCAACTCTTTCTTGAATATATTTAATGAACTGGCCTCCACCGCCCTCTGTGGCAGAGAATTCCACAGGTTCACCACTCTCTGGGTGAAGAAGTTCCTCCTCATTTCAGTCCTAAATGGCCTACCCCTTATCCTTAGACTATGACCCCTGGTTCTGGACTCCCCGGCCTTCAGAAACATCCTTTCTGCATCTAGTCTGTCCAGACCTGACAGAATTTTATAGGTTTCGATGAGATCCCCTCTCAATCTTCTAAACTCCAGTGAGTATAAGCCCAATTGACACAATCTCTCCTCGTACGTCATTCCTGCCATCCCAGGTATCAGCCTGGTGAATCTTTGCTGCACTCCCTCCATGGCAAGAACGTCCTTCCTCAGGTAAGGTGACCAAAATTGCACACAATACTCAAGGTGCGGTCTCACCAAGGCCCTGTACAACTGCAGCAAGACATCCTTGTTCTTGTACTCGAACCCTCTTGCTACGAAGGCCAACATACCATTTGCCTTCTTAACCGCCTGCTGCACCTGCATGCTTACCTTCAGCGACTGGTGCACAAGAACACCTAGGTCTCTTTGCACTTCCCCTTCTCCCAATCTATTGCCATTCAAATAATAATCTGCCTTCCTGTTTTTGCCACCAAAGTGGATAACCTCACATTTATCCACATTATAGTGCATTTGCCATGTTTCTGCCCAATCACCCAACCTGTCCAAATCGTACTGGAGTTTCATGACATCCTCCTCACAGCATACCCTCCCACCCAGCTTTGTGTCGTCTGCAAATTTGGAGATATTACATCCAATTCCCTCGTCCAGATCATTAATATATATTGTGAACAGCTGGGGTCCTAGGACCGATCCTTGCGGTACCCCACTAGTCACTGCCTGCCACTCGGTAAACGACCCGTTTATTCCAACTCTTTGCTTTCTGTCCGCCAACCAGTTCTCTATCCAAGTCAATACCTTGCCCCCAATCCCATGTGCCTTAATTTTGTACGCTAACCTCTTATGCGGGACCTTATCGAAAGCCTTCTGAAAGTCCAAATACACCACATCCACTGGTTCTCCCTTATCTATTTTACCAGTTACATCCTCAAAAAATTCCAGTAGATTAGTCAAGCATGATTTACCTTCTGTAAATCCATGTTGACTTTGTCCGATCCTGTCACTGCTTTCCAAGTGCTCTGCTATTACATCTTTTATAATGGACTCTAGCATTTTCCCCACTACCGATGTCAGGCTTACCAGTCTATAATTCCCCGCTTTTTCTCTGCCACCTTTTTTGAATAGTGGGGTAACATTAGCTACCCTCCAATCCATGGGTACTGTTCCAGAGTCTATCGAGTTCTGGAAGATGATCAGCAATGCATCTACTATTTCTAGGGCCACTTCCTTAAGTACCCTGGGATGTAGATTATCAGGCCCTGGGGATTTATCGGCCTTCAGTCCCATCAATTTTCCTAACACCATTTCCCTACAAATACTGATATCTTTCAGTTCCACCCTTTCATCAGACCCTATGTTCCGCGGTATTTCTGGGAGGTTATTTATGTCCTCCTTTGTGAAGACAGAACCAAAATATGTATTTAGTTGGTCTGCCATTTCTTTGCTCCCCATTATAAATTCCCCCGATTCTGACTGCAAGGGACCTACGCTTGACTTCACCAATCTTTTCCTCTTTACATATCTATAAAAGCTTTTACAGTCAGTTTTTATGTTCCCTGCAAGCTTACACTCATATTCTATTTTCCCTTTCTTAATTAATCCCTTTGTCCTCCTTTGTTGAATCCTAAACTGCTCCCAATCCTCAGGATTATTGCTTTTTCTGGCCAATTTGTATGTCCTCTCCTTGGATCTTATGCTATCCCTAATTTCCCTTGTTAGCCACGGTTGAGTCACCTTTTTTGTTTTATTTTTATGCCAAACTGGGATGAACAACTTCTGTAGTTCATCCATTCGGTCTTTGAATGTTTGCCATTGCCTACCCACCGTCAACCCTTTGAGTGCCATTCGCCAATCAATCCTACCCAACTCGCTCCTCAGACCATCGTAGTTTCCTTTATTTAAATTGAGGACCCTAGTTTCTGAGTCAGCTACTTCATTCTCCATCTTAATGAAGAATTCGATCATATTATGATCGCTCCGACCCAAGGGGCCTCGTACAACAAGGAGGGGACCGAGTGTAACATATCAAAGTTTGCAGATGATACAAAGATGGGACGGAAAGTAGTAAGTGAGGAGGACATAAAAAACCTGCAAAGGGACATAGACAGGCTAAGTAAGTGGGCAGAGATTTGGCAGATGGAATACAATACTGGAAAGTGTGAGGTTATGCACTTTGGCAGGAAAAATCATAGAACAAGTTATTATCTTAATGGCAAGAAACTGGAAAGTACTGTAGTACAAAGGGATCTGGGGGTCCTGGTGCACGAAACTCAAAAAGTTAGTATGCAGGTGCAGCAAGTGATCAAGAAGGCCAATGGAATGTTGGCTTTTATTGCTAGGGGGATGGAATATAAAAACAGGGAGGTATTGCTGCAGTTGTACAAGGTATTGGTGAGACCGCACCTGGAATACTGCATACAGTTTTGGTGTCCATACTTAAGAAAAGACATACTTGCTCTCGAGTCAGTACAAAGAAGGTTCACTTGGTTAATCCCGGGGATGAGGGGGTGGTCATATGAGGAGAGGTTGAGTAGATTGGGACTCTACTCATTAGAGTTCAGAAGAATGAGAGGCGATCTTATTGAAACATATAAGACTGTGAAGGGGCTTGATCGGGTGGATGCAGTGAGGATGTTCCCAATGATGGGTGAAACTAGAACTAGGAGGCATAATCTTAAAATAAGGGGCTGCTCTTTCAAAACTGAGATGAGGAGAAACTTCTTCACTCAGAGGGTGGTAGGTTTGTGGAATTTGCTGCCCCAGAAAGCTGTGGAAGCTACATCATTACATAAATTTAAAACAGAAATAGCTAGTTTCCTAGAAGTAAAGGGAATTAAGGGTTACGGGGAGCGGGCAGGAAATTGGACATGAGTCTAGGTTCGGAATGGTCATGGCCCTGTGGGTAGTGGAGTGGGCCCAGGGGCCGTGTAGCCTGGTTCTGCTCCTACTGTGTTCTAATTCTGTGTTAGATTTCAGGAGATGGTTTTATTCCTGTTCCTGGCTGGGGTGGAGATCGCCTTTACAGAAGGTAAGTACTGTAGAAAATATAGGGCCAGAGTGATCTCCTGGAAGAATTTCGATCGCCTAGATGGGTCGGAGAGGAATTTCCCGGATTTCTTTCTCCCAAATTGGCCATTGGGTTTTTAATCTGGTTTTTCGCCTCTCCCGGGAGATCACATGGGTTCGGGTGGATGCAGAGTGATAGAAGATTTGAGGTTAGGATCAGATCAGCCATGATCTTATTGAATGGTGGAGCAGGCTCGAGGGGCCGATTGGCCTACTCCTGCTCCTATTTCTTATGTTCTTATGTTCTTATTGCTAATTAATCCTTTCTCGTTACGTAATACCCAGTCTAAGATGGCCTGATCTCTGGTTGGTTCCTCGACATATTGGTCCAGGAAACCATCCCGTAAACACTCCAGGAATTCCTCCTCCACAGTATTGTTACTAATTTGCTTGGCCCAATCTATATGTAGATTAAAGTCACCCATGATGACTGCTGTGCCCTTATTGCACGCTTCTTTAATTTCCCTTTTAGTGCCATCCCCAACCTCCGCCTTACTGTTTGGAGGTCTATATACCACTCCCACTAATGTTTTTTTCCCCTTAGTATTTCTCAATTCTACCCATACAGATTCCACCTCATCAGAGCTAATATCCTTCATTACAATTGTGTTAATCCCTTCTTTAACCAGTAATGCTACCCCTCCTCCCTTTCCTTTTTGCCTATCTTTCCTGAATATCGAATACCCCTGGATGTTTGAGTTCCCAGTCTTGGCCGTCCTTGAGCCACGTTTCCGTAATCCCAACCAAATCATATTCGTTTACCTCTATTTGCGCAGCCAATTCATCCACCTTATTACAAATGCTCCTCGCATTAAGACACAAAGCCTTCAGGCTTGTTTTTTTAACGCTCTTAGACCTATTAGAATTATTATTTACTGTGGCCACGTTTGATTTCAACCGTTGATTTCTCTGACTGCCACTTTTGTTTTTCTCCTTCCTATCACTGTTCGCCACCCCCCCCAAGCTTGGTGTCATCGGCAGATTTAGAAATTCTACTCTGTATTCCAATATCCAGGTCATTTATATATATCAATAAAAGCTCTTTTAAGCACTGACGCAATAGGTTCTTAATTTAAAGGCTGCAAACCCTTATCTCTCACAGGCAGCCCTCACCCGACCCCTCAGCTGGACGTCCCATCGCTGAATGTGGATTTAGCTCAGGCGTATTTTTAAAAAAAAACAATTTCTTCATTCCGACCAGCTCTTCCTGTTTTGCTCACAGGACAATAAGCCTCATGACAACTTGCAATCTGTAACATAAGCAGAGTTGCTGCCAGCGAGACAGGTTCTGTTTGTTTAGTTTCTCAGGGGTCGGTGTTACCTCAGAGATTGCTGTCAGAAGGCGGGAGGTGTTGTTTGCTTTTTTTTAATAAACTTTGACGCCATAGGAACCTACTTTTTCTTGGGAATGTTGGTCTTGGCCACTGTCCAGACCCCTGGTTCATTGTTTAGGCATCAGGACGAGAGATCTGTCATTGCTCCACGTACCCCAAGGGACCAATTCTCCTCTCGTCACTGTTTTGTGTCTTGACTTCTTATCTCCCTTGTGCAGTAAAGTGGAGAACGGACCCAGCTCCTTGACACGAGAGGCTCGCGTCCTTTAGCAAGGCTCTTGCGCCATTGACCAAACTCCTTGGCCAGAACATGTCCAGCATAAACACAAGAACCTAAGAATTAGGAGCAGGAGTCGGCCATTCGGCCCCTCGAGTCTGCTCCGCCATTCAATAAGATCATGGCTGATCTTCGACCTCAACTCCACTTTCCCGCCCGATCTCCATATCCCTCGATTCCCCTAGAGTCCAAAAATCTATCGATCTCAGCCTTGAATATACTCAAAGACTGAGCCTCCACAGCCCTCTGTGGCAGAGAATTCCAAAGATTCACCACCCTCTGAGTGAAGAAATTCCTCCTCATCTCAGTCTTAAATGGCCGACCCCTTATCCTGAGACTGTGGCCCCTCATTCTAGAAGACTGGGGGGGTGAGCAGTTGGGTGGGGGTGTGGGGGGGGGGGGTGAATTGGGGGTGGGGGATGGGGGTGTGAGGGTGGAGGGGGGAATGGGGTGGGGGGGGATGGGATGGGTGGGGTGAGCAGTCCTGGTCCTCCTGACCCACAAAGGATTCCACAGGAAAATTATCTTTCCCAAACCTAGCTTGAGCTCTTCTGGCCTTTCTGTGGCCTCCTTCATGGTTGAAAGGTCAGGGGGTTTGGCCCCGTGTGGCTCTTCGAACACGGAGGTTAAAACGCTCACTCAGTGCCGATGACATCATTGGGCCGTGACGTTAATATTTGAATCTGGTCGGCCCACCTGCCTGCAGTGAACGGGACCCTCGGCCAACATCAAAGTCACTGAAGAGTAAATGTCACCGGGCGGGGAACAGTACAGTCTTGGGCCTGCAATTGGGACAGGAGGAGGCCATTCAGCCCCTCGAGTCTGTTCCGCCATTCAATGAGATCATGGCTGATCTGTACCTGAACTCCATCCTCCTGCCTTGGCTCCATATTCTTTTGATATCCTTGGCTAGCAAAATTCTCGTAGGATTTTAACCCCTCCCACGCACCAGTCGTGCTGGGCGAGGCGGGGGGGCGCGGGGGTGTATAAATTCAACCCCTTATCTGAGGATGTTCTTGCCATGGAAGGAGTGCGGCGAAGATTCACCAGGCTGATACCTGGGATGGCAGGAATGACGTATGAGGAGAGATTGGGTCGATTAAGCTTATATTCGCTAGAGTTTAGAAGAATGAGAGGGGATCTCATTGAAACTTATAAAATTCTGACAGGACTGGACAGACTAGATGCAGGAAGGATGTTCCCGTTGGTCGGGGAGTCCAGAACCAGGGGTCACAGTCTAAGGATAAGGGGTAAGCCATTTAGGACTGAGATGAGGAGGAATTTCTTCACCCAGAGAGTGGTGAACCTGTGGAATTCTCCACAGAAGGCAGTAGAGGCCAATTCATTAAATATATTCAAGAAGGAGTTGGGTATATTTCTTAAGGCTAAAGGGATCAAGGGATATTGGGAGAAAGCAGGGACAGGGTACTGAATTTGGATGATCAGCCATGATCTCATTGAATGGCGGAGCAGGCTCGAGGGGCCGAATGGCCTACTCCTGCTCCTATCTTCTATGTTTCTATGTTTCAGTGCCAGTTGGCTATTCCACCATGGATGTCATCCAAGCTGAGCCCAGCACTGTCGATACCCAATACCCACGTAGCTGGAGGGACCAGTGTCACAATCAGAAACAGGGGCCCACCCTGATCCTCGCCCCCAGTTATGTCGCCCCTGCCCCCTCCTCCACTCTACTGCCATCCAGCTGAACCAGCGCGGACTGGGGAATCAACCTGGGATCTTCCTTGTCCGCATGCCTCAGTACCACTCCAGAAGGCTGCACTTACCTACTGAAATATCAAGCAGAAAAATCCGACACGCTCTTCCGATCAGCAAGGGTAGAAAGCGGAGAGACCAAGCCTTTGAGTTTGTTGACCATCAGTGCTTTCTGTATCAGGAGCACCTCCCCCCCCACCGCCCCCCGAGCTGAATAGAGGAAATACTCTGGTCAGTGTTTACCAGTTCCGCAGCCACTAATAAGACAAGGCTAGAGACCAGAAGGTAACAGAGAAGATGATTTATCCTGTGCAGGAGCTGAGGCCAACGACAAAGACGGCAATCATTGAACTACAGCAGACCGAGACAGGAACTCGTCAACAATATTTATACAACTCCCCGTGACCCACATCAGCCCGTCCACTCAACAGACGAGCTCTGGGGCGTTGCCGATGAACCCAAGTGAATTCAACACGTTGTAAAGAGTGTCGTGAGCTCAAGTGTTGAAATTGGTTGTGCTACAGTAAATATTCTCACTTCCCCCCCCCACCGAGCCACATTTACCATGTCATGTCGCCTTGTCGGTGTGACAGTGTGTGTCAAGGATCCGTTCTTGGTCATCTCACACGTGACATGTCACACCTGCACACTTATCCCAGATTATCTGGTCATTATCACACTGCTGTTTGTGGGAGCTTGCTGTGCAATGCAAATCAATCAATCAATCTTTCTTTTTTACTTTCCTTCCTTCCATGGCGTTCTGGGGCAGTGTGTTCCACACCCTCACAACCCTTTGCGTGGAGGTATTTCCCTGGATTCACTGTTAACCGGCTTGGTTCTGATTGAGACTCGTCGCAGCGACTCCCACACTAACTCATTCTCTCCCAGGACCTCCCCTCAGTCTCCCCATCCTCCAACAATCCACTGGCTTTTAAAACCCAAGGATGTGGAGCAAAGGCGGGCAGATGCAGTTGAGGTACAGATCAGTCATGATCTGATTGAATGGCGGAAGAGGCTGGAGGGGCCGAATGGCCTCTTCCTGTCCCTACCTTCCTTGGCATCACCTAACCACTGCTCCCTGATTTACCTGGTCTTCTCTTTAAGGTTTGCAGCCCCGGTGATCTTCCGCAACGTGAGCTTTATCCTTACAGGGCTTCTTGCTAAAGGGAAAATGCAATACTTCTGTCGTAAAGCAGACCCTGCACTCACACTCGTGTGAGTATGTTTGTGCACGCACGTGCGTTCTATGTGTGAGTGTGTGTGGGCACAAGCATGTTCTCCGCATGTATGTTTTCTGCATGTGAGCATCTGTGTGCTTGCACACGCATGTTGTCTGCGTGTGAGCGTGTGTGTGCATCTGTAAGACACATTCCAGCAAACAGCAGTATTGAATATGTATTTATTAATCATTTAACTGGAATAACATCATTTTTAGTTCGATTGCCACTGCACAGGAGCCGAGAACGTAAATTCTAACTTTTTCAAAGCAAGTTTCAACTGAAGCACAAAGTTAACCTCATGACCTTTCACCCTGACCCTGGAGGACAGGAGGGATGACACTGAGATCCAGATGTTTTGGTAGTGAGGTTAATCTGTACACAGTGGAGCCATGACAATATCAAGCAAATCTAATAATCATTTTTTTTTAAAAGGATAACAAAAATAAAAGCGTTCAGCAAATGGCAATTAGATCAAGAACTGCTACAGGATATAAATCTAACAACTGTAACCAGGTCTTCGGACTAGTAACCTGGGGGGTAACAGGGTCAGGATTATGCTCAGTAATTGGGGATTACATCTATTAGTTAATATTCATTGGTTAATATCCTTTCATCAACATCTATTAGTTAATATTTATTATTTAATATTTATTGGTTATTACCACTTGTTTATTTGTTTCTGATTACTGATTTTAATGAAAGGTAGATGTAAGTCCGACTTTATACTTTTTCACTTTACACACACACACTGAGTGATTGTGACATTCGCAGATGAAACAGAGGAAAATATTCCTCAGGTGATGAAAACAATTACAGTATATAGATGCACGCTCACACTCACAGACACACACTCACTCACACTCACCACACACACACACTCACTCACACACTCACAGACTCAGACACTTACACACTCACAGATACTCAGACTCACACACTCACTCAAACGCACTCACCACACACACAGACACACTCACACTCACACTCAGACACACACACAGACACACAGTGGAATCCTGTTATACTGATCACTGCTCATAGACCAGCTGCTTTTAAGGATGAAATTCTGCTTTCTAGAACCACACCCCACCTGAGAGAGTGTTCCTGCAATCGTTTATACCAGGCATGTCCAATCTGGGGCCTGAGGCAGCTCGAACCTCTGCCAATGCCAACCCTCATTGCCCAGATACCTCTGTCCTGTTTGTGTTTTATTTCTCATCTGTTGGTTTGTCTGAAACTCATGGTTTGAAGGTTTGGGAACGGCTGTTTTTATTGGCATTGCCTCATTGATGGATGCATCCTAAACCGAGACTTGTTAGTGGCGCGAGACAGTTGCAAATTAATAGGGACGGGGAATTAATCTGTCTAATTGTCAGCAGAGATTTCATGGGTTGAACATGTGCAGCTATAGAACCAGATACGTCTCCAACACTGAAGGTCGCCATTCGGCCCATCGCGTCTGTGCTGGCCCTGTTAGAGCAATCCAAAACTAATCCCACTGCCCTGCTCCCTCCCCATAGCCCTGTATCAATCCCAAACTAATCCCACTGCCCTGCTCTCCCCATAGCCCTGTATCAATCCCAAACTAATCCCACTGCCCCACGCTCTCCCCATAGCCCTGTATCAATCCGAAACTATTCCCATTGGCCCGCTCCCTCCCCATAGCCCTGTATCAATCCCAAACTAATCCCACTGCCCCGCTCTCCCCATAGCCCTGTATCAATCCCAAACTAATCCCACTGCCCCGCTCTCCCCATAGCCCTGTATCAATCCCAAACTAATCCCACTGCCCCGCTCCCTCCCCATAGCCCTGTATCAATCCCAAACTAATCCCACTGCCCCACGCTCTCCCCATAGCCCTGTATCAATCCCAAACTAATCCCACTGCCCCGCTCTCCCCATAGCCCTGTATCAATCCCAAACTAATCCCACTGCCCCGCTCCCTCCCCATAGCCCTGTATCAATCCCAAACTAATCCCACTGCCCCGCTCTCTCCCCATAGCCCTGTATCAATCCCAAACTAATCCCACTGCCCCGCTCCCTCCCCATAGCCCTGTATCAATCCCAAACTAATCCCACTGCCCCACTCTCTCCCCATAGCCCTGTACCAATCCCAAACTAATCCCACTGCCCCACGCTCTCCCCATAGCCCTGTATCAATCCCAAACTAATCCCACTGCCCCACGCTCTCCCCATAGCCCTGTATCAATCCCAAACTAATCCCACTGCCCCGCGCTCTCCCCATAGCCCTGTATCAATCCCAAACTAATCCCACTGCCCCGCGCTCTCCCCATAGCCCTGTATCAATCCCAAACTAATCCCACTGCCCCACGCTCTCCCCATAGCCCTGTATCAATCCCAAACTAATCCCACTGCCCCGCTCTCTCCCCATAGCCCTGTATCAATCCGAAACTAATCCCACTGCCCCGCTCTCCCCATAGCCCTGTATCAATCCCAAACTAATCCCACTGCCCCGCTCTCTCCCCATAGCCCTGTATCAATCACAAACTAATCCCATTGCCCCGCGCTCTCCCCATAGCCCTGTATCAATCACAAACTAATCCCATTGCCCCGCTCTCTCCCCATAGCCCTGTATCAATCCCAAACTAAACCCACTGCCCCGCGCTCTCCCCATAGCCCAGTATCAATCCCAAACTAATCCCATTGCCCCGCTCTCCCCATAGCCCTGTATCAATCCCCAAACTAATCCCACTGCCTCGCTCTCTCACCATAGCCCTGTATTAATCCCCAAACTAATCCCACTGTCCCGCTCTCCCCATAGCCCTGTATCAATCCCCAAACTAATCCCACTGCCCCGCTCTCTCCCCATAGCCCTGTATCAATCCCAAACTAATCCCACTGCCCCGCTCTCTCCCCATAGCCCTGTATCAATCCCAAACTAATCCCACTGCCCCGCGCTCTCCCCATAGCCCTGTATCAATCCAAAACTAATCCCACTGCCTCGCTCTCCTCATAGCCCTGTATCAATCCCAAACTAATCCCACTGCCCCGCTCTCTCCCCATAGCCCTGTATCAATCCCAAACTAATCCCACTGCCCCGCTCTCTCCCCATAGCCCTGTATCAATCCCAAACTAATCCCACTGCCCTGCTCTCCCCATAGCCCTGTATCAATCCCAAACTAATCCCATTGCCCCGCGCTCTCCCCATAGCCCTGTATCAATCACAAACTAATCCCATTGCCCCGCTCTCTCCCCATAGCCCTGTATCAATCCCAAACTAAACCCACTGCCCCGCGCTCTCCCCATAGCCCAGTATCAATCCCAAACTAATCCCATTGCCCCACTCTCCCCATAGCCCTGTATCAATCCCCAAACTAATCCCACTGCCTCGCTCTCTCACCATAGCCCTGTATCAATCCCAAACTAATCCCACTGCCCCGCTCTCTCCCCATAGCCCTGTATCAATCCCAAACTAATCCCACTGCCCCGCGCTCTCCCCATAGCCCTGTATCAATCCAAAACTAATCCCACTGCCTCGCTCTCCTCATAGCCCTGTATCAATCCCAAACTAATCCCACTGCCCCGCTCTCTCCCCATAGCCCTGTATCAATCCCAAACTAATCCCACTGCCCCGCTCTCTCCCCATAGCCCTGTATCAATCCCAAACTAATCCCACTGCCCCGCGCTCTCCCCATAGCCCAGTAGCTGCCTCTGCCTCAAATATTTATCTAATTTTACCCTTAAACGATGCGATGGTCCCGCCCTCTAACCCCTCCCTGTGACCAAACACTCTGAGCTCCAACAACTCTCTGTGTAAAGCAATTGTTCCTGACTCCCCTCCTCACCCTCATTTGGTCAGATAATGAAACTGTCGGTGGATGATAGTTAGCAGGGATTGTGGCCTGGGAGTTGCTGTCTACACAAGCGATCAATGTGATCTTTCGATGTGCCGATGAAATAGATGAGAATAAGACGATTGCACTGGATGTGTCTGTGCATGGATGGGTTTTAGCTCGCTGACTGTCCAAGATTGTGATCCTCCCTGACTCCAGGCAGACGCGGTGTCTTCATTCAATCTATCCCACCATTCTGGAAAACAGAGAAATGTTTAAATCGATTGGTTTCTGCCCGCTTCGGTTTGATTCAAGAGGAGCTGATCTCAGCGGCCCATCCTGCGCTATATCTGTGTTCTACAAAGTGGGTTTACACACTCCATAGTTAACTCACACTCAGTCCTACCGATTCCACAGGAAGGATGTGATCGCACTCGAGAGGGTGCAGAGGAGATTTACCGGGATGTTGCCGGGACTGGGGGATTTTAGCTATGAGGAAAGATTGGATCGGCTGGGGTTGTTTCCAATGGAACAGAGGAGGCCGAGGGGAGACTTAATTGAGGTGTATAAAATTATGAGGGGCCTAGATAGAGTGGATAGGAAGGAGCTATTTCCCTTAGCAGAGAGGTCAATAACCAGGGGGCAGAGATTTAAAGTAATTGGTAGAAGGATTAGAGGGGAGTTGAGGAGAACTTTCTTCACCCAGAGGGTGGTGGGGGTCTGGAACTCACTGCCTGAAAGGGTGGGAGAGGCAGAAACCCTCATCACATTTAAAAAGTACTTGGATATGCTCTTGAAGTGCTGTAACCTACAGGGCTACGGACCAAGAGCTGGAAAGTGGGATTAGGCTGGAGAGCTCTTTGTCGGCCGCACAGACACGATGGGCCGAATGGCCTCCTTCTGTGCTGTAAAGTTCTATGATTGTGTGATTCCCCACCTGGTCCACTCATGTCCTTGAGGGAAGGGAACCTGCCGGCCTTACCTGGACTGGGCCTGCAGGTGACTCCAGTCCCACACTATTGGGTGACTGAGGTTGGGCAATAATTACTGGCCTGTCCATACCACCCATATCCCCGGAACAAACAACAATCAATTCCCAACACCCAATCCAACTGTTTCTCTCACTATATATCCCACTGCTTCCCAACATTTAATCCCGCTATTTTCTCACTATATATCCCACTATTACCCAATGCTCAATCCCATTTTCCCACCGTATATCCCACTCTTTCCCATCACTCAATCCTGCTGTTTTTCCCACTGATTTTCCCACTATTTCCCAGCTCTGTATTGGAGCAATACAGAGCGGGAGCGCCCCTGGTCCTCCCCCTGTCTCTGCTCGGCTGATCTCAGTTAGAATGCTATTATTGGCATCAGTACCTTTTGCCTGGAGGTGGGAAAATCATCCAGGGTTCCCGCTCCTGATCGGTATCCTGTGATCCCTGCTTGTACAGTGCACGGGAAGGGAGGGAGAGTGGGGGAGGGAGAGGGGGGAGGAGAGGGGGGAGGGAGAGGGGGGGAGGGAGGGGGGAGGGAGAGGGGGGGAGGGAGGGGGGGAGGGAGAGGGGAGGGAGAGGGGGGGAGGGAGAGGGGGGAGGGAGGGGGGAGGGAGAGGGGGGAGGGAGAGGGGGGAGGGAGGGGGGAGGGAGGGGGGAGGGAGAGGGGGGAGGGAGGGGGGGAGGGAGAGGGGGGGAGGGAGGGGGGGAGGGAGAGGGGGAGGGAGAGGGGGAGGGAGAGGGGGGGAGGGAGGGAGAGGGGGGAGGGAGGGGGGGGAGGGAGAGGGGGAGGGAGAGGGGGGGAGGGAGAGGGGGGAGGGAGAGGGGGGAGGGAGGGGGAGGGAGGGGGGGAGGGAGAGGGGGGAGGGAGAGGGGGGAGGGAGAGGGGTGTAGGGGTAGGGGAGGGGGAGGGAGGGAAGGGGAGGGTGGGGTTGGGGGAGGGGAGGGGGTGGGGGAGGGTGAAGGGGACAAGAAAGACATTTGGATGCAGTGGTTCGCACGATTAAACGGAACCTTCCGGATTTTCCTCCCAATCATTTAAATTTAAATTTACCGCCAAGAAAGCGAAACATCTGCCTCGGGGAAACCTCACCTGCAGCCCAACCGCTTCTCCTCTTCAATCCGATTGGTACAGCTTGCGATCTGTTGGTCCAACTGTTTCCTCAGAGTCACCGCCAGTTGCGGCAGGTTTGCTTCATGTGCTGGGGGCAAAGAATCAGAGAATCAGACAGCACAGAAGGAGGCCATTCGGCCATCGAGTCAGCGCCGGCTCTTTCGAAGAGCTCTCCAATTAGTCCCACTCCCCCGCTCTTTCCCCAGAGCCCTGCAAATTTCTCCCCTTAAAGTATTTATCCAATTCCCTTTTGAAGGCGACTATTGAACCTGCTTCCACTGCAGAGTGGGAATGGCAGCACCTTGGTTATGTTACTGGACCAGTAATCCTGAGGCCTGCCCTAATAATGATCCGGAGACATGAGATTAAATCCCACCACGGCAGCTGGGAAATTTAAATTCAGTTAAATAAATCTGGAATCAGTAATGTGACTATGAAACTACCGGATTGTTGTAAAACTCCTCTGGTTCACTAATGTCCTTTAGGGAAGGAAATCTGCTGCCTTTACCCGGTCTGGCCGGGTATATGTGACTCCAGACCCACAGCAATGTGGCTGACTCTTCCCTGCCCTCTGAAATGGCCCAGCGAGCCACTCGGTTGTTCAAAAGCAGTTAGGGATGGGCAATAAATGCCGGCCTTGCCAGCGACGCCCACATCCATGAATGAATGAAAAAAAAACCCTATCAGGCAGCGCATTCCAAATCCTAACAACTCGCTGCGTAAAAAAGTTTCCCCTCATGTCGCCTCTGGTTCTTTGGCCAATCACCTTAAATCTGTGCCCTCTGGTTACTGGCCCTTCAGCCATTGATTTAATACAGTTTATTATTTGCTCAGCTGTGAACCCCCAGCCTGTAATCCTTCCTCCTGTCTGTGAACCACAAGCCCCACGCGTGCTATCAGCCATGGCTCAGTGGGTCTCTCTCTCGCCTCTGAGCCAGAAGGTTGTGGGTTCGAGCCCCACTCCAGCAACTCGAGCACAGAATCCAGGCCGACACTCCCAGTGCAGTACTGAGGGAGCGCCGCACTGTCGGAGGGGCAGTACTGAGGGAGCGCCGCACTGTCGGAGGGGCAGTACGGAGGGAGCGCCGCACTGTCGGAGGGGCAGTACTGAGGGAGCGCCGCACTGTCGGAGGGGCAGTATTGAGGGAGTGCCGCACTGTCGGAGGGGCAGTACTGAGGGAGTGCCGCACTGTCGGAGGGGCAGTACTGAGGGAGTGTCGGAGGGTCAGTACTGAGGGAGTGCCGCACTGTCGGAGGGGCAGCACTGAGGGAGTGCCGCACTGTCGGAGGGAGTGCCGCACTATCGGAGGGACAGTACTGAGGGAGCACCGCACTGTCGGAGGGGCAGTACTGAGGGAGCGCCGCACTGTCAGAGGAGCAGTACTGAGGGAGCGCCGCACTGTCGGAGGAGCAGTACTGAGGGAGCGGTGCACGGTCGGAGGGGCAGTACTGAGGGAACGTCGCACTGTCGGAGGGGCAGTACTGAGGGAGCTCCGTACCTTTGGAGGGGCAGTACTGAGGGAGCTCCGCACCATCGGAGGGGCAGTACTGAGGGAGTGCCGCACCGTCGGAGGGGCAATACTGAGGGAGCGCCGCACTGTCAGAGGTGCAGTACTTGTCCGTCTTTCAGATGAGACGTTAAACCGAGGCCCCGCCTGCTCTCTCAGGTGGACGTAAAAGATCCCAAGGTCACTACTGCGAAGAAGAGCAGGGGGGAGTTCTCCCCGGTGTCCTGGGGCCAATATTTATCCCTCAACCAACAAAAAAGGCAGATTATCTGGTCATGATCACATTGCTGTTTGTGGGATCCTGCTGTGCGCACATTGGCTGCTGTGTTTTCTGCATTACAACAGTGACGACACTTCAACAGAGTACTTCATTGGCTGTGAAGCGCTTTGGGACATTGTGAATAGATGCTGTATAAAATACCTAAAGTGCACGCAGTACTACCAGATGTGGTCTTAGCGGAGCCAAATCCCTGGGATTGCATGTGCTGCCACTAGCTGCACATCCCCACATTCTGTTCGATCTTTTAAAACCTTTTTTATCTTTCTTCTCTACCCCCAGAGGGCTCAGACGTTGGGTATATCCAAGACTGAGATCGATAGATTTTTGGACTCTAGGGGAATCAAGGGATATGGGGATCGGGCGGGAAAGTGGAGTTGAGGCCGATGATCAGCCATGATCTTATTGAATGGCGGAGCAGGCTCGAGGGGCCGAACGGCCGACTCCTGCTCCTATTTTTCTGTTCTTATGTTAACCATTGTGCTGATGGTTTAAGTGATCTGTCCAATAAAACCCCAAGATATCTCTCCATTTAGTACCGAGTCCACACCAACCGCCCCTCTGATAAATCCCATAACCGGACATTTCCCTGTATCAATCCACACTGGCCATTTCCCCAACAACTTGTCAAGATCGTTTTGAATTTCTGCGCTTTGATTGTCAACATTTGCTCCCAGTTTCCGTGAGAGAAGCTTGAACCATCTTGACCAATTCGGGCCTCTTGCGCATCCCCGATTTCCATCGCTCCACCATTGGCGGCTGTGCCTTCAGCTGCCTGGGCCCCGAGCTCTGGAATTCCCTCCCTAAACCTCTCCGTCTCTCTCTCCTCCTTTAAGACGCTCCTTAAAACCTACCTCTTTGACCAAGCTTTTGGTCACCTGTCCTAATATCTTCTTAGAAACATAGAAGATAGGAGCAGGAGTAGGCCATTCGGCCCCTCGAGCCTGCTCCGCCATTCAATGCGATCATGGCTGATCATCCAAATTCAGTACCCGGTCCCTGCTTTCTCCCCATATCCCTTGATCCCTTTAGCCTTAAGAAATATATCTAACTCCTTCTTGAATATATTTAATGAATTGGCCTCAACTGCCTTCTGTGGTAGAGAATTCCACAGGTTCACCACTCTCTGGGTGAAGAAATTCCTCCTCATCTCTGTCCTAAATGGCCTACCCCTTATCTTTAGACTGTGACCCCTGGTTCTGGACTCCCCGACCATTGGGAACATCCTTCCTGCATCTAGTCTGTCTAGTCCTGTTAGAATTTTGTAAGTTTCAATGAGATCCCCTCTCATTCTTCTAAACTCCAGCGAGTACAAGCCCAATCGGCCCAATCTCTCCTCATCCTCCTTCTTACGAGGCTCAGTATCAAATTTGTTTGATAATCGCTCCTGTGAAGCGCCTTGGGACGTTTTACTACATTAAAGGTGCTATATAAATGCAAGTTGCTGTTGCGTTGCATGACTCGTGCAGGAACAACAGCTGAGCAGGACCTCAGCCAACATCCCAGTTCCCAGCAACAGTTCCCGGAGTGTGTCTGTGCTGTAAATTCAGTATAATTGCACTTGCAAATGTGCATCTGAAAACCACGTGTGTGTGTGTGCGCGTAAATACGTGTGAGTTCACACTGCGATTGAGTGCTCAGTGTTCAAGCACCTTACCATGCGATGTCTTGCTCTGCTCCTTCAGATACCGAATAGTAGCCTGAGCATTGGCGAGAGCCTCCTATTTGGATGCAAAGCAATTAAATTGTTACAATCGGACATGAGGAACCCTGGAGCCTGGTTTTAGAGTGGGACAGGAGTGGGCCCAGGGCCTGGTGTTAGAGCGGGCCCAGGGCCTGGTGTTGGAGTGGGACAGGAGTGGGCCCAGGGCCTGGTGTTAAGAGTGGGCCCAGGGCCTGGTGTTAGAGTGGGCCCAGGGCCTGGTGTTAGAGTGGGACAGGAGTGGGCCCAGGGCCTGGTGTTAAGAGTGGGACAGGAGTGGGCCCAGGGCCTGGTGTTAGAGTTGGACAGGAGTTGGCCCAGGGCCTGGTGTTAGAGTGGGACAGGAGTGGGCCCAGGGCCTTGTGTTAGAGTGGGACAGGAGTGGGCCCAGGGCCTGGTGTTAGAGTGGGCCCAGGGCCTGGTGTTAGAGTGGGACAGGAGTGGGCCCAGGGCCTGGTGTTAAGAGTGGGCCCAGGGCCTGGTGTTAGAGTGGGCCCAGGGCCTGGTGTTAAGAGTGGGACAGGAGTGGGCCCAGGGCCTGGTGTTAGAGTTGGACAGGAGTTGGCCCAGGGCCTGGTGTTAGAGTGGGACAGGAGTGGGCCCAGGGCCTTGTGTTAGAGTGGGACAGGAGTGGGCCCAGGGCCTGGTGTTAGAGTGGGACAGGAGTGGGCCCAGGGCCTGGTGTTCGAGTGGGCCCAGGGCCTGGTGTTGGAGTGGGACAGGAGTGGGCCCAGGGCCTGGTGTTAGAGTGGGACAGGAGTGGGCCCAGGGCCTGGTGTTCGAGTGGGCCCAGGGCCTGGTGTTGGAGTGGGACAGGAGTGGACCCAGGGCCTTGTGTTAGAGTGGGACAGGAGTGGGCCCAGTCAGACAGGATACTATAGCCAGGCCTCGGGGACTTGCCCATTGGATCCGAGAAGGCCCCACGAGCTGGAACTTGAACCTTCATCACCGTTAACATCTGAGTCTGCCTCAAGGTTCCCTCTTTCCCAACTACTGTAGAACTAAATCAACTCTCTCAGCCTTCCTTCACAACGTACATTCCCAATACCCAGAATCAGGCCCATTTGATGCCTCTATCCTCTCCCCAGGATTTATACAAATAATATTCTCTCTGTGAATCGGGGTCTGATCCAGGCCTTGTACATAAACAGTAGAACCTCTTCCTATTAGTAATGGTGTGTAAATGGCAAATTAATTTCAATATGGATAAGTGTGAGGTGGTACATTTTGGTAGGAGGAATAAGGTGGCCGCATAATGCTTGGATAATAAGTCTAAACGGAGTAGAGGAGCAGAGGGATCAGATACACAAATCACTGAAAGTAGCGACGCAGGTTAATAAGGCCATTAAAAAGCAAACCAAGCACTGGGCTTCATTTCCAGAGAGACTGAATTGAAAAGCGGAGAAGTTCTGTTAAACTTGTATCGAGCCTTGGTTAGACAACACTTGGAGCGCTGTGCACAGTTCTGGTCTCCATATTACAGAAAGAATATAGAAAGTGCAAAAAAGATTCACAAGGATGATACCAGAACTGAGAGGTTATAACTGTATCAGGAAAGACTGAACAGGCGGGGGCTCTTTTCTCTAGAAGAGAGAAGACTGAGGGGTGACCTGATAGAGGGCTTTAAGATCATGAAAGGGTTCGATAGGGTAGATGTAGAGAAGATGTTTCCACTTGTGGGGGAGACCAGAACTGGGGGGCCATCAATATAAGATAGTCACCGATAAATCCAATGGGGAATTCAGGAGAAACTTCTTCACCCAGAGAGCGGTGAGAATGTGGAACTCACTACCACAGGGAGTGGTTGAGGCGAATAACATAGATGCATTTAAGGGGAAGCTGGATAAACACATGAGGGAGAAAGGAATAGAAGGATATGGTGATGGGGTGAGATGAAGTAGGGTGGGAGGAGGCTGGTGTGGAGCATGAACACCGTCATGGAGCAGTCGGGCCGAATGGCCTGTTTCTGTGCTGCGGTATTTTATGGTAAGTGTCCCTCTGCTTCAAGCAGAACAGGAACTGCCTTGTCTGTGCGTCAGGGAGAAGGTCGCAGGTTAATTAAACAGCCGTTGCCAAGAGGAAGGAGGAAGCTTTCAGACTGGGCGCCAGATCACAGACACAGCCTCAATGACAGCAAACGTCGGCTATGATCCCTCAATATCCAGGAGTGAGAAAGGGATGAAAGGTTTGGAATCCCTCCTGGCGACGGCAAGCTAGATAATCAGACACTGGCGTTCCATTATATAAATAAATATAATCTTTGATGAGGGGAGCTGGAATAGAATGGGGTGAGGCCTTTGTCACAGTGAAACCCCAAAGGGGTTTGGTCTTCATTGCAGGACAGTTAGTGTCAGCCGTGACTCAGTGGGTAGCACTCTCTCACCTCGGAGTCAGAAGGTTCAAGGCCCCACCCCATGAGAATTGAGCCCCATAATCCAGGTTGACACTCCAGTGCAGTACTGAGGGAGCGCCGCACTGTCGGAGGGGCCATATTTCGGATGAGACGTTAAACCGAGGCCCCGTCTGCCCTCTCAGGTGGACGTGAAAGATCCCACGGCCACTATTTCGAAGAAGAGCAGGGGAGTTCTCCCTGGTGTCCTGGGGCCAATATTTATCCCTCAATCAACATCACAAAAAACAAATGATCTGGCCATTATCACATTGCTGGTTGTGGGAGCTTGCTGTGTGCAAATTGGCTGCCGCATTTCCTACATTACAACAGTGACTGCACTTCATTGGCTGTAAAGCGATTTGGGACGTCCTGAGGTTGTGAAAGGCGCTATAGAAATGCAAGTCCTTTCCTTTCAAACTGTGGCAAGAAATATATTGAACTCCGTTATCAAGGAAGCGATTGAGGAGCGTTCAGTGGGAGTCCAACCAATAATAAGCCAAGCCAACGGGACTTTATGCAAAGAAAATTATGTTTAACAAAGTTATTGGGATGTGCTTCTCCCCTGTAGCTTCCCCCTTCCTCTCCTGAAGGTGCTGCCACGTGCTGGGGTCTGGCTCCAAAGGCCGTGGTCTCACCCAGGTGACCTCACCCCACGGGCCTTGCCTTTGGTGAGGTTTAATCCCCACACTGAAATATTGTTCCAATTAAGGAAAACTAATGATAAGGTTGGACAGGGTAGATTTGGAGAGAATGTTTCCACTTGTGGGAGAATCCAAAACTGGGGGGGGGGGGGCACGAGTACAAGATAGTTGCTAATAAATCCTCATCCCTCGCCCAAGTGTCTGTGCTTCGAAGGTGAGTCTAGACAGTGAACATCAGCTCATTTGAGCATAAGGGCCTTCACTGCCGAGCCCATGCTCACCCTGAAGTGGGGCTTTAGAGCTCTACTATGATTTAAGGGTTAAGAATGGGTCTCGGGAACTAAATGAGCTAATAAGTCTTTTTGCAGAAGTACGCCTTTTGCAGAAGTAAGCTGTCTTAAGTTGCTGAACTGACAGTTGAGATAACGCTAAGAATGACATGTTGATTTTGCAGTAGTGTTAGAATGATTAACTGCGGCAAGCTGTGTAACTTGGAGATGATTGCAACTAGTACATTGAACCACAAGAGGCCTAGAGGGGCAGATAAACAACAATGGGTCAGGAGTCTTCTTCTTAGAAGAATGTACAATGTTGGTGAAACCACACCCAGCATAAGCGCAATGCCATAGTTGCGGTGATAATGGTCATATGCTTTTCCGGTAATGAAGGCGGTATCTTGATGTCACGCATTGGTAGGCGCCGTTAATGTAAGCCCTGCTTTATTTTATATAACCAATCAGTAAATTGGAGAAAGTGCAAAAAAGATTCACAAGGATGATACCAGAACTGAAAGGTTATAACTGTATCAGGAAAGATTGAACAGGCTGGGGCTCTTTTCTCTAGAATGGAGAAGGCTGAGGGGTGACCTGATCGAGGTCTTTAAAATTATAAAAGGGTTCGATAGGGTAGACGCAGAGAAGATGTTTCCACTTGTGGGGGAGACCAGAACTAGGGGCCATCAATATAAGACAGTCACTAATAAATCCAATTGGGAATTCAGGAGAAACTTCTTTCCCCAGAGAGTGGTGAGAATGTGGAACTCGCTATCACAGGGAGTGGTTGAGGCAAATAGCGTCGATGCATTTAAGGGGAAGCTGGATAAACACATGAGGGAGAAAGGAATAGAAGGATATGGTGATGGGGTGAGATGAAGAGGGGTGGGAGGAGGCTCGAGTGGAGCATAAGCCCAATCAAGTTGCTAAGATGGATCATGCACGAGGCTAATCATGCACCTATATTTTGTATAAAAGACTGCTTAAAACTTTGTATCATCGGAGAGAAGTCTGGCTAGACCAATAGCAGGTTGTCTCCCCACCGGTGCGAATAAAGACTGCCTGAATCTTTGAATGCAGACCTGGTGTCGAGTGTTTATCTGAGGAAGGATGTTCTTGCCATGGAGGGAGTGCAGTGAAGATTCACCAGGCTGATACCTGGGATGGCAGGAATGACGTATGAGGAGAGATTGGGTCGATTGGGCTTGTACTCGCTGGAGTTTAGAAGAATGAGGGGGATCTCATTGAAACTTATAAAATTCTAACAGGCCTGGACAGACTAGATGCAGGAAGGATGTTCCCGATGGCGGGGAGTCCAGAACCAGGGGTCACAGTCTAAGGATAAGGGGTAAGCCATTTAGGACAGAGATGAGGAGGAATTTCTTCACCCAGAGAGTGGTGAACCTGTGGAATTCTCTACCACAGAAGGCAGTAGAGGCCAATTCATTAAATATATTCAAGAAGGAGTTAGATATATTTCTTACGGCTAAAGGGATCAAGGGATATGGGGAGAAAGCAGGGACAGGGTACTGAATTTGGATGATCAGCCATGATCTCATTGAATGGCGGAGCAGGCTCGAGGGGCCGAATGGCCGACTCCTGCTCCTATCTTCTATGTTTCTATGTTTCAAAAACTCCACTTCAGCCCTGACTCGACGCCCACAGATGAGCACTTTACGGCAGGGGTCAGTCACTGTAATGATTAGGAGTCGGATCCCTGGCTGTGTGTATTCTCCTTCCTAACCCATAGACACTGAAGCCAATTGAAGGTCCCCCATGTTGCTGCCCTCTCTGAAAAGAAACATCTCAGCACAGGCCATGAAATCATAGATCCATAGAAGCTTAAGCACAGGAGGAGGCCATTCGGCCCGTCGTGCCTGTGCCGGCTCTTTGAACGAGCTCTCCAATTTAGTCCCATTCCCCCCTGCTCTTTCCCCACAGAGCCCTCTTCAAATACATGTCCAATTGCATTTTGCAAGTTCCTATTGAATCTGACGCCACCACCCCTTCAGGCAGCGCGTTCCAAATCTCAACAACCCTCGGTGTGAGAAAAAAATTCTCCTCATGTCCTCCTGTGGTTAATGACCCTGGGGATTGAACCTGGGGAGTTATTCCTGGTCAATTTGGGTTCAGGCTCTCGCTGAGTTTAATCAGCCAAGGCACCGACCGGGTGGCGCACACTCACTTTTTCAGTGCTGCAGAAAGGTGATGACGTTTTGATGGGTCCCGGGTTGATGAAGTACTTGGGTTGCTGGTTTCTGGTGGCCGTGGTCGCCAGCTGATTCCTCAAGTTATTCCGCTCCTCCAGGAGCTGCACCTTCTCAGCCAAGAACTTCTCCTCGTGCTCCTGCAGCGCGGACTCTTTTCTCTTGAGTTGGTTTAATTGGGCTGCAGCATCTCGCTTGCATTCCTCGTTCATCTTTTCCAAGGTCCCTATCCTCGAGTTTCGTTCGTTGTTGTCCTGCCACATTCCTTTGATCGTTGCGTCGAAGTGAGCTAACTTCTGCTGGATCGCTTGCTGAAAGGTTGAGGACAGCGGCGTGCAGTTGGCTCGAATTTGCTCGATTCGCCTGCTCAGACTGGGGTCAGAGCGCCCTAGCCCCTCAGTGAGCAGTCTGAAACCGGCTTCGTAATTTGCTCTGGTCGCGTCCATCGTCTTCTGGAAGTCCTTGCTCATGGATGTGCAGTTCTCTCGGAGATCTTCGAGCTGTTTGAGCAGCACCCTTTTCTGACTCTTCAGTTTTGTTTCTTCCAACATGTGTTTCGCCTCCTTGAGCTCGTTCTCGGCCTTGACGTCTGCGAGCTTCTTTTGGACGATTGAGTAGTTTGTTTGCAAGGTCGCGAAGGTCACCATTTTCCAGTTGGGGTCTGAAGCTGTGAAAGATGTGGAGACACCGTTAACATTTTCTACCTGTTATTTTTTTTTCCCCCAAAGCAATTTCAAACCCAACTGTTTGCCAGTAAACATTGCTGCACTGCAGTGCATGGCGGCTGCATGCTGCACTGCAGTGCATGGTGGCTGCATGCTGCACTGCACTGCATGGTGGGTGCATGCTGCACTGCCATGCATGGTGGCTGCATGCTGCACTGCAGTGCATGGTGGCTGCATGCTGCACTGCATGGTGGGTGCATGCTGCACTGCACTGCATGGTGGCTGCATGCTGCACTGCACTGCATGGTGGGTGCATGCTGCACTGCACTGCACGGCGGGCACACGATTGTCATCCAATTTGCAACGTACATGTGGGCAGCACAAAATGTGACTAAGTGAGGTCCTCTAGGAACGAAGGAACAGGAGGAGGCCATTCTGCCCCTCGAGCCTGTTCTGCCATTCAATTAGATCACAGATGATCTGTATCTTAACTCCATCTACCCGCCTTGGTTCCGTAACCCTTAATACCTTTACCCAACAAAAATCGATCAATCTCAGTTTTGAAAATTGACCCCCCAGCCTCAACAGCTTTTTGGGGGAGAGAGTTCCAGATTTCCACCGCCCTTTGTGTGAAGAAGTGCTTCCTGACATCACCCCTGAACGGCCTGGCACTTGGTCACAGCTAACTGAGTTTTTACGTTCTAGTATAGTTCAGTGACTTACCATCAAAACAGGTGAAGGGAGGAAGACATTTCAGTCTGTTGGTGGTGTTTGGCAAAGCATTCTGTCAGTGGAAAGAAACCAGCGTTATTATCTCTCAACTCTCAATAATTTCAACCCATGTTGTTCCTCCTCTGGAGTTTAGAAGAATCAGAGGTGATCGCATTGAAACATACAAGACTCTGAGGGGGATTGACAGGGTAGATGCTGAGAGGCTGTTTCCCCCTGGCTGGAGAGTCTAGAACCAGGGGTCACAGTCTCAGGATAAGGGGTCAGTCATTTAGGACTGAGATGAGGAGGAGTTTCTTCACTCAGAGGGCGGTGAATCTTTGGAATTCTCTGCCCCAGAGGGCTGTGGATGCTCAGTCGTTGAGTATATTCAAGGCTGAGATCGATAGATTTTTGGACTCGAGGGGAGTCAAGGGATATGGGGCTCGGGCGGGAAAGTGGAGTTGAGGTGGAAGATCAGCCATGATCTTATTGAATGGCGGAGCAGGCTCGAGGGGCCGAATGGCCGACTCCTGCTCCTAATTCTTACGTTCTTATGTTCCTCCATCTAACCCACCCTTCAGGTTAAAGGGGGAAGAGACTAAATCATCGGAGGCTCTTGCCCCGACAGAGACACTGCAGGCCAAACCTCCGAAAAGCACCACCAATGAGGGAAGAGGAGGCAATTCAGGCGGTCGGATGTTGCCAAGACTGGGCTTTAAATGACCATGGCTTGTGGGAAAAAGGAAAGACTGAGGCGGGAAAGTGAGATCCTGGGAAAGAATGACTTCGAGTAGGAAACAGCAGGATGAGCATTGTGTTCAACAAAAACAACAACTTGTATTTATCCAGCACTGTTAACGTAGGAAAACATCCCGAGGCGCTTCACCGGAGCGATTATCAAACAAAATTTGACACCGAGCCACATAAAGAGATATTAGGACAGGAAAGAGGTCGGTTTTAAGGAGCGTTTTAAAGGAGGAGAGAGAGGCAGAGAGGTTTAGGGAGGGAATTCCAGAGCTTAGGGCCCAGGCAGCTGAAGGCACGGCCGCCAATGGGGGAGCGAAGGGAGTGGGGGATGCGCAAGAGGCCAGAGTTAGAGGAGTGCAGAGAGCTCGGAGGGTCGTAGGGCTGGAGGAGGTTACAGAGATAGGGATAAAATAAAACAATTTTTTTTATTAGTTATGTCCATTTAATATCCAACCCCCACCTAATTTCCCCCCTCCTTTCCTGAAGGTACAGACTCATTGCTGGAGTGACACCTTTCACAGGGCGCTGGACCCACTCCATTGACTCACTCAAGCTTCCGAGTCTGACACCCACACATCAGCACTTCCTATCGGATCGCCCTGGATTGCCGACCGGAGCAGAATCCCAGCATGGCACGGCCTCATGCTGCTTGTCCCGCATCCAGTCCCGCATCAGCTGCAATTTTATCCCATTAAATATTGGAAAGACCAAAAGGCGTTGTCTTCGATCCCCGCCACGAACTCTGTTGCCTCGCCACCGACTCTATCCCCCTCCCCAGGTCACTGTCTCAGGTTGAACCAAACTGTTTGTAACCTTGGTGACTCTGAGCTGAGCTTCTGACCCCAAATTGTCTTCATCACCAAGACCGCCTACACCCACCTCCCTAACACCGGCCATCTCCGCCCTTGCCTCAGCTCATCCGCTGCTGAAACCCTCATCCACGCCTTTGTTACCTCCAGACTCGACGATTCCAACGCACTCCTGGCTGGCCTCCCACATTCCACCCTCCGTAAACTTCAGCTCATCCAAAACTCTGCTGCCCCGTAATTCACACCAAGTCCTGTTCATCCATCACCCCCTGTGCTCACTAATCTACACTGGCTCCCGGTCCGGCAATGCTTAGATTTTAAAATTCTCATCCTTGTTTTCAAATCCCTCCATGGCCTTGCCCCTCCCTATCTCTGTAAACTCCTCCAGCCCAACAACCCTCCGAGATCTCTGCGCTCCTTCAATTCTGGCCTCTTGCGCATCCCCCACTTCCATCGCTCCACCATTGGCGGCCGTGCCTTCAGCTGCCTGGGCCCCGAGCTCTGGAATTCCCTCCCTAAACCTCTCCGCCTCTCTCTCCTCCTTTAAGACGTTCCTTAAAACCGACCTCTTTGACCAAGCGTTTGGTCACCTGTCCTGATATCTCCTTATGTGGCTCGGTGTCAAATTTTGTTTGATAATCGCTCCTGTGAAGCGCCTTGGGACATTTTACTACATTAAAGGCGCTATATAAATGCAAGTTTTGCTGTCGGTGTTGTTGTACGTTTCAGTATCATCCCAAAGGTTAAAGAAAGAAAGTATTTGCATTTATGTAGCGTCTTTCATGACCTTAGGACATCCCAAAGTGTTTTACACGCAACAAAGTACTTTTTTTGAAGTGTAGTTGGCTCATGACTAAGGTCAGAGCATGTGGAGTCAGGGGCAAGGACTGATAGGCCAATTTGCACACAGTAAGCTGATAAATGACCAGATTATCTGTTTTTAGTGATGTTAGTTGAGGGATAAATATTGGCCCCAGGACACCGGGGAGAACTCCCCTGCTTTTCGTTGAAAAAGTGGCCGTGGGATCTTTTACGTCCGCCTGAGAGGGCAGACGGGGCCTCGGTTTAACGTCTCATCCGACAGACGGCAACGCCGACAGTGCAGCGCTCCCTCAGTACTGCCCCTCCGACACTGCGGCGCTCCCTCAGTACTGCCCCTCCGACACTGCGGCGCTCCCTCAGTACTGCCCCTCCGACACTGCGGCGCTCCCTCAGTACTGCCCCTCCGACACTGCGGCGCTCCCTCAGTACTGCCCCTCCGACACTGCGGCGCTCCCTCAGTACTGCCCCTCCGACACTGCGGCGCTCCCTCAGTACTGCCCCTCCGACACTGCGGCGCTCCCTCAGTACTGCCCCTCCGACACTGCGGCGCTCCCTCAGTACTGCCCCTCCGACACTGCGGCGCTCCCTCAGTACTGCCCCTCCGACACTGCGGCGCTCCCTCAGTACTGCCCCTCCGACACTGCGGCGCTCCCTCAGTACTGCCCCTCCGACAGTGCGGCGCTCCCTCAGTACTGCCCCTCCGACACTGCGGCGCACCCTCAGTACTGCCCCTCCGACACTGCGGCGCTCCCTCAGTACTGCCCCTCCGACACTGCGGCGCTCCCTCAGTACTGCCCCTCCGACACTGCGGCGCTCCCTCAGTACTGCCCCTCCGACAGTGCAGCACTCCCTCAGTACTGGCCCTCCGACAGTGCAGCACTCCCTCAGTACTGCCCCTCCGACACTGCGGCGCTCCCTCAGTACTGCCCCTCCGACAGTGCAGCACTCCCTCAGTACTGGCCCTCCGACAGTGCAGCACTCCCTCAGTACTGCCCCTCCGACAGTGCGGCGCTCCCTCAGTACTGCCCCTCCGACAGTGCGGCACTCCCTCAGTACTGGCCCTCCGACAGTGCAGCACTCCCTCAGTACTGGCCCTCCGACAGTGCAGCACTCCCTCAGTACTGCCCCTCCGACAGTGCAGCACTCCCTCAGTACTGCACTGGACTACGCGCTCAAGTCTCTGGAGTGGGACTCGAACCCAAGACCAGCTGACTCCAGGGGCCACTGACCCACGGCTGACACCCAACAGGTTGCAACGAGAACGCGACGCAGTCAGGACTTGTTAAAGAGAAAGACTTGCCACTTTGGAGATGCAATTCTGTAGAGTCCTGCTGAGCACCATCAGTTGGATTGATAGGTTGCCGCTCCGGTACTGCCAAGCCTTCAGATCCCGCTTCTGGCTGCCCACGATCCCGTGCAGTTTGTTAATGTCGCTGATGAACTTGATGGATTGGTTCTGCGTGGTCTCCAAGTGATTCTGCTGGCTGCTGTGATTTTTCCCGTAGGTCATGAAGAGGACCAGCCCCATGATTATCAGCAACTGGATGATGCTGGTGGACAGCAGAAAGTATTGGACATAAGAACTACAGCTCCTGGATTGCGCCCTCTCGTAGTTCTTGCCATTGTAGCCCAGATTCCTCATTGCGTAGCTGTTGTGGTCCATCTCCAGACAACTGGCACTGCCGAGCTCCTTTATCTGACCTTCAGCAGCAATTTAGTGCAGGAAGGGCGGGGGCAAACCGGCCACGCACAACTCCACTCCTGCCCGGACACAATTTGCCAACCGTGTCCCCATCTCAAGGGAGAGACTGCAAATAAATCATCCGGCATAATGAATAAACACTCTTTGTCTGTTTGTTTTATCTGCCTCTCAAGTTCCTTCCTGCAAGCCATGTGTTCGAGGAGCCAGCGATCAACAAATCTCCACTTCCACCACCGCTGCACAGGAAAATCATCATTCAAAAATATAATCTGACGGTTGTTTAGCTTCGCTCCTGGGTGTGGAGCTAGCTCCCTGACACCGAGGGGAAATGGACATAATTCCTCAAGGATGCAACTGCTTGATGGAACTAAAGGAACCACTGATAGCAGATTGTCGTATGTGTGAGAGTGTGGGGTAAATCAGAGAGTGTTACAGTGAGGGGTGTGTGTATATCAGAGAGTGTTACAGTGAGGGGTGTGGGGTATATCAGTGTTACAGTGAGGGGTGTGGGGTATATCTGAGTGTTACAGTGAGGGGTGTGGGGTATATCAGAGAGTGTTACAGTGAGGGGTGGGGTATATCAGAGAGTGTTACAGTGAAGGGTGTGGGGTATATCAGAGTGTTACAGTGAGGGGTGTGGGGTATATCAGTGTTACAGTGAGGGGTGTGTGTATATCAGAGAGTGTTACAGTGAGGGGTGTGGGGTATATCAGTGTTACAGTGAGGGGTGTGGGGTATATCAGTGTTACAGTGAGGGGTGTGGGGTATATCAGTGTTACAGTGAGGGGTGTTGGTTATATCAGTGTTACAGTGAGGGGTGTGGGGTATATCAGTGTTACAGTGAGGGGTATGGGGTATATCAGAGTGTTACAGTGAGGGTGTGGGGTATATCAGTGTTACAGTGAGGGGTGTGGGGTATATCAGAGTGTTACAGTGAGGGGTGTGGGGTATATCAGAGTGTTACAGTGAGGGGTGTGGGGTATATCAGAGTGTTACAGTGAGGGGTGTGGGGTATATCAGTGTTACAGTGAGGGGTGTGGGGTATATCAGTGTTACAATGAGGGGTGTGGGGTATATCAGTGTTAAAGTGAGGGGTGTGGGGTATATCAGAGTGTTACAGTGAGGGGTGTGGGGTTAATCAGAGTGTTACAGTGAGGGGTGTGGGGTATATCAGTGTTACAGTGAGAGGTGTGGGGTATATCAGAGTGTTACAGTGAGGGGTGTGGGGTATATCAGAGTGTTACAGTGAGGGGTGTGGGCATATCAGAGAGTGTTACAGTGAGGGGTGTGGGGTATATCAGAGTGTTACAGTGAGGGGTGTGGGGTATATCAGTGTTACAGTGAGGGGTGTGGGGTATATCAGTGTTACGGTGAGGGGTGTGGGATATATCAGAGTGTTACAGTGAGGGGTGTGGGGTATATCAGAGTGTTACAGTGAGGGGTGTGGGGTATATCAGAGTGTTACAGTGAGGGGTGTGGGTGTGGGGTATATCAGAGTGTTACAGTGAGGGGTGTGGGTATATCAGAGAGTGTTACAGTGAGGGGTGTGGGGTATATGAGTGTTACAGTGAGGGGTGCGGGGTATATCAGAGTGTTACAGTAAGTGGTGTGGGGTGAATTTGGATTTTTTAAAATCTGGAAATAAAAAGCTGGGATCAGTAACGGTGACCATGAATCTGTCGGATTGTTGTAAAAACCCAACGGGTTCACTGATGTCCTTTAGGGGAAGAAACATAGAAACATAGAAGATAGGAGCAGGAGTAGGCCATTCGGCCCCTCGAGCCTGCTCCGCCATTCAATGCGATCATGGCTGATCATCCAAATTCAGTACCCGGTCCCTGCTTTTTCCCCATACCCCTTGATCCCTTTAGCCTTGAGAAATATATCCAACTCCTTCTTGAATATATTTAATGAATTGGCCTCTACTGCCTTCTGTGGTAGAGAATTCCACAGGTTCACCACTCTCTGGGTGAAGAAATTCCTCCTCATCTCTGTCCTAAATGGCTTACCCCTTATCCTTAGACTGTGACCCCTGGTTCTGGACTCCCCGACCATCGGGAACATCCTTCCAGCATCTAGTCTGTCTAGTCCTGTTAGAATTTTATGTTTCGATGAGATCCCCTCTCATTCTTCTAAACTCCAGCGAGTACAAGCCCAATCGATCCAATCTCTCCTCATACGTCATTCCTGCCATCCCAGGTATCAGCCTGGTGAATCTTCACTGAACTCCTTCCATGGCAAGAACATCCTTCCTCAGATAAGGCGATCAAAACAGCACACAATACTCAAGATGTGGTCTCACCAAGGCCCTGTACAACTGCAACAAGACATCCTTGTTCCTGTACTCAAACCCTCTCGCTACGAAGGCCAACATACCATTTGCCTTCTTAACCGCCTGCTGCACCTGCATGCTTACCTTCAGCGACTGGTGCACAAGGACACCCAGGTCTCGTTGCACTTCCCCTTCTCCCAATCTATTGCCATTCAGATAATAATCTGCCTTCCTGTTTTTGCTACCAAAGTGGATAACCTCACATTTATCCACATTATATTGCATCTGCCATGCTTCTGCCCAATCACCCAACCTGTCCAAATCATCCTGGAGTTTCTCTGCATCCTCCTCACAGCACACACGCCCACCCAGCTTTGTGTCGTCTGCAAATTTGGAGATATTACATCTAGTTCCCTTGTCTAGATCATTAATATATATTGTGAATAGCTGGGGTCTAAGGACCGATCCCTGCGGTACCCCACTAGTCACTGCCTGCCACTCGGAAAAAGACCCATTTATTCCAACTCTTTGCTTTCTGTCTGCCAACCAGTTCTCTATCCAAGTCAGTACCTTGCCCCCAATCCCATGTGCCTTAACTTTACACGCTAATCTCTTATGCAGGATGTTGTGTATGTACCTTTAAGAGAGAACTGCTTTTATACTGTAGTACCGGTAGTGACCACACCTGTATATAAAGCAGTAGCAGGCTTCTGTACTTTCAGTTACAGCATACCCTCTGTTCAGTAAACACCTCTATTACCGTTCTCCTGCAGTCCGTGTGTTATTGATGCGCGGACACTACAGTGGCGACGAGCAGGTTCGAACTCACCTGCAGTACTGCATCACCTCACGGGGATCCATCCCTGGGAAGAAGCTTTTTGGAGGTCGAAGCCAGAGCAACGGGCGTCGACCGGGGGCAACCGCCCAGTGATCCATCGGAGTCCAGAGAATCGCAGGGGAAGCTGTGGAGAGCTGGGCCTGGTTCTCCAGTCAAGGTGTCCCAGCAGATCGGGCTGGTAGCAGGTAGTGCGCTGACCCTTCCCGGACTGCGGCGGGCTAGAGCTTGAGCGAGCAGCTCTGTAAGGGGGCCGAGCAGCGTCGTCGGGAAGAAAAAGAGAGAGAGAGGGTGGAGTGCACAGGGCGTGGCCGGTGTTCAAGAGGCGGGCAGCTTTGAAAAAGAGACGCGCAGAAAGCCGCGGGGCGCCGCCATTCCCTGTTAGAACGCGAGGAGCAGCATTGGCAGCAGGGGGAAGAAGGAAAAGCGCGGGAGGCGCCATTTTAATCCATTGGGGAAGAAGGAAAAGCACGGGAGGCGCCATTTTAAACCACCCAAGATGCCGAAGAGTGGCAGCATCACTATTTTCGATAACAAAATAGAAGACTGGACCACGTATGTGGAAAGAATTGAAGTGTACTGCAGGGCAAATGAGGTGGCCGCTGAAAAGAAGGCGTCGGTATTATTAAATTTGATGGGCGCGAGAACGTACGGCCTATTGCGAAATTTAATTACCCCAGCTAAACCAATGGAGAAAAGTTTTGAAGAGATTGTCAATATCTTACAGGAACATCTAAACCCTACACCGCTGCTGATAGCAGAAAGATTCAAGTTCCATAAACGAAACCAGCACAAAGACGAGAGTAATGCTGACTATCTTACGGAACTACGCAAGTTATCGACACACTGCCAGTTCGGAGCAGGACTGGCAGATACCTTAAGGGATAAGTTTGTCTGTGGGCTCCAGAGTGAAGGAACCCAGAAACGACAACATACCACTGCAACATAAGGTGGATAATTTCTTGTTTGCTTACCGAAATGCAACACATGCAGTCACCAACCAAGCTCCAGCCATGATGTTCTTTAACCACGGGTTAAGATGTCGCCTGGACTTGCCCAAACAAACATAAGACGAGATGTTGAGAATAAGCAATTCCAGCACATCAATGAAAAGCCAACCAGGAGCTTCAAGATAGGGCAACCAGTCTTGGCCCGCAACTGCCGAACAGAAAAATGGCAGCCAGGAACGATATGCACACGGCAGGGACCACTAATGTACACAGTGGACGTTGGAGAGAGCATCGTGAGACGCCATGCTGACCAGATTCTAGAGTCACAGGAACAAGTCAAACCCATACCACGAGCATGCGCACCTGGTGATGAACCCAAAGTACAGATTGCGTCTACCTCAGAATCAGTGGTATTGGAAGCTGATGAACCAACCAATGACAATGAGCCAGAATCGACTCCGCCACAAGAACAGGATACTCAAGAAAGGCGCTATCCAGACAGGATCAGGAAGCCTCCTCAAAGACTGAATTTATAAATGATTACTTTCAGCTGATGTATATAGTACAAAGAAAATTGTAATTGTAATTAGTTATTATTCAATTGTTAAATGAATGTTATGTACTGTTTATCTAAAAGGGGAGGAATTGTTGTGTATGTACCTTTAAGAGAGAACTGCTTTTATACTGTAGTACCGGTAGTGACCACACCTGTATATAAAGCAGTAGCAGGCTTCTGTACTTTCAGTTCCAGCATACCCTCTGTTCAGTAAACATCTCTATTACCGTTCTCCTGCAGTCCGTGTGTTATTGATGCACGGACACTACACAGGACCTTATTGAAAGCCTTCTGAAAGTCCAAATACACCACATCCACTGGTTCTCCCTTATCTATTTTACCAGTTACATCCTCAAAAAATTCCAGTAGATTAGTCAAGCACGATTTACCCTTTGTAAATCCATGTTGACTTTGTCCGATCCTGTCACTGTTTTCCAAGTGCTCTGCTATTACATCTTTTATAATGGACTCTAGCATTTTGCCCACTACCGATGTCAGGCTTACCGGTCTGTAATTCCCCGTTTTCTCTCTACCACCTTTTTTGAATAGTGGGGTAACATTAGCTACCCTCCAATCCATGGGTACTGTTCCAGATTCCATCGAATTCTGGAAGATGACCAGCAAAGCATCTACTATTTCTAGGGCCACCTCCTTAAGTACCCTAGGATGTAGATTATCAGGCCCTGGGGATTTATCGGCCTTCAATCCCATCAATTTCCTTAACACCATTTCCCTACAAATACTGATTTCTTTCAGTTTCTCCCTTTCATCAGACCGTATGTTCCCCGACATCTCTGGGAGGTTATTTATGTCCTCCTTTGTGAAGACAGAACCAAAATGTATATTTAATTGGTCTGCCATTTCTTTGTTCCCCATTATAAATTCCCCTGATTCTGACTGCAAGGGACCTACGCTTGACTTCACCAATCTTTTTCTTTTCACATATCTATAAAAGCTTTTACAGTAAGTTTTTATGTTCCCCGCAAGCTTACTCTCATATTCTCTTTTCCCCTTCTTAATTAATCCCTTTGTCCTCCTTTATTGAATCCTAAACTGCTCCCAATCCTCAGGTTTACTGCTTTTTCTGGACAATTTATATGTCCTCTCCTTGGATCTTATGCTATCCCTAATTTCCCTTGTTAGCCACGGTTGAGTCACCTTTTTTGTTTTATTTTTATGCCAAACTGGGATGAACAAATTCTGTAGTTCATCCATGCGGTCTTTCAATGTTTGCCATTGCCTATCCACCTTCAACCCTTTGCGTGACATTCCCCAATCAATCCTACCCAACTCGCGCCTCAGACCATCGTAGTTTCCTTTATTTAAATTCAGGACCCTAGTCTCTGAGTCAACTACTTCACTCTCCATCTTAATGAAGAATTCTATCATATTATGATCGCTCCGACCCAAGGGGCCTCGTACAACAAGATTGCTAATTAATCCTTTCTTGTTACATAATACCCAGTCTAAGATGGCCTGATCTCTGGTTGGTTCCTTGACATATTGGTCCAGGAAACCATCCCGTAAACACTCCAGGAATTCCTCCTCCACAATATTGTTACTAATTTGGTTAGCCCAATTTATATGTAGATTAAAGTCACCCATGTTGACTGCTGTGCCCTTATTGCACGCTTCTCTAATTTCCCTTTTAATGTCATCCCCAACCTCCGCATTACTGTTTGGAGGTCTATATACCACTCCCACTAACGTTTTCTGCCACTTGGTATTTCTCAGTTCTACCCATACAGATTCCACATCATCGGAGCTAATATCCTTCTTACAATTGTGTTAATCCCTTCTTTAACCAGCAATGCTACCCCACCTCCCTTTCCTATCAGTGTTACAATGAGTGGTGTAGGGTATATCAGAGTGTTACAGTGTGCAGTGTGGGGTATATCAGTGTGTTACAGTGAGCGGTGTGGGGTATATCAGATTGTTACAGTGAGGGGTGCGGGGTATATCAGAGTGTTACAGTGAGGGGTGTGGGGTATATCAGTGTGTTACAGTGAGAGGTGTGGGGTATATCAGAGTGTTACAGTGAGGGGTGTGGGGTATATCAGAGTGTTACAGTGAGGGGTGTGGGGTATATCAGAGTGTTACAGTGAGGGGTGAGGGGTATATCAGAGTGTTACAGTGAGGGGTGTGGGGTATATCAGAGTGTTACAGTGAGGGGTGTGGGGTATATCCGTGTTACAGTGAGGGGTGTGGGGTATATCTGTTTTACAGTGAGGGGTGTGGGGTATATCCGTGTTACAGTGAGGGGTGTGGGGTATATCTGTGTTACAGTGAGGGGTGCGGGGTATATCAGTGTTACAGTGAGGGGTGTGGGGTATATCAGAGTGTTACAGTGAGGGGTGTGGGGTATATCAGTGTTACAGTGAGGGGTGTGGGGTATATCAGAGTGTTACAGTGAGGGGTGTGGGATATATCAGAGTGTTACAGTGACGGGTGTGAGGTATATGCGTGTTACAGTGAGGGGTGTGCGGTATATCTGTGTTACAGTGAGGGGTGTGGGGTATATCAGTGTTACAGTGAGGGGTGTGGGGTATATCAGAGTGTTACAGTGAGGGGTGTGGGATATATCAGAGTGTTACAGTGAGGGGTGTGGGGTATATCAGTGTTACAGTGAGGGGTGTGGGGTATATCAGAGTGTTACAGTGAGGGGTGCGGGGTATATCTGTGTTACAGTGAGGGGTGTGGGGTATATCAGTGTTACAGTGAGGGGTGTGGGGTATATCAGTGTTACAGTGAGGGGTGTGGGGTATATCGGTGTTACAGTGAGGGGTGTGGGGTATATCGGTGTTACAGTGAGGGGTGTGGGGTATATCGGTGTTACAGTGAGGGGTGTGGGGTATATCAGTGTTACAGTGAGGGGTGTGCGGTATATCAGTGTTACAGTGAGGGGTGTGGGGTATATCAGTGTTACAGTGAGCGGTGTGGGGTATATCAGTGTTACAGTGAGGGGTGTGCGGTATATCAGTGTTACAGTGAGGAGTGTGGGGTATATCTGTGTTACAGTGAGGGGTGTGGGGTATATCAGTGTTACAGTGAGGGGTGTGGGGTATATCGGTGTTACAGTGAGGGGTGTGGGGTATATCAGTGTTACAGAGAGGGGTGTGGGGTATATCAGTTTTACAGTGAGGAGTGTGGGGTATATCTGTGTTACATTGAGGGGTGTGGGGTATATCAGTGTTATAGAGAGGGGTGTGGGGTATATCAGTGTTACAGTGAGGGGTGTGGGGTATATCCGTGTTACAGTGAGCGGTGTGGGGTATATCAGTGTTACAGTGAGGGGTGTGGGGTATATCTGTGTTACAGTGAGGGGTGTGGGGTATATCAGTGTTACAGTGAGAGGTGTGGGGTATATCTGTGTTACAAAGAGGGGTGTGGGGTATATCAGTGTTACAAAGAGGGGTGTGGGGTATATCAGTGTTACAGTGAGGGGTGTGGGGTATATCAGTGTTACAAAGAGGGGTGTGGGGTATATCAGTGTTACAGAGAGGGGTGTGGGGTATATCAGTGTTACAGAGAGGGGTGTGGGGTATATCAGTGTTACAGAGAGGGGTGTGGGGTATATCAGTGTTACAGTGAGGGGTGTGGGGTATATCTGTGTTACAGTGAGGGGTGTGGGGTATATCAGAGTGTTACAGTGAGGGGTGTGGGGTATATCAGTGTTACAGTGAGGGGTGTGGGGTATATCTGTGTTACAGTGAGGGGTGTGGGGTATATCAGAGTGTTACAGTGAGGGGTGTGGGGTATATCTGTGTTACAGTGAGGGGTGTGGGGTATATCAGTGTTACAGTGAGGGGTGTGGGGTATATCAGAGTGTTACAGTGAGGGGTGTGGGGTATATCTGTGTTACAGTGAGGGGTGTGGGGTATATCAGTGTTACAGTGAGGGGTGTGGGGTATATCAGTGTTACAGTGAGGGGTGTGGGGTATATCAGTGTTACAGTGAGGGGTGTGGGGTATATCTGTGTTACAGTGAGGGGTGTGGGGTATATCAGAGTGTTACAGTGAGGGGTGTGGGGTATATCAGAGTGTTACAGTGAGGGGTGTGGGGTATATCAGAGTGTTACAGTGAGGGGTGTGGGGTATATCAGAGTGTTACAGTGAGGGGTGTGGGGTATATCAGAGTGTTACAGTGAGGGGTGTGGGGTATATCAGAGTGTTACAGTGAGGGGTGTGGGGTATATCAGAGTGTTACAGTGAGGGGTGTGGGGTATATCAGAGTGTTACAGTGTGGGGTGTGGGGTATATCAGTGTTACAGTGAGGGGTGTGGGGTATATCAGAGTGTTACAGTGAGGGGTGTGGGGTATATCAGAGTGTTACAGTGTGGGGTGTGGGGTATATCAGTGTTACAGTGAGGGGTGTGGGGTATATCAGTGTTACAGTGAGGGGTGTGGGGTATATCAGAGTGTTACAGTGAGGGGTGTGGGGTATATCAGAGTGTTACAGTGAGGGGTGTGGGGTATATCAGAGTGTTACAGTGAGGGGTGTGGGGTATATCAGAGTGTTACAGTGAGGGGTGTGGGGTATATCAGAGTGTTACAGTGAGGGGTGTGGGGTATATCAGAGTGTTACAGTGAGGGGTGTGGGGTATATCAGAGTGTTACAGTGAGGGGTGTGGGGTATATCAGTGTTACAGTGAGGGGTGTGGGGTATATCTGTGTTACAGTGAGGGGTGTGGGGTATATCAGAGTGTTACAGTGAGGGGTGTGGGGTATATCTGTGTTACAGTGAGGGGTGTGGGGTATATCAGAGTGTTACAGTGAGGGGTGTGGGGTATATCAGTGTTACAGTGAGGAATTCTCCTTCGTGTCCTTGTGAATATTTATCCCTCAAGTAACAACAACATCAAATTGCATTTATATCGCGTCTCTAACGTCTTGAAACGCCCCAAGGCGCTTCACCGGAGTGTAATCAGACAAGATTTGATATCGAGCCACATAAGGAGGTATTAGGACTGGTGGGTGGGTTTTAAGGTGCAACTTAAAGGCGCAGAGAGAGGCGGAGAGGTTTAGGGAGGAAATTCCAGGATTTCGGTCCCAGGTAACTGAAGGCACGGCCGCCAATGGTGGAGTGATGGAAATCGGGGATGTGCAAGAGGCCGGAATTGAAGGAGCGCAGTGATCTCGGAGGGTTGTTCAGCTGGAGGAGATTACAGAGATAGGAAGTGGGCGAGGCTCTTGTGTATGTACCTTTAAGAGAAGAACGGATTTTATACTGCAGTACCGGCAGTGACCACACCTGTATAAAAAGCCCTAGCAGGCTTCTGTACTTCAGTCTGACGTTTACTCTCTGTTCAGTAAATACCTGTTTTATTGTTCTCCCGCAATCCGTGTATTATTAAGGCGCGGACTCTACAGTGGCGACGAGCAGGTTCGAACTCACCTGCAGTACTGCATCACCTCACGGGGATCTTTCCCTGAGAAGAAGCTTCTTGGAGGTCGAAGTCAGAGCAATGGGCGTCGACCGCGGGCAACTGCCCAAGGATCCATCGGAGTTCGGAGAATTGCGGGAGAGGCTGTGGAGAGCTGGGCTTGGCTCCCCTTTCAAGGTGTTCCAGCAAATTGTGCTGGTAGCAGGTAGTGCGCTGACCCTTCCGGACTGTGGCGGGCTCGAGCTCGATCGAGCGGCTCTGCAAAGGGGCCGCGCAGCGTCGCCGGGAGAAAAGAGAGAGAGAGAGGGTGGAGCGCACAGGGCGCGGTCGGTGCTCAAGAACCGGGCAGCGGAGAGAAAATAAATGAGGGGAAGGAAAAGTGAGACGCGCCGAAGCCGCGGGTCGCCGCCATTACCCTGTAGAACGCTAGGAGCAGCGTGGCAGCAAGGGGAAGAAGGAAAAGTGCGGGAGGCGCCATTTTATTCCATTGGGGAAGAAGAAAAAGCGCGGGAGGCGCCATTTTAAATCACCCAAGATGCCGAAGAGTGGCAGTATCACTGCTTTCGACAACGAGGTAGAAGACTGGACCACATATGTGGAAAGAATTGAAGTGTACTGCAATGCCAGTGAGGTGGCCAATGGAAAGAAGGCGTCGGTATTATTAAATTTAATGGGCGCGAGAACGTACGGCCTATTGCGGAATTTAATTACCCCAGCTAAACCAATGGAGAAAAGTTTTGAAGAGATTGTTAATATCTTACAGGAACACCTAAACCCTACACCGCTGCTGATAGCAGAAAGATTCAAGTTCCATAAAAGAAACCAGTACAGAGATGAGAACAATGCTGACTATCTTACGGAACTACGCAAGTTATCGAAGCACTGCCAGTTCGGAGCAGGACTGGCAGACACCTTACGGGATAAGTTTGTCTGTGGGCTCCAGAGTGAAGGAACCCAGAAACGAATACTTTCGGAAAAGGACCTGACGCTAGAACAGGCTTTCAGCGTGGCAGTATCCTACGAAGCAGCAGCACGGGGAGCTGCGGAAATACAACAGAAACCACAAGAATACAGCGCTAACGAAATGGCGTATGGAGCAGAAAAGTGCTATCGCTGCGGCAGAACAACCCATGATCAGAAGGACTGCTGGTTTAAGGACAAAGTATGCAGGCAATGCGGGAAAATGGGACATATAGCAAGAGTCTGCAGCTCAGGAAAGAAAACCAACACTACAAGAACTACTAAGGAAAAGTACAAGAAAGTAAAAAAAATGACAGACAGTAGTTCGGAAGATCAGGAGAGTGATAACGACTCCGGGAGCAGGAGACTAAGTTGTCTAAAGTTACACAACGTGATTGCAAAGGAGGATCACCGAACCATTTGGGTCACCCTCATGATAGCAGGGTCCCAAGTAAAGATGGAATTGGATACAGGATCAGCCCTAACTGTCATGAATCGACGAGACTATGAGCGGCTATTCTCACACATACCCTTAAAGGACACGTCCATTGTATTGAAGACATACACGGGGCAAAAAGTCTACCCCAGAGGAAAAATAAGGGTGCCAGTTAAATACAACGGCAAGGAAACACAGAAACTGTATCTATATATACTACAAGATGGAGGACCACCATTATTGGGACGTGAATGGATCCGAAAAATACAATTGGATTGGCATTCCATTCAGGCGCTAACTGTGACTGACAAAAAGGATGATGACGTCACACCTGGACGACTGTCACAAATTCTAACTGACGCGAAAGAGGTGTTCCAACAAGGACTTGGGACTCTAAAAGGAGTAAAGGCAACGATAAAAATCGAAGGTAACGCAAACCCAAAATGTTTTAAGGCCAGACCGGTGCCGTACGCGATCTGCCCAGCCGTTGAAGCAGAACTGGAGAGTCTGGAGCGTTCGGGTGTGCTGTCCAAGGTGGACTGGAGCGAGTGGGCCACACCCATCGTTCCTGTAATGAAGAAATCATTGAGCAGCACGCCTGGGGAGCCGAAGAAGGTTCGCATCTGTGGGGACTTCAAGGTAACTGTGAACCCAGTCCTGCACACAGTACAATATCCACTTCCACGGATAGAAGATATTTTCGCCTCACTATCTGGAGGGAAACGCTTTACGAAGATTGATCTGGCCCAAGCGTATCTACAAATGGAGGTGGAAGAAGCATCTAGGAAATACCTCACGATAAACGCTCACAAAGGCCTTTACCAGTACAATCGACTGGTATTCGGGGTAGCATCAGCCCCGGCTATTTGGCAGAGGGTGATGGAACAAGTCCTGCAAGGGATCCCAGGGACCCAGTGTTATTTGGACGACATCCTGGTTACGGGCGAAAATGACAGTGAACACCTTGCCAACCTGGAGCAGGTGCTCACTAGATTACAGGAATATGGGCTACGAGTCAACCGCCCCAAATGCGAGTTCTTCAGGAGACAAATCTCGTATTGTGGCCACATGATTGATGAGGAAGGGTTGCATAAGTCGCCAGACAAGATTGAGGCTGTAGTCAAGGCTCCAGCACCGGAAAATGTGTCGCAACTGAGGTAGTTTCTCGGGCTGGTGAACTACTACCATAAGTTCTTGCCGAATTTATCTACAATTCTGCACCCACTGAACACCCTGCTGCAAACTGGAGTAACATGGAAATGGAGTGATGAGTGTAAGCGTGCCTTTCAGAAATGTAAATGCCTAATCACTTCAAAAGAAGTGTTGGCCCACTACAACCCAACACTACCGATTCGGTTGGCATGTGATGTGTCTCCCTACGGCATCGGAGCGGTGCTGTCACACAAATTCCTTGACGATTCAGAGAGGCCAATAGCCTTTGCGTCGCGCTCGTTAACCTCAGCCGAGCGTAACTACGCCCAGATTGACAGGGAGGCCCTCAGCCTGGTGTGGGGGGTGAAGAAGTTCAATCACTATCTGCACGGGCAGAAATTCACCCTACTGACTGATCATCAGCCCTTGGTCTCCATTTTTAACCCAAAGAAGGGCGTTCCGGTGATGACGGCGCAACGGTTGCAAAGATGGTCACTTTTCCTAGGGCCACATCAGTACGACATAGAGTACAAGGGTACGAAGCAGCATGGAAACGCTGATGGGCTGTCGCGTCTACCGTTGCCTACGGTAGAGGAAGCACCTGCAGTGGACCCTGTTGAGATATTCCATGCGACCATAGTCGAATGTCTGCCTGTTACAAACTCAATGTATAGAGAAGGAAACCCGAAATGACCCGACACTCTCTCGGGTCTATGATTTGACGGTGAAGGGATGGCAAGCACATGGCGACTCACTGTTGCCAGCATTCTCGCCAAGGAGAGAACAGCTGTCAGTGTGCCGGGGGACCTTGATGTGTGGATCCCGAGTGGTAATTCCACCCAAGTTGAGAGACAGAGTGCTCAATGAGCTTCATGAGGGTCATCTGGGAGGGGTAAAAATGAAAAGCCTAGCCAGGGCTTATGTGTGGTGGCCGGGAATCGATAAACAAATCGAGGACCTGACCAAGAGCTGCTCAGGATGCCAGAAAGTCCAAAATGCACCACCACAGGCCCCTCTACACCCATGGGAGTGGCCCTCATCTCCATGGCAACAGGTACACATTGATTTTGCTGGTCCATTTATGGACTCAGTGGCCTAGAAATTCAGTTTGGGCCCGCCAGCTGGCTTGCGCCCAAAAGTTAGCGCTGCGCGCGGAGCCAGTTGCGCCCGTGAGATATTCAGTTTTTGCGCCCCAAGTTGGAACCGGGTGCTGTTCCAGGGTGTGCCCGCCCCCGCTTGGGGCGCTGAAACTGAATTTCAGCGCTCTAGGTGCCGCTGCGCCACCTGATGCGATGCGGCAGGCTGCGGTACTGCAGGCCTCCTCCTTCTCTTAAGGTGGAGGTGCCTGCAACGGGGAGATCGCCGCTGGATTGTGCCAGCAAATGAGCCCGGCACCACGGAGAAGTGCCGGGCTCGCGGAAAGCAGCCGGCAATGCCGCGGGGGGGGGTGGTGGAGGAGGCCGGGAAGGAGGTGCGGGCAGGCGGCCGCCGAAAAAGCGGCCGGCCGCACCTCCACCTTTATGCGCCCCACTAAGGCTGCAGTAAGGCCCTGGTCTCCGGATGTTAGTAGCGGCCGCCACGGAGGAGGCGGCGGCAACTGAATATGGGGGTCGGGCCGGCATCGGGGCGGAAACGGGGCACTGCGCACACTGATGATGTCATCGGTGCCGGCGCAGCGCTACCGGCTACCGCCGCCATTACCGCCGAGCTCAATATCAGCGCAACCTCCTCTACTGGTGCAGAGGTCCTCTTTGGGCCTTAACTGGGTGCAAAGCCCACTGAATTTCTAGGCCAGTGTTTCTAATCACCGTGGATGCCCATTTGAAATGGCCAGAGGTCATCAAAATGTCCTCCACCACCACGGAGAAAACTATTGCAGTCCTACGGACCATCTTCGCCAGGAATGGCTTGCCAGAACAGATTTGCTCCGACAATGGGCCACAGTTTGTGTCCGAGGATTTCCGGAGGTTTCTGAGGAATAATGGGGTGAAACATTACACATCTGCCCCATATCATCCAGCCACAAATGGATTGGCTGAGAGGTTTGTTCAGACCTTTAAAAAGGCAATAAAGGTGATGTATAACGACAACATACCACTACAACACAAGGTAGATAATTTCTTGTTTGCTTACCGGAATGCGACACATGCAGTCACCAACCAAGCTCCAGCCATAATGTTCTTCCCGAAGGCTAAGATGTCGCCTGGATTTGCTCAAACCAAACATAAGACGAGATGTTGAGGATAAGCAATTCCAGCACATCAACGAGAAGCCAACCAGGAGCTTCAAGATAGGACAACCAGTCTTGGCCCGCGACTACCGAACAGAAAAATGGCAGCCAGGAACGATATGCACACAGCAGGGACCACTAATGTACACAGTGGACGTTGGAGAGAGCATCGTGAGACGCCATGCTGACCAGATTCTAGAGTCACAGGAACAAGCCAAACCTATACCACGAGCATGTGCACCTGGTAATGAACCCGAAGTACAGATTGCGTCTACCTCAGAAGCAGTGGTATTGGAAGCTGACGAACCAACCAATGACAATGAGCCAGAATCGACTCCACCGCAAGAACAGTATACTCGAGAAAGGCGCTATCCAGTCAGGATCAGGAAGCCTCCTCAAAGACTGAACTTATAAATAATTATTTCAGTTGATGTATATAGTACCGAGAAAATTGTAATTGTAATTAGTTATTATTTAGTTGTTAAATGAATGTTATGTACTGTTTATCTAAAAGGGGAGGAATTGTTGTGTATGTACCTTTAAGAGAAGAAGTGATTTTATACTGCAGTACCGGCAGTGACCACACCTGTATAAAAAGCCCTAGCAGGCTTCTGTACTTCAGTCTGACGTTTACTCTCTGTTCAGTAAATACCTGTTTTATTGTTCTCCCGCAGTCCGTGTATTATTAAGGCGCGGACTCTAGAGAGGCCATGAAGGGATTTGAAAGCAAGGATAGAAATAGACTTAGAACAGAACCTGAATGGGTCATTAAAGTGCGCGGGCTCAGGTGGAACAGGAATCCTGCCCACATCCTGGTCTGCAGTTAAACGGGTGGTTCCAAGTGGAAAATCTAGGTTTCCATCTCTCTCTCTGTCTCTCTCTGTCTCTCTCTCTGTCTCTTTCTCTCTCTCCGTCTTGCTCGTTCTCTCTCTCTCTCTCTGTCTCTCTCTCTCTGTCTCTTTCTCTCTCTTCCCGGCTCTTTTTTTCTGTCTCGCTCTCTCTCTGTCTCTTTCTCTCTCCGTCTCGCTCGTTCTCTCTCTCTCTCTCTGTTTGTCTCTGTCTCGTTCTCGCTCTCTCGCTCTTTCTCTCTCTCTCTCAGTGGTGGTAGCGCTGGACTCTATTTCAAAGTTGTGGGGAGCTTGCAGTCCTGGGAACAGGTTAAATCAATCTGGTTTTATTATCTCAGCCCAGGAATGAGACGTGGGATTTGATTGTGTTACACTGCCACCTAGAGAACAGGTACTGTGATCACATTTGAGCATTTGCTCATTTACAGATCAGGAACGAAGGAAAGAAGAGGGAGCTGCAGATTACAACGATAGGTTGGGGGAACGGAGAGTCAGAGTGGTAGAGGCTACAGAGTGGGGGAGGAGAGGGTGAGGCTGGAGAGTGGGAGGGGAGAGAGAGACTCAAAGAGGGACTGAGGCTGGAGAACAGAGGAGGGGGGAGAGAGAGAGAGAGAGACGGATGGGGGGTGGGGAGAGATGGAGTCCTGACAGGGGTGGGAGGCAGACACCCTGGAGAGAGAAAGGGGAGAGAAAACAAATTGAAGGCAGAGACTGGGATGAGCAAGACATGATAAGCCGTGGCTTAGTGGGTAGCGCTCTCTCTCGTGTCCGAGTCAGAAGGTTGTGGGTTCAAGTCCCACTCCAAAGACTTGAGCATAAAATCTAGGTTGACACTCCAGTGCAGTACTGAGGAAGCACTGCACTGTCGGAGGGGCAGTACTGAGGGAGTGCTGCACTGTCGGAGGGGCAGTACTGAGGGAGCGCTGCACTGCCGAAGGGGCAGTACTGAGGGAGTGCCGCACTGTCGGAAGGTCAGTACTGAGGGAGCGCTGCAATGTCAGAGGGGCAGTACTGAGGGAGTGCTGCACTGTCGGAAGGTCAGTACTGAGGGAGCGCTGCAATGTCAGAGGGGCAGTACTGAGGGAGTGCTGCACTGTCGGAGGGGCAGTACTGAGGGAGTGCTGCACTGTCGGAGGGGCAGTACTGAGGGAGCGCTGCACTGTCGGAGGTACCGTCTTTCAGATGAGACGTTAAACCGAGGCCCCGTCTGCTCTCTCAGGTGGACATAAAAGATCCCTCGGCCACTATTTGAAGAAAAGCAGGGGAGTTCGCCCTGGTGTCTTGGCCAACATTCCTCCCTCAGCCACCATCACCTGAAGCACATTAATTGACAATTCCCGATTGCTATTTGTGGGATCTTGCTGCCCTCAAAAATGGCAGCCTCGTTTGCCCACAGGATGGCAGCGACTGCACTTCAAAGTTAACCAGTGCATGAGAAGCCCTTTGAGATATTTTTTGAGAGCGATAAATTGCGATATAAATGCACGCCTGTCTTTACTTGTTGACTGCTATGACATTTAAAAAAAAGTTGAGCCAAACAAAACCAGTTTCTCGTGTGCCTTGCACAGGGCAGGCAGCCCCTCGCTGAAGACATGGTTTGGGGTCAGCAGTGTTTCTGGAATATCTGCTTCACCAAGTGGGGCTGACCACATTGGAGTGTCCCTTTAAATGTGCTAATGATGTTGCTGTGTCCTGTAACTCTCCTCTGCTGTTGTGTCCGGCGGATTTATTATTTTTCCCAGCAGAACCAATCAGTATTCAATCAAATTAATCAATAAAAATATCGATTTTGCTCCACAGGGGGGCCTTCGCCTTTCAGAGGGGCGCTGAAGGGGCGTGGCCTCCGCGGCTTCTCATTTGAATATTAATTTATGTAGCAATAATGACGCAATAAACGGACGCCCCGCCCCTGCACTAACCAGACTCTGATTGGTGAATAGAGCCGGCTCATTAATGGGCCGTGCCGCCCTGTCATTGGTTAGTCATGGTATCAGTCAAGGCGGGGCCGGGATTTGATTGGTGACAAAAACTGTTACAGCGCTGGGGGGCGTTTCCTTCCGGATTCAGAGGCATGTGACTGAGGATCAGAGAGAGAGACAGACAGGAGATACAGACAGGGAGATAGACACAGACAAGGGGGTACAGACAGACACACACAGAGGGAGAGAGAGGATACAGACAGGGAGACAGAGACAGACAAGGGGGTACAGACAGACACAGAGGGAGAGAGAGAGACAGACAAGGGGGTAGAGAGAGAGAGAGAGAGAGAGACAAGGGGGTACAGACAGACCGAGAGAGAGAGACAAGGGGGTACAGACAGAGAGAGAGAGAGGGGGTACAGAGAGCGACAAGGGGGTACAGACAGAGAGAGAGAGAGAGAGGGTACAGAGAGAGACAAGGGGGTACAGACAGACCGAGAGAGAGAGAGAGAGACAAGGGGGTACAGACAGAGAGAGAGAGACACAAGGGGGTACAGACAGAGTACAGACCTGGGGTACAGACAGAGACAGACAGACGGTACAGACAGTAGACAGGGGGTACAGAGAGAGAGACAGACAAGGGGGTACAGACAGAGAGACATAGGGGAATAGAGAGAGAGAGAGAGACAGACCTGGGGCACAGACAGAGACACAGACCTGGGGCACAGACAGAGACACAGACCTGGGGCACAGACAGAGACACAGACCTGGGGCACAGACAGAGACACAGACCTGGGGCACAGACACGGGAATAGAGAGAGAGGTGGCACTAGAGAGGGAGAGAGATATAAATAGATAGACAGGGGGAAATAGAGATAGAGGGGTATACAGACAGGGGAGAGAGAGGGTTGGGTAAGGGGAGAGACAGGGATATAAGGAGAGACAGGGGAAGGGGGTATAGATAGGGGGATAGAGTGACAGGGATAGAGAGAGACACACCGACAGGGGTGGGGGGATAGAGACAGGGGGAGACAGAGGTGGGGGAGACAGAGGTGGGGTACAGACAGTGAGACAGTGACAGAGGGGGGGAGAGAGAGAGAGAGAGAGAGAGAGAGAGAGGGGGCTGGGGTAAGACAGTGACAGAGGGAGAGATAGGGGACAAATAACCAGAAAAAAGCATTTTAATTTTGTGTTCTTTGTGTGGTAATGAAGATTAAATGTTAAATGTATGGATTAGCCTCTTGCAGCTGTTGGAGGGTTCAAGGTTCGATTTTAATCTGACGTTTATGTCGTTGCATCCAGAGTTAGGGACTGGATTGTTGCTGGTTTAATCGTTAACATTGCACATTGACGTGAAGTTTCAGGGTGACTTTGAGAAACTCATTCTGAAAGCAGCAAAGATCTGTCTGGAGCAAGTAGATATCATTTGGATAGGGGCTTTAAAAATTGATGTAAGAGACAGTGGATTGGAGCTGTGTTCTGTCTGTTGGTCCATTGACCTCACCCTCCCCTCTGAATCTCCCCTCCCCTCTGAATCCAGGATGTCAGTCTCCCAGAATCGGGGTCTCTTTGTCCGCCTGCTTGGTTGCTGGAAGCCCCTGTTCAGTGGCAAGTTTCTGCTTGTGACCAACACCGTGAGCTGCGGAGCTCTGATGGCGACTGGGGACGTGATCCAGCAAACCCGGGAAATCCGTCGGGATCCTGACCGCCTGCGGGAGTGGGCTCGAACAGGTAAAGAAAACATTTCTATAGCGCCTTTCACGACCACTGGACGTCCCAAAGCGCTTTACAGCCAATAAAGTACTTTTTTGAAGTGTAGTCACTGTTGTAATGTGGGAAACGCGGCAGCCAATTTGCGCACAGCAAGCTCCCACAAACAGCAACATGATAATGACCAGATAATCTGTTTTGATTGGCTGCTGCATTTCCTACATTACAACAGTGACTACACTTCAAAAGTACTTCATTGGCTGAGGGATGAATGTTGGCCAGGACACCGGGGGAACTCTCCTGCTCTTCTTCGAAATAGTCATCGAGTCATAACGGCACAGAAGGAGGCCATTCGGCCCATCCAGTCCATGCCGGCTCTCTGTAGAACAATCCAGTCAGTCCCATTCCCCCGCTCTATCCCCGTGGCCCTGCAAGTTTATTTCCCTCAAGTGCCGATCCAGTCTCCCCTTGAAAACATCGAGTGTCTCCGCTTCCACCACTTCCGTCGGCAGCGAGTTCCAGGTCCTCACCACTCGCTGCGTAAAAAAGTTTTTCCTCACATCCCCCCTGTATCTCTTGCCCAAAACCTTAAATCTGTGTCCCCTAGTCCTTGTACCATCAACTAGTGGGAACAGCCTTTCCCCGTCTAGCCTATCCAAACCCGTCATAATCTTGTCCACCTCTATCAAATCACCCCTCAACCTCCTTTGCTCTAATGAAAACAAATTCAACTTCTCCAACCTGTCCTTGTAGCTAAGATCCCCCATCCTGGAACCATTCTGGTAAATCTCCTCTGCACCCTCTCAAGGGCCTTCACATCCTTCCTAAAGTGTGGTGACCAGAACTGGACGCAATACTCCAGTTGTGGCCTAACCAGCGCTTTGTAAAGGTTCAGCATAACTTCTCTACTTTTGTACTCAATACCTCTATTTATGAAGCCCAAGATCCCATATGCTTTGCTAACCACTCTCTCAATATGTCCTGCCACCTTCAGGGACCTATGCACATTAACTCCCAGGTCCCTCTGTCCCTGCACACTCTTTAAAACTGTGACATTAAGTGTATATTGCCCCTCTCTGTTCCTTCTGCCAAAATGCATCACCTCACACGTCTCTGTATTACAGTAAATTCCATCTGTCACTTGTCTGCCCATTCTGCTAGCCTTTCTATGTCCTGTTGCAGTCGATTGGTATCATCCTCACTGTTTGCCACACCCCCAAGTTTGGTGTCAAACTAATAGTGGCCGTGGGATCTTTTATGTCCACCTGAGAGGGCAGACGGGGCCTCGGTTTAACGTCTCATCTGAAAGACGGCACCTCCGACAGTGCAGCACTCCCTCAGCATTGCACTGGGAGTGTCCGCCTGGATTATGGGCTCAAGTCTCTGGAGTGGGGCTCGAACTCGTGACTACCTGACTCAGAGGTGAGAGTGATACCCTCGGAGGGAGGGAGGGAATTTTTAGAAACTTGCTTGGCAATATGTAACCCTGTTCCTTATCCCGCGTATCTCCCAACCCTCCAACCCTCCCCCCCCCCCCCCCCCCCCCCTCCTTACCACATACCACATGCTGAAGGAGTTGTCAGGTTTCTGGTCACCTCCATGGCCTGTTATTTTGAGCAGTGCCGACCAGAGGACTCTGGGGGTGTGGTGGGGGGCAGGGGGGGGGGGTGGAGGGATGGTGGTTCTAGCCCAGGTCTATCTGAGATCAGACTGCTGCGCTGCTATAAATTGGCCTCAGCACCATGGGCTGGGGAGGGGGAACGATGGCCGCCCTGCGATCCCTGCTGGATAGTGCGCGGGCGTCTGGGGAGGCCAGGATTGGGGCCCGGCCATGACGACTCCCTCAGTCAAATAGCTCGCCACACTTACGTGCAAAAATGGTAACGGGCAAAGTACCAAAACGGCATCCAGGTCTCGTTCAACTTGTTAACAAACCCTTGATGATACACGGAGTCATTTCCCAAAGAGATTTTTCACCAGGATTCTAAAGGTAAGCAAAGGAGTGGGTGGCCATTCGGCCCATCTGGTTTACCCTTCCATTGAAACCCTCGATTCCTCCCATCACAGTGTCTGCCTGCCTGCCTCTCGGAGGCTCCCACTCCCCTACCCGCAGCCTGTTCCAGATATCGAGCACTCTGTGAGGCAGGGCTTCCCACCATCGATCTACAATCTGCCCCTTTTCCCTAGTGTGCACCTGTTGTCGTGCTGTCAGTTGGCCCCAGAACCGTGGGCCGGGGAGGGGGAAAGGCGGCCATCCTACGATGCCTGCTGCAAAGTGCGTGGAGGTCGGAGGGGGTCAGGATTGGGGTCTGGCCATGATGCCCCCGTCAGTCAACTAGCTCATTCCTGCTCAAAAATGGTCACAGGCAAAGTAGCAAAGGGGGATCCAGGCTCGCGATTTGGTTTAAGTTGTAACAATGACTTGGGATTAACCTTTTCTACTCACTCAATATCTTAACACACCTCTAGAAGGGCCTCTTCTCATTGATGGCCATTCAAGGCTGAATTACATAGGATATACGGCACAGAAACAGGCCATTCGGCCCAACCAGTCCATGCCGGCGTTTATGCCCCACTCGAGCCTCCTCCCGTCTTTCCTCATCTAACTCTATCAGCGTAACCCTCTATTCCCTTCTCCCTCAGATGCTTGTCCAGCCTCCCCTTAAATGCATCGATACTATTCCCCTCAACCACTCCCTGTGGTAGCGAGTTCCACATTCTCACCACTCTCTGGGTAAAGAAGTTTCTCCTGAATTCCCTATTGGATTTCTTGGTGACGATCTTATATTGATGGCCTCTAGTTATGCTCTTCCCCACAAGTGGAAACACTCTCTCTGTATCCACTCTAACAAAACTTTTTATAATTTTAAAGACCTCTATTAGGTCGCCCCCTCGGCCTTCTCTTTTCAAGAGAAAAGAGACCCAGCCTGTTCATGACGATCAGCCATGATCGCATTGAATGGCGGAGCAGGCTCGAGGGGCCGAATGGCCGACTCCTGCTCCTATCTTCTATGTTTCATCCTTTCCTGATGGGTATAACCTCGCATTTCTGGTATTATCCTTGTGAATCTTGTTTGCAGTTTCTCCAGTGCTCGCACTGGCCCTTTTATTCTGGCCAGTGTCATCAGAACAGGAGGAGGCCATTCAGCCCCTCGAGCCAGTTCCGCCATTCAATGAGATCATGGTTGATCTGCGACCTAACTCCATATACCTGCCTTTGGCCCATATCCCTTAATACCTTTGTGTGGTAAACCACTTTTGTCGTTCACTATCGTTACACTATAGTTATCACTGTTATATCGTTATCACTGTTCACACTGTTGTATCACTACACGAGGTCGCCTCTTGTCACGCTGTTATACCTGGGCTGAACACTGCTGACTCCGCCCATGGCTCCACCTACCTGCCCAGGTATAAAGGTGATCGACTGGCTGGTATTCCTCCTTGTTGGATCCGATCACCCACGAGGGTGGGCTCTGTTATTTAGCCAATAAAAACCTATAGTTACTTTCTTAACTCGTCGCTTTTCATTGGATGAATTGATAGGTATATCAATTTTATTGGCTAAATTTAAAAATGTCGACACTTGAGCAGTCAAACTGTAGTGTCCGTGTGTAGATAAAGACACTGAAGACAGGAGTTGGTTCATAGGTATTTACTAAGCAAGTCTGGGGGGGGGGGGGGTTCTAAAGGATATACACAATACACAGGCTTATATAGCCCAAGTGGCAATTACCGGCATTACGCACACCTGGGGCTCTTAAAGGCACATACACCACAATTCCTCCCCTTCTAGCTAACTAGTACATCATATTTTAAGTAATTATTAATTACATGTTATATGCAAAATAATATACATTGCTGTATTAATTAATTATAAGTTAGTCTCTCAGGAGGCTTCCTGACTCGGTCCGGATAACGCCTCGGGGGTGTAGTAGGTTCTTCTGGCAAGGCTGATTCGGCTTGAAGGCCAGTGTCGGGTTCATCGGGTTCCAGTATCACCGGATTGGAGGTAGATATGGGTATCTCTACTTCATCGTTGGATGTATAGCGTGGTGGGGTAGGTTGTCCCTTTTCGGATGACTTGATGATTTGGTCAGCATGGCGCCTTATTATGCTTTCTCCGATGTCCACGGTATACATCAGTGGTCCTAGTCGTGTGCAGATAGTTCCAGGCTGCCATTTCTCGGTACGGTAGTCCCGGGCCAAAACCGGTTGGCCTATCTGGAAGGCCCTAGTTGGCCTTTCATTCATGCCCTGAAACTGCCGGTTCTCCACGTCCCTTCGGATGTTGGGCTTGACCAAATCCAGCCGGCATCTTAGGTTTCTATTGTAGAACATCATGGCGGGAGTTTGGTTTGTAACCATATGTGTTGCATTCCTATATGCAAATAAGAAGTTATCCACCTTGTGCTGAAGTTTTATGTCTTCATTACCCATGGCCTTTATGGCCTTCTTAAAGGTCTGGACAAACCTTTCAGCCAATCCATTGGTGGCGGGATGGTATGGGGCGGACGTGTAGTGCTTTACCCCATTGTTCTTTAAGAACTTTCTAAATTCTTCGGACACAAATTGCGGTCCATTATCAGAACATATCTGTTCCGGCAGCCCATTCCTGGCAAATATGGTCCTTAATACTGTGATGGTTTTTTCCGTGGTGGTGGAGGACATCTTTATTACCTCCGGCCACTTGGAGTGTGCATCAACTGCGATTAAGAACATTGAGTCCATAAATGGACCAGCAAAGTCGATGTGCACCCTTTGCCAGGGAGATGAGGGCCACTCCCATGGATGTAGAGGGGCCTGTGGCGGAGCATTTTGGACCTTCTGGCATCCTAGGCAGCTCTTGGTCATGTCTTCGATGTCTCCATCGATACCTGGCCACCATACAAACGCCCTAGCTAGGTTCTTCATTTTCACTCCACCCAGATGCCCCTCGTGAAGCTCCTTTAGCACTTTATCCTGGAGTTTGGGTGGATTTTTTATTTTCAGATCGGCATACACGTGGAATGTGTCCCATCTTTCCGCATCGCCTGCATGCTTTTTCTTTGAACCAGCAATCCCTCTGGTCATGGTTGGATCTGCCGCAGCGATAACATCTCTCGAAACCCCGTGTCATTTCATGGGTGCCGAAGTCCTGTGGCCTTTGCTGTATCTTTGCCGCTCCTATTGCACTGAAAGCCTTGTCCAGTGTTAAATCTTTTCCAGAAGATACCTTTTTTTGTGTTTCTACACTTAGGGGATCGCAGATGAATTTGTCTTGCAGAGAATCTGCCAGTCCTGCCTCGAATTGGCAGTGTAGGGTATCAACAATCTCCTCAAAATTCTTGTCCATCGGTTCGGCTGGAGTGATTAAGTTGCGTAACAGCTTGTATGTTTCTGCGCCCATTAGATCCAGAAGCACTGAAGCTTTTTTTTCATCTTCTATTCCATTTGCGGTGCAAAACACCTCCACTCTTTCTACATATGTGGTCCAATCCTCTATCTTGTTATCAAAAACATCAATATTGCCAAAGTTAGGCTCTGTTTCGTTATCAAAAGCATCAATATTGCCAGACTTGGGCATTTCAAAAAAGATATGGCGCTTCCCGCGCTTTTTTTTTTTTCTCTCTGTAGCAACGATATGGCGCTTCCTGTGCTTTCCCGCCGCTGCTACCGATAACAACGCTGTTTTACTGTGGTTTCCGTTTATTCACTGTTGGAGACCCGTTCCCGACGGAGGTCTAAACGCTGACCTGCTTGCTGCGCCGGCCGTCTCCCGAGTGCACCCTCCCAGTCCGTTATTGCTTGCCTCCGATTTCGCTGCCTGTCTCAGCTGTAGAGCCCGCCGCTGGAGCCCCAGCCTGACGCCCAGGAAGGATTAGCGCAGTACCTGCCACCAGCTTGGCCAGCTGGTGAAACCACAGTTTCTCTTACTTCTTTGAGTCTTCTGGACGCTGGAGGAATCGATGTCCTTGAGGTGCTGCCGAATTGCAGGTAAGTCCGTTTCCACTTCGTCGCCACTGTAGTGTCCGTGTGTAGATAAAGACACTGAAGACAGGAGTTGGTTCATAGGTATTTACTAAGCAAGTCTGGGGCGGGGGGGGTTCTAAAGGATATACACAATACACAGGCTTATATAGCCCAAGTGGCAATTACCGGCATTACGCACACCTGGGGCTCTTAAAGGCACATACACCACACAAACGACCAGCCAGACGCCCAACTACAACAGCCACAGCAGCCGGCCTGGCTGCGAGCCCTCAGACCACCGTACCTGGACCTAAACCCACAGGCAGCAAACTCAGCCCTCGACTTCGAACACTGGCTGAGCTGCTTCGAAGCCTACCTGGGAGAATCCGGCGTGCCTCAGAAATCCATGCTAAGAGTTCTGAACGCCCAAGTGAGCCCTAAAGTATTCGCACTCATCCGAGACCTTAAAACATACGAGGACGCCATCAACCGGCTGAAAAGACAGTACCAAACCCCGGTAAATTCCATGTATGCCAGACACCTCCTAAGATCCCGCCCGCAACAGCCAGGAGAGCCCGTGGAGGAATTTTTACGGGTGCTACAAGCACTCGGCAGAGACTGTAACTTTAAAGCGGTAACGGCGGCAGAAAATACTGAAGACAATGTCCGCGATGCCTTCGTGAAAGGCCTGCGGTCCGACTACTCACGGCAAAGACTACTGGAAGCAAGGGACCTCGACCTGGACAAAGCTGCAGCCCTCGCTCTCTCTCTGGAAGTGGCCCATCGGGACCTCGAGGCATACTCAAGGTACTGTAACTCGCGACCCTGGGACTTGGGACCAACCCCGACCGCGATACCCCCCGCAGCAACCCCCCTGGGACCTACCTCAGCGTCGGCGTCCCGGACCCGATCGAGACCGCCACCCCCGGTACCGGCTCCGACATCGGACCCCCGCGATCGGGCCACCGGCTGCTTCTTCTGCGGCCAGGCGAAACACCCGAGGTCGCGCTGCCCAGCCAGGAACTCTACCTGCTCAAACTGCATGAAGAAAGGCCACTTCGCTAAGGCCTGCAGAGGTGGATCATCAGAGGCCAGCAGTGCCTCATGCGAGCTGTGGGGGCGGCCATCTTCCTTCAAGGCAACAGAGGCCAGCATCCCCACATGTGAGTCATGGGGCGGCCATCTTTGATACAGGCAACCGACACCAGCAGTGCCTCGTGAGTTACGGGGGCAGCCATCTTCTCCGCCATTTTGTCCAACCTCGTGGGAGACGCCATTTTACCCACCACGCTCGACCGCCACCGTGCCTCTAGACCCGACTACCGCCTCACCCGCAGACTACAGCAACTCGCTCAGCTATACACTAGCCTCCGTCTCACTGGACCAAGCCCGCCCGCATCACCTGTCCAAGTCAATGATGGACATCAGAGTAAACGGCCACGCCACGACCTGCCTGTTCGACAGCGGAAGCACGGAGAGTTTCATCCACCCAGACACGGTGAGCCACTACTCCCTCCCTGTCCTGCCAACGCGCAACCGGATCTCGATGGCATCGAGATCCCACGCCACAGACATCAGCGGCTACTGTGTTGTGACCCTATCGGTTAAGGGTACGGAGTATAAAAATTTTAAACTCCTCGTCCTCCCCCAGCTATGCGCCGCCGTCCTACTAGGGCTAGACTTCCAATCCCACCTCCAAAGCGTCACGCTAGCATACGGCGGACCCCTCCCCCCACTCACAGTCGACAACCAACAGATTTTAAACCGCCCACCGCGTAACACCTGCGGCCTATCCACCCTCAAGGTCCCGCCACCTTCCCTGTTCGCTAACCTCACCCCCGACTGCAAACCCGTCGCGACCAAGAGCAGGCGGTACAGCGCCGGGGACAGAGCTTTCATTAGCTCTGAGGTGCAGCGTCTCCTGAAGGAGGGCATCATCGAAGGGAGCACCAGCCCCTGGCGTGCCCAGGTCGTGGTAGTTAAGACGGGCAATAAGAACCGCCTGGTCATCGACTACAGCCAGACCATAAACAGGTACACCCAGCTGGACGCATACCCCCTTCCCCGCATATCTGATATGGTCAATCAGATCGCACAATATCGAGTATTCTCCACCATCGACCTTAAGTCGGCCTACCACCAACTCCCTATCCTCCCTGAGGACCGCCAGTATACCGCCTTCGAGGCGAATGGCCGCCTCTACCACTTCCTTAGGGTTCCCTTCGGCGTCACCAACGGGGTTTCGGTCTTCCAAAGGGAGATGGACCGGATGGTTGATCAGAACGGGCTGCACGCCACGTTCCCCTACCTAGATAACGTCACCATCTGCGGCCGCGACCGGCAGGACCATGACGTTAATCTGGAGAGATTCCTCCGTACGGCCCAACGGCTGAACCTCACCTACAATAAGGAGAAATGTGTGTTTAACACCTCGCGCCTTGCCATCCTCGGCTGTGTAGTAGAGAACGGAGTCATCGGCCCCGACCCCGAAAGAATGCGTCCCCTCATGGAGCTACCCCTCCCCCACTGTCCAAAGGCTCTGAAGAGAACCCTGGGGCTCTTCGCCTACTGTGCCCAATGGGTGCCCAATTATGCAGACAAAGCCAGACCCCTCATGAAGTCCACATCCTTCCCCCTTACGGAGGAAGCGTGCGCAGCCTTCTCCCTCATTAAGGGAGACATCGCCAAGGCCACAATGCACGCAGTGGACGAGTCCATCCCCTTCCAAGTGGAGAGCGATGCATCCGACTTCGCCCTAGCCGCTACCCTTAACCAGGAGGGGAGACCAGTGGCCTTCTTCTCAAGGACCCTACAGGGCCCTGAGATCCGACACTCGTCGGTCGAGAAGGAGGCCCAAGCGATTGTGGAGGCGGTACGACGCTGGAGGCATTACCTGGCAGGCAAACGATTTACCCTCCTCACCGACCAGCGTTCGGTCGCTTTTATGTTTAATAACAAGCTGAGGGGCAAAATCAAGAATGACAAGATATTGAGGTGGAGAATCGAACTATCCACCTATGATTATGATATCTTGTACCGGCCAGGTAAGCTGAACGATCCCCCTGATGCTCTGTCACGAATTACATGCGCCAGCACGCAAAGTGATAGACTTCAGACCCTCCACAACGACCTCTGCCACCCCGGGGTCACCAGACTTTACCACTTCATTAAGGCCCGCAACCTGCCATACTCCATCGAGGAGGTCAGGACCATGACCAGGAACTGCCAGACCTGTGCCGAGTGCAAACCGCACTTCTTTAGGCCGGACAGAGCAAGCCTGAGCAAGGCCACCCGCCCCTTCGAGCGCCTGAGCATCGACTTTAAGGGGCCCCTCCCGTCCTCTGACCGTAATGTGTACTTCCTCAACATTGTTGATGAGTACTCCCGTTTCCCCTTTGCCTTCCCCTGCCCAGACATGACCAGTACCACGGTCATTAAATGCCTGAACGACCTCTTCGCCTTGTTCGGGTTCCCAAACTATATACATAGTGACCGGGGCTCCTCCTTCATGAGCGAGGAACTCCGTCAGTTCCTACTAGCGAGAGGTATTGCTGCAAGCAGGACCACCAGCTACAACCCCCGAGGGAACGGCCAGGTGGAAAGAGAGAACGTGACGGTATGGAAGGCCGTCCTCTTAGCCTTAAAGTCTAAGGGCCTCCCAACCTCCCGCTGGCAGGAAGTCCTCCCGGCAGCGCTGCACTCCATCCGGTCACTACTCTGCACTGCCATTAACGCCACCCCCCACGAACGAATGTTTGTTTTCCCCAGGAAGTCGACTACGGGAACCACACTACCAACCTGGCTGACCTCTCCGGGGCCCGTCTTGCTGCGAAAGCACGTCAGGGCCCATAAAACGGACCCCCTGGTCGAGAGGGTGGACCTCCTGCACGCCAACCCCCAGTACGCCTATGTGGCTTACCCAGACGGGCGGGAGGACACAGTCTCCTTACGGGACCTCGCACCCTCGGGCATTCCGGAGACACCACCTTTACCCCACCCCCCAATTCCAGCTCAGGTAGACGGCACGCCGGAACCCCACGAGCCTTCGCCGACCACGCAGACACCAGCATCAACACCGGAGAATGCAACACCGCCGCTGCGACGATCAGAAAGGCTTACGAGGCCTCCGGACAGACTGACTTACCAGAACTGGTAGTACACTTCACCCCGCCGGACTCAAATCTAAACCAGGGGTGAATGTGGTAAACCACTTTTGTCGTTCACTATCGTTACACTATAGTTATCACTGTTATATCGTTATCACTGTTCACACTGTTGTATCACTACACGAGGTCGCCTCTTGTCACGCTGTTATACCTGGGCTGAACACTGCTGACTCCGCCCATGGCTCCACCTACCTGCCCAGGTATAAAGGTGATCGACTGGCTGGTATTCCTCCTTGTTGGATCCGATCACCCACGAGGGTGGGCTCTGTTATTTAGCCAATAAAAACCTATAGTTACTTTCTTAACTCGTCGCTTTTCATTGGATGAATTGATAGGTATATCACTTTGGTTAACAGAAATCTATCAATCTCTGATTTAAAATTAACAATTGATCTAGCATCAATTGCTGTTTGCGGAAGAGAGTTCCAAACTTCGACCACCCTTTGTGTGTAGAAATGTTTCCTAATTTCACTCCCGAAAGGTCTGGCTCTAATTTTTAGACTCTGCCCCCTAGTCCTAGAATCCCCAACCAGCGGAAATAGTTTCTCTCTCTCTACCCTATCTGTTCCCCTTAATATCCTGAAAACTTCGATCAGATCACCCCTTAACCTTCTAAATTCCAGGGAATACAACCCTAGTTTGTGTAATCGCTCCTCGTAACTTAACCCTTGGAGTCCGGGTATCATTCTGGTAAACCTACGCTGCGCTCCCTCCGAGGCCAATATATCTTTCCTAAGGTGTGGTGCCCAGAACTGCTCCCAGTGCTCCAGGTGTGGTCTAACCCGGGTTTTGTACAGCTGCAGCATAACTTCTACCCCCTTGTATTCTAGTCCTCCAGATATAAAGGCCAGCATTCCATTCGCCTTTCTGATTATTTTCTGTACCTGTTCATGACATTTAACCCCCGAGTCTCTTTGGCCCCCCACTGTTTTTAGCCTTTCACCATTTAGAAAGTCCCCTGTTCGATCCTCTTTAGGTCCAAAGTGGATGACCTCACATTTGCCAACATTGAAATCCATTTGCTGCAGTTTTGCCCATTCACTTAATCTATTAATACCTTTTTGTAATTTTATGCTTCCCTCTACACTGCCTACAAGCCGCCGATCTTTGTGTCATCGGCAAACTTGGATACGTGGCTTTCTATCCCATCATCTAAGTCGTTAATAAATATTGTGAATAGTTGAGGCCCCAACACAGATCCCGGTGGGACACCACTAGTCACACCCTGCCAATTTCAGTACCTGCCCATTATCCCTACTGCCTGTCTCCTGCCGCTCAGCCAATTTCCTAACCAGGTCAATAATTTGCCCTCAATTCCGTGGGCTTCTACCTTAGTTAACAGTCTCTTATGTGGGACTTTATCAAATGCCTTCTGGAAGTCCATATAAATAACATCCGCAGACATTCCCCTGTCCACTACTTTAGTCACCTTTTCAAAAAATTCAATCAGGTTTGTCGGGCATGACCTGCCTTTCACAAATCCATGCTGGCTCGCTCTGATCAGCTGAAAATTTTCGAGGTGTTAAGTCACCCTGTCCTTAATTATAGACTCCAGCAATTTCCCAACAACAGATGTTAGGCTCACTGGTCTATAATTCCCTGGTTTCCCTCGCTCGCCATTCTTAAAAAGCAGAGTGACAAGTGCAATTTTCCATCTAAAGGAACGGTTCCTGAATCTAGAGAACTTTGGAAGATTATAGTTTGGGAATCTGCAATGTGCTCACCTACTTCCTTTAAAACCCTGGGATGGAAACCATCTGGTCCTGGGGATTTGTCACTCTTTAGTGACATTATTTTCTTCATTACTGTTATTTTACTTATGTGAATTTTATTGAGTCCCTGTCCCCAATTCAATATTAGTTTCTTCCAACATGCGATCCTCCTCTTCTACTGTAAATACTGACGTAAAGTAATTATTCAACATGTCCGCCATTTCCCCATTGTCATTTATAATTTCAGTTTTTAAGGGGCTAACATTTCTCCTGACCACCCTCTTTTTCCTAATGTTACTGTATCAATGTTGTCTCTTTTTGTATTAATTCATGGGATGTGGGCATCGCTGGCAAGGCCGGCATTTATTGCCCATCCCTAGTTGCCCTTGAGAAGGTGGTGGTGAGCAGCCTTCTTGAGCCGCTGCAGTCCGTGTGGTGAAGGTGCTCCCACAGTGCTGTTAGGGAGGGAGTTCCAGGATTTTGACCCAGCGACGATGAAGGAACGGCCGATATATTTCCAAGTCAGGGTGGTGTGTGACTTGGAGGGGGTGGTGTTCCCATGCACCTGCTGCCCTTGTCCTTCTAGGTGGTAGAGATCGCGGGTTTGGGAGGTGCTGCCGAAGAAGCCTTGGCGAGTTGCTGCAGTGCAGCTTGTAGATGGTACACACTGCAGCCACGGTGCGCCGGTGGTGGAGGGAGAGGATGTTTAAGGTAATGTTTTTCTTTGCTCTTTTCTCCTCTCACAGGCCGAATGTTTGCTACTGGCTGTGTTATGGGCCCTTTTGGGCACTTCTGGTACAAGGCACTGGACGGGAGGCTCCCAGGACGGGCCACACGCATCGTCCTGAAGAAGGTTCTGTTAGACCAGCTCATTGCCTCCCCCATCTTTGGTGCGATCTACTTCTTCGGTAAGTGTAACTTTTCTAAGTCTCCAAAGAGTCTTGGCTGCCGCAGACGTTGTGTTCCCCCCCCCCCCGCAGGGAAGGAAGAGTGGGAAACTTCCTGCGGCACTCATTCAATCTGTGATGAAAGCCCAGAAACAGTTTGACTAACAGTACTGGTGGGTACAGGTCTGTCACTTTATAACACTGGGGTACAGCACTGGTGGGTACAGGTCTGTCACTGTATAACACTGGGGTACAGTACTGGTGGGTACAGGTCTGTCACTGTATAACACTGGGGTACAGTACTGGTGGGTACAGGTCTGTCACTGTATAACACTGGGGTACAGCACTGGTGGGTACAGGTCTGTCACTGTATAACACTGGGGTACAGCACTGGTGGGTACAGGTCTGTCACTGTATAACACTGGGGTACAGTACTGGTGGGTACAGGTCTGTCACTATAACACTGGGGTACAGTACTGGTGGGTACAGGTCTGTCACTGTATAACACTGGGGTACAGTACTGGTGGGTACAGGTCTGTCACTGTATAACACGAGTACAGTACTGGTGGGGACAGATCAGTCACTATAACACTGGGGTACAGTACTGGCGGGTACAGGTCTGTCACTGTATAACATTGGGGTACAGTACTGGTGGGTACAGGTCTGTCACTGTATAACACTGGGGTACAGGACTGGTGGGTACAGGTCTGTCACTATAACGGGTACAGTACTGGTGGATACAGGTCTGTCACTGTATAACACTGGGGTACAGTACTGGTGGGTACAGGTCTGTCACGAACACTGGGGTACAGTACTGGTGGGTACAGGTCTGTCACTGTATAACACTGGGGTACAGTACTGGTGGGTACAGGTCTGTCGCTGTACACCACGGGTACAGTACTGGTGGGCACAGGTCTGTCAGTGTATAACACTGGGGTACAGTACTGGTGGGTACAGGTCTGTCACTGTATAACACTGGGGTACAGTACTGGTGGGCACAGGTCTGTCACTGTATAACACTGGGGTACAGTATTGGTGGGTACAGGTCTGTCACTGTATAACACGGGTACAGTACTGGTGGGCACAGGTCTGTCACTGTATAACACGGGTACAGTACTGGTGGGTACTGGTCTGTCACTGTATAACACTGGGGTACAGTACTGGTGGGTACAGGTCTGTCACTGTATAACACTGGGGTACAGTACCGGTGGGGACAGGTCTGTCACTGTATAACACTGGGGTACAGTACTGGTGGGTACAGGTCTGTCACTGTATAACACTGGGGTAGAGCACTGGTGGGTACAGGTCTGTCACTGTATAACACTGGGGTACAGTACTGGTGGGGACAGGTCTGTCACTGTATAACACTGGGGTACAGTACTGGTGGGGACAGGTCCTGTCACTGTATAACATGGGTACAGTACTGGTGGGTACAGGTCTGTCACTGTATAACACGGGTACAGTACTGGTGGGTACAGGTCTGTCACTGTATAACACTGGGGTACAGTACTGGTGGGCACAGGTCTGTCACTGTATAACACGGGTACAGTACTGGTGGGTACAGGTCTGTCACTGTATAACATGGTTACAGTACTGGTGGGTACAGGTCTGTCACTGTATAACACTGGGGTACAGTACTGGTGGGTACAGGTCTGTCACTATAACACTGGGGTACAGTACTGGTGGGTACAGGTCTGTCACTGTATAACACTGGGGTACAGCACTGGTGGGTACAGGTCTGTCACTGTATAACACTGGGGTACAGTACTGGTGGGTACAGGTCTGTCACTGTATAACACGGGTACAGTACTGGTGGGTACAGGTCTGTCACTGTATAACACTGGGGTATAGTACGGGTGGGTACAGGTCTGTCAATGTATAGCACTGGGGTACAGTACTGGTGGGTACAGGTCTATCGCTGTATAACACGGGTACAGTACTGGTGGGTACAGGTCTGTCACTGTATAACACTGGGGTACAGTACTGGTGGGTACAGGTCTGTCACTGTATAACACTGGGGTACAGTACTGGTGGGTACAGGTCTGTCACTGTATAACACTGGGGTACAGTATTGGTGTGTACAGGTCTGTCACTAACACTGGGGTACAGTACTGGTGGGTACAGGTCTGTCACTGTATAACACGAGTACAGTACTGGTGGGTACAGGTCTGTCACTGTATAACGGGTACAGTACTGGTGGGTACAGGTCTGTCATTGTATAACGGGTACAGTACTGGTGGGTACAGGTCTGTCACTGTATAACACTGGGGTACAGTACTGGTGGGTACAGGTCTGTCGCTGTATAACACGGGTACAGTACTGGTGGGTACAGGTCTGTCGCTGTATAACACTGGGGTACAGTACTGGTGGGTACAGGTCTGTCACTGTATAACGGGTACAGTACTGGTGGGTACAGGTCTGTCATTGTATAACGGGTACAGTACTGGTAGGTACAGGCCTGTCACTGGATAACACTGGGGTACAGTACTGGTGGGTACAGGTCTGTCACTATAACACTGGGGTACAGTACTGGTGGGTACAGGTCTGTCACTGTATAACATTGGGGTACAGTACTGGTGGGTACAGGTCTGTCACTGTATAACACTGGGGTACAGTACTGGTGGGTACAGGTCTGTCACTGTATAACACTGGGGTACAGTACTGGTGGGTACAGGTCTGTCATTGTATAACACGGGTACAGTATTGGTGGGTACAGGTCTGTCACTGTATAACACGGGTATAGTACTGGTGGGCACAGGTCTGTCACTGTATAACACGGGTACAGTATTGGTGGGTACAGGTCTGTCACTGTATAACACTGGGGTACAGTACTGGTGGGCACACGTCTGTCACTGTATAACACTGGGGTACAGTACTGGTGGGCACAGGTCTGTCACTGTATAACACTGGGGTACTGTACTGGTGGGTACAGGTCTGTCACTGTATAACACTGGGGTACAGTACTGGTGGGTACAGGTCTGTCACTGTATAACACTGGGGTACAGTACTGGTGGGTACAGGTCTGTCACTATAACACTGGGGTACAGTACTGGTGGGTACAGGTCTGTCACTGTATAACACTGGGGTACAGTACTGGTGGGTACAGGTCTGTCACTGTATAACACTGGGGTACAGTGCTGGTGGGTACAGGTCTGTCACTGTATAACACTGGGGTACAATACTGGTGGGTACAGGTCTGTCACTGTATAACACGGGTACAGTACTGGTGGGTACAGGTCTGTCACTGTATAACACTGGGGTGCAGTACTGGTGGGTACAGGTCTGTCACTGTATAACACTGGGGTACAGTACTGGTGGGTACAGGTCAGTCACTGTATAACACTGGGGTACAGTACTGGTGGGTACAGGTCTGTCACTATAACACTGGGGTACAGTACTGGTGGGCACAGGTCTGTCACTGTATAACACGGGTACAGTACTGGTGGGTACAGGTCTGTCACTGTATAACACGGGTACAGTACTGGTGGGTACAGGTCTGTCACTGTATAACACTGGGGTACAGTACTGGTGGGTACAGGTCTGTCACTAACACTGGGGTACAGTACTGGTGGGTACAGGTCTGTCACTGTATAACACTGGGGTGCAGTACTGGTGGGTACAGGTCTGTCGCTGTATAACACTGGGGTACAGTACTGGTAGGTACAGGCCTGTCACTGTATAACACTGGGGTACAGTACTGGTGGGTACAGGTCTGTCACTGTATAACACTGGGGTACAGTACTGGTGGGTACAGGTCTGTCACTGTATAACACGGGTACAGTACTGGTAGGTACAGGCCTGTCACTGTATAACACTGGGGTACTGTACTGGTGGGTACAGGTCTGTCACTGTATAACACTGGGGTACAGTACTGGTGGGGACAGGTCTGTCACTGTATAACACGGGTACAGTACTGGTGGGTACAGGTATGTCACTGTATAACACTGGGGTACTGTACTGGTGGGTACAGGTCTGTCACTGTATAACACTGGGGTACAGTACTGGTGGGGACAGGTCTGTCACTGTATAACACGGGTACAGTACTGGTGGGTACAGGCCTGTCACTGTATAACACTGGGGTACTGTACTGGTGGGTACAGGTCTGTCACTGTATAACACTGGGGTACAGTACTGGTGGGTACAGGTATGTCACTGTATAACACTGGGGTACAGTACTGGTGGGTACAGGTCTGTCGCTGTATAACACTGGGGTGCAGTACTGGTAGGTACAGGCCTGTCACTGTATAACACTGGGGTACAGTACTGGTGGGTACAGGTCTGTCACTGTATAACACTGGGGTACAGTACTGGTGGGTACAGGTCTGTCACTGTATAACACTGGGGTACAGTACTGGTGGGTACAGGTCTGTCACTGTATAACACGGGTACAGTACTGGTGGGTACAGGTCTGTCACTGTATAACACTGGGGTACAGTACTGGTGGGCACAGGTCTGTCACTGTATAACACTGGGGCACAGTACTGGTGGGTACAGGTCTGTCACTGTATAACACTGGGGTACAGTACTGGTGGGTACAGGTCTGTCACTGTATAACACTGGGGTACAGTATTGGTGGGTACAGGTCTGTCACTGTATAACACGGGTACAGTACTGGTGGTACAGGCCTGTCACTGTATAACACTGGGGTACAGTACTGGTGGGGACAGGTCTGTCACTGTATAACACGGGTACAGTACTGGTGGGTACAGGTATGTCACTGTATAACACTGGGGTACAGTACTGGTGGGTACAGGTCTGTCGCTGTATAACACGGGTACAGTACTGGTGGGTACAGGTCTGTCGCTGTATAACACTGGGGTACAGTACTGGTGCGTACAGGTCTGTCACTGTATAACACGGGTACAGTACTGGTGGGTACAGGTCTGTCACTATAACACTGGGGTACAGTACTGGGGGTACAGGTCTGTCACTGTATAACGGGTACAGTACTGGTGGGTACAGGTCTGTCATTGTATAACGGGTACAGTACTGGTGGGTACAGGTCTGTCACTGTATAACACTGGGGTACAGTACTGGTGGGTACAGGTCTGTCGCTGTATAACACGGGTACAGTACTGGTGGGTACAGGTCTGTCGCTGTATAACACTGGGGTACAGTACTGGTAGGTACAGGCCTGTCACTGGATAACACTGGGGTACAGTACTGGTGGGCCCAGGTCTGTCACTGTATAACACTGGGGTACAGTACTGGTGGGTACAGGTCTGTCACTGTATAACACTGGGGTACAGTACTGGTGCGTACAGGTCTGTCACTGTATAACACTGGGGTACAGTACTGGTGGGTACAGGTCTGTCACTGTATAACATTGGGGTACAGTACTGGTGGGTACAGGTCTGTCACTGTATAACACTGGGGTACAGTACTGGTGGGCACAGGTCCGTCACTGTATAACACGGGTACAGTACTGGTGGGTACAGGTCTGTCACTGTATAACACTGGGGTACAGTACTGGTGGGTACAGGTCTGTCATTGTATAACACGGGTACAGTATTGGTGGGTACAGGTCTGTCACTGTATAACACGGGTACAGTACTGGTGGGCACAGGTCTGTCACTGTATAACACGGGTACAGTATTGGTGGGTACAGGTCTGTCACTGTATAACACTGGGGTACAGTACTGGTGGGCACACGTCTGTCACTGTATAACACGGGTACAGTACTGGTGGGCACAGGTCTGTCACTGTATAACACGGGTACAGTACTGGTGGGTACAGGTCTGTCACTATAACACTGGGGTACAGTACTGGTGGGTACAGGTCTGTCACTGTATAACACTGGGGTACAGTACTGGTGGGTACAGGTCTGTCACTGTATAACACTGGGGTACAGTACTGGTGCGTACAGGTCTGTCACTGTATAACACTGGGGTACAGTACTGGTGGGTACAGGTCTGTCACTGTATAACATTGGGGTACAGTACTGGTGGGTACAGGTCTGTCACTGTATAACACTGGGGTACAGTACTGGTGGGTACAGGTCTGTCACTGTATAACACTGGGGTACAGTACTGGTGGGTACAGGTCTGTCATTGTATAACACGGGTACAGTATTGGTGGGTACAGGTGTGTCACTGTATAACACGGGTACAGTACTGGTGGGCACAGGTCTGTCACTGTATAACGGGTACAGTATTGGTGGGTACAGGTCTGTCACTGTATAACACTGGGGTACAGTACTGGTGGGCACACGTCTGTCACTGTATAACACTGGGGTACAGTACTGGTGGGCACAGGTCTGTCACTGTATAACACGGGTACAGTACTGGTGGGTACAGGTCTGTCACTGTATAACACTGGGGTACAGTACTGGTGGGTACAGGTCTGTCACTGTATAACACTGGGGTACAGTACTGGTGGGTACAGGTCTGTCACTGTATAACACTGGGGTACAGTACTGGTGGGTACAGGTCTGTCACTGTATAACACTGGGGTACAGTACTGGTGGGTACAGGTCTGTCACTGTATAACACTGGGGTACAGTGCTGGTGGGTACAGGTCTGTCACTGTATAACACTGGGGTACAGTACTGGTGGGTACAGGTCTGTCACTGTATAACACTGGGGTACAGTACTGGTGGGTACAGGTCTGTCACTGTATAACACTGGGGTGCAGTACTGGTGGGTACAGGTCTGTCACTGTATAACACTGGGGTACAGTACTGGTGGGTACAGGTCAGTCACTGTATAACACTGGGGTACAGTACTGGTGGGTACAGGTCTGTCACTGTATAACACTGGGGTACAGTACTGGTGGGCACAGGTCTGTCACTGTATAACACGGGTACAGTACTGGTGGGTACAGGTCTGTCACTGTATAACACGGGTACAGTACTGGTGGGTACAGGTCTGTCACTGTATAACACGGGTACAGTACTGGTGGGTACAGGTCTGTCACTGTATAACACTGGGGTACAGTACTGGTGGGTACAGGTCTGTCACTAACACTGGGGTACAGTACTGGTGGGTACAGGTCTGTCACTGTATAACACTGGGGTGCAGTACTGGTGGGTACAGGTCTGTCGCTGTATAACACTGGGGTACAGGCCTGTCACTGTATAACACTGGGGTACAGTACTGGTGGGTACAGGTCTGTCACTGTATAACACTGGGGTACAGTACTGGTGGGTACAGGTCTGTCACTGTATAACACGGGTACAGTACTGGTAGGTACAGGCCTGTCACTGTATAACACTGGGGTACTGTACTGGTGGGTACAGGTCTGTCACTGTATAACACTGGGGTACAGTACTGGTGGGGACAGGTCTGTCACTGTATAACACGGGTACAGTACTGGTGGGTACAGGTATGTCACTGTATAACACGGGTACTGTACTGGTGGGTACAGGTCTGTCACTGTATAACACTGGGGTACAGTACTGGTGGGGACAGGTCTGTCACTGTATAACACGGGTACAGTACTGGTGGGTACAGGCCTGTCACTGTATAACACTGGGGTACTGTACTGGTGGGTACAGGTCTGTCGCTGTATAACACTGGGGTGCAGTACTGGTAGGTACAGGCCTGTCACTGTATAACACTGGGGTACAGTACTGGTGGGTACAGGTCTGTCACTGTATAACACTGGGGTACAGTACTGGTGGGTACAGGTCTGTCACTGTATAACACTGGGGTACAGTACTGGTGGGTACAGGTCTGTCACTGTATAACACTGGGGTACAGTACTGGTGGGTACAGGTCTGTCACTGTATAACACTGGGGTACAGTACTGGTGGGCACAGGTCTGTCACTGTATAACACTGGGGCACAGTACTGGTGGGTACAGGTCTGTCACTGTATAACACTGGGGTACAGTACTGGTGGGTACAGGTCTGTCACTGTATAACACGGGTACAGTATTGGTGGGTACAGGTCTGTCACTGTATAACACGGGTACAGTACTGGTGGGCACAGGTCTGTCACTGTATAACACTGGGGTACAGTATTGGTGGGTACAGGTCAGTCACTATAACACTGGGGTACAGTACTGGTGGGCACACGTTTGTCACTGTATAACACGGGTACAGTACTGGTGGGTACAGGTCTGTCACTGTATAACACGGGTACAGTACTGGTGGGTACAGGTCTGTCACTGTATAACACGGGTACAGTACTGATGGGTACAGGTCTGTCACTGCATAACACGGCTACAGTACTGGTGGGTACAGGTCTGTCACTGTATAACACGGGTACAGTACTGGTGGGTACAGGTCTGTCACTGTATAACACTGGGGTGCAGTACTGGTGGGTACAGGTCAGTCAGTGTATAACACTGGGGTACAGTACTGGTGGGTACAGGTCTGTAACTGTATAACACGGGTACAGTACTGGTGGGCACAGGTCTGTCACTGTATAACACGGGTACAGTACTGGTGGGTACAGGTCTGTCACTGTATAACACTGGGGTACAGTACTGGTGTGTACAGGTCTGTCACTGTGTAACACTGGGGTACAGTATTGGTGGGTACAGGTCTGTCACTGTATAACACGGGTACAGTACTGGTGGGCACAGGTCTGTCACTAACACTGGGGTACAGTACTGGTGGGTACAGGTCTGTCACTGTATAACACTGGGGTACAGTACTGGGGTTACAGGTCTGTCACTGTATAACGGATACAGTACTGGTGGGTACAGGTCTGTCACTGTACAACACTGGGGTACAGTACTGGTGGGTACAGGTCTGTCACTGTATAACGGGTGCAGTACTGGTGGGTACAGGTCTGTCACTGTATAACACTGGGGTACAGCACTGGTGGGTACAGGTCTGTCACTAACACTGGGGTACAGTACTGGTGGGTACAGGTCTGTCACTGTATAACACTGGGGTACAGTGCTGGTGGGTACAGGTCTGTCGCTGTCTAACACGAGCACACTGTATAACGGGTACAGTACTGGTGGGTACAGGTCTGTCACTATAACACGAGTACAGTACTGGTGGGTACAGGTCTGTCACTGTATAACGGGTACAGTACTGGTGGGTACAGGTCTGTCACTGTATAACGAGTACAGTACTGGTGGGTACAGGTCTGTCACTGTACAACACTGGGGTACAGTACTGGTGGGTACAGGTCTGTCACTGTAACGGGTACAGTACTGGTGGGTACAGGTCTGTCACTGTATAACACTGGGGTACAGCACTGGTGGGTACAGGTCTGTCACGAACACTGGGGTACAGTACTGGTGGGTGCAGGTCTGTCACTGTATAACACTGGGGTACAGTACTGGTGGGCACAGGTCTGTCACTGTATAACACGGGTACGGTATTGGTGGGTACAGGTCTGTCACTGTAAAACACTGGGGTACAGTACTGGTGGGTACAGGTCTGTCACTGTATAACACTGGGGTACAGTACTGGTGGGTACAGGTCTGTCACTGTAGAACACTGGGGTACAGTACTGGTGGGTACAGGTCTGTCACTGTATAACACTGGGGTACAGTACTGGTGGGTACAGGTCTGTCACTGTATAACACTGGGGTACAGTACTGGTGGGTACAGGTCTGTCACTGTATAACACGGGTACAGTACAGGTGGGTACAGGTCTGTCACTGTATAACACTGGGGTACAGTATTGGTGGGTACAGGTCTGTCACTGTATAACACGGGTACAGTACTGGTGGGCACAGGTCTGTCACTGTATAACACGGGTACAGTATTGGTGGGTACAGGTCTGTCACTGTATAACACTGGGGTACAGTACTGGTGGGTACAGGTCTGTCACTGTATAACACGGGTACAGTACTGGTGGGTACAGGTCTGTCACTGTATAACACGGGTACAGTACTGGTGGGCACACGTCTGTCACTGTATAACACGGGTACAGTACTGGTGGGTACAGGTCTGTCACTGTATAACACGGGTACAGTACTGGTGGGTACAGGTCTGTCACTGCATAACACTGGGGTACAGTACTGGTGGGTACAGGTCAGTCACTGTATAACACTGGGGTACAGTACTGGTGGGTACAGGTCTGTAACTGTATAACACGGGTACAGTACTGGTGGGCACAGGTCTGTCACTGTATAACACGGGTACAGTACTGGTGGGTACAGGTCTGTCACTGTATAACACTGGGGTACTGTACTGGTGTGTACAGGTCTGTCACTATAACACGGGTACAGTATTGGTGGGTACAGGTCTGTCACTGTATAACACTGGGGTACAGTACTGGGGGTACAGGTCTGTCACTGTATAACACTGGGGTACAGTACTGGTGGGTACAGGTCTGTCGCTGTATAACACGAGCACACTGTATAACGGGTACAGTACTGGTGGGTACAGGTCTGTCACTGTATAACACGAGTACAGTACTGGTGGGTACAGGTCTGTCACTGTATAACGGGTACAGGTCTGTCACTGTATAACGAGTACAGTACTGGTGGGTACAGGTCTGTCACTGTACAACACTGGGTTACAGTACTGGTGGGTACAGGTCTGTCACTGTATAACGGGTACAGTACTGGTGGGTACAGGTCTGTCACTATAACACTGGGGTACAGCACTGGTGGGTACAGGTCTGTCACTAACACTGGGGTACAGTACTGGTGGGTAGAGGTCTGTCACTGTATAAGACGGGTACAGTGCTGGTGGGTACAGGTCTGTCACTGTATAACACTGGGGTACAGTACTGGTGGGCACAGGTCTGTCACTGTATAACACTGGGGTACGGTATTGGTGGGTACAGGTCTGTCACTGTATAACACGGGTACAGTACTGGTGGGCACAGGTCTGTCACTGTATAACACGGGTACAGTACTGGTGGGTACAGGTCTGTCACTGTATAACACTGGGGTACAGTACTGGTGGGTACAGGTCTGTCACTGTATAACACTGGGGTACAGTACTGGTGGGTACAGGTCTGTCACTAGAACACTGGGGTACAGTACTGGTGGGTACAGGTCTGTCACTAGAACACTGGGGTACAGTACTGGTGGGTACAGGTCTGTCACTGTATAACACTGGGGTACAGTACTGGTGGGTACAGGTCTGTCACTGTATAACACTGGGGTACAGTACTGGTGGGTACAGGTCTGTCACTGTAACACTGGGGTACAGTACTGGTGGGTACAGGTCTGTCACTAACACTGGGGTACAGTACTGGTGGGTACAGGTCTGTCAATGTATAACACTGGGGTACAGTACTGGTGGGTACAGGTCTGTCACTGTATAACACTGGGGTACAGTTCTGGTGGGTACAGGTCTGTCACTGTATAACACTGGGGTACAGTACTGGTGGGTACAGGTCTGTCACTGTATAACGGGTACAGTACAGGTGGGTACAGGTCTGTCACTGTATAATACTGGGGTACAGTACTGGTGGGTACCGGTCTGTCACTGTATAACACTGGGGTACAGTACTGGTGGGTACAGGTCTGTCACTGTATAACACTGGGGTACAGTACTGGTGGGCACAGGTCTGTCACTGTATAACACTGGGGTACAGTACTGGTGGGCACAGGTCTGTCACTGTATAACACGGGTACAGTACTGGTGGGTACAGGTCTGTCACTGTATAACATGGGTACAGTACTGGTGGGTACAGGTCTGTCACTGTATAACACTGGGGTACAGTACTGGTGGGCACAGGTCTGTCACTATAACACGGGTACAGGACTGGTGGGTACAGGTCTGTCACTGTAACACGGGTACAGTACTGGTGGGTACAGGTCTGTCACTGTATAACACGGGTACAGTACTGGTGGGTACAGGTCTGTCACTGTATAACACTGGGGTACAGTACTGGTGGGTACAGGTCTGTCACTGAAAAACACTGGGGTACAGTACTGGTGGGCACAGGTCTGTCACTGTATAACACTGGGGCACAGTACTGGTGGGTACAGGTCTGTCACTGTATAACACTGGGGTACAGTACTGGTGGGTACAGGTCTGTCACTGTATAACACTGGGGTACAGTATTGGTGGGTACAGGTCTGTCACTGTATAACACGGGTACAGTACTGGTGGGCACAGGTCTGTCACTAACACTGGGGTACAGTACTGGTGGGTGCAGGTCTGTCACTGTATAACACTGGGGTACAGTACTGGTGGGCACAGGTCTGTCACTGTATAACACGGGTACGGTATTGGTGGGTACAGGTCTGTCACTGTAAAACACTGGGGTACAGTACTGGTGGGCACAGGTCTGTCACTGTATAACACGGGTACAGTACTGGTGGGTACAGGTCTGTCACTATAACACTGGGGTACAGTACTGGTGGGTACAGGTCTGTCACTGTATAACACTGGGGTACAGTACTGGTGGGTACAGGTCTGTCACTGTATAACACTGGGGTACAGTTCTGGTGGGTACAGGTCTGTCACTGTATAACACTGGGGTACAGTACTGGTGGGTACAGGTCTGTCACTGTATAACGGGTACAGTACAGGTGGGTACAGGTCTGTCACTGTATAATACTGGGGTACAGTACTGGTGGGTACCGGTCTGTCACTGTATAACACTGGGGTACAGTACTGGTGGGTACAGGTCTGTCACTGTATAACACTGGGGTACAGTACTGGTGGGCACAGGTCTGTCACTGTATAACACTGGGGTACAGTACTGGTGGGCACAGGTCTGTCACTGTATAACACGGGTACAGTACTGGTGGGTACAGGTCTGTCACTGTATAACATGGGTACAGTACTGGTGGGTACAGGTCTGTCACTGTATAACACTGGGGTACAGTACTGGTGGGCACAGGTCTGTCACTATAACACGGGTACAGGACTGGTGGGTACAGGTCTGTCACTGTAACACGGGTACAGTACTGGTGGGTACAGGTCTGTCACTGTATAACACTGGGGTACAGTACTGGTGGGTACAGGTCTGTCACTGTATAACACGGGTACAGTACTGGTGGGTACAGGTCTGTCACTGTATAACACTGGGGTACAGTACTGGTGGGCACAGGTCTGTCACTGTATAACACTGGGGCACAGTACTGGTGGGTACAGGTCTGTCACTGTATAACACTGGGGTACAGTACTGGTGGGTACAGGTCTGTCACTGTATAACACTGGGGTACAGTATTGGTGGGTACAGGTCTGTCACTGTATAACACTGGGGTACAGTACTGGTGGGCACAGGTCTGTCACTGTATAACACGGGTACGGTATTGGTGGGTACAGGTCTGTCACTGTAAAACACTGGGGTACAGTACTGGTGGGCACAGGTCTGTCACTGTATAACACGGGTACAGTACTGGTGGGTACAGGTCTGTCACTGTATAACACTGGGGTACAGTACTGGTGGGTACAGGTCTGTCACTGTATAACACTGGGGTACAGTACTGGTGGGTACAGGTCTGTCACTGTAGAACACGGGTACAGTACTGGTGGGTACAGGTCTGTCACTGTATAACACTGGGGTACAGTACTGGTGGGTACAGGTCTGTCACTGTATAACACTGGGGTACAGTACTGGTGGGTACAGGTCTGTCACTGTATAACACGGGTACAGTACAGGTGGGTACAGGTCTGTCACTGTATAACACTGGGGTACAGTATTGGTGGGTACAGGTCTGTCACTGTATAACACGGGTACAGTACTGGTGGGCACAGGTCTGTCACTGTATAACACGGGTACAGTATTGGTGGGTACAGGTCTGTCACTGTATAACACTGGGGTACAGTACTGGTGGGTACAGGTCTGTCACTGTATAACACTGGGGTACAGTACTGGTGGGTACAGGTCTGTCACTGTATAACACGGGAACAGTACTGGTGGGCACACGTCTGTCACTGTATAACACTGGGGTACAGTACTGGTGGGTACAGGTCTGTCACTGTATAACACTGGGGTACAGTACTGGTGGGTACAGGTCTGTCACTGCATAACACTGGGGTACAGTACTGGTGGGTACAGGTCAGTCACTGTATAACACTGGGGTACAGTACTGGTGGGTACAGGTCTGTAACTGTATAACGGGTACAGTACTGGTGGGCACAGGTCTGTCACTGTATAACACGGGTACAGTACTGGTGGGTACAGGTCTGTCACTGTATAACACGGGTACTGTACTGGTGTGTACAGGTCTGTCACTATAACACGGGTACAGTATTGGTGGGTACAGGTCTGTCACTATAACACTGGGGTACAGGACTGGTGGGTACAGGTCTGTCACTGTATAACACTGGGGTACAGTACTGGGGGTACAGGTCTGTCACTGTATAACACTGGGGTACAGTACTGGTGGGTACAGGTCTGTCGCTGTATAACACGAGCACACTGTATAACGGGTACAGTACTGGTGGGTACAGGTCTGTCACTGTATAACACGAGTACAGTACTGGTGGGTACAGGTCTGTCACTGTATAACGGGTACAGGTCTGTCACTGTATAACACGAGTACAGTACTGGTGGGTACAGGTCTGTCACTGTACAACACTGGGGTACAGTACTGGTGGGTACAGGTCTGTCACTGTATAACGGGTACAGTACTGGTGGGTACAGGTCTGTCACTGTATAACACTGGGGTACAGCACTGGTGGGTACAGGTCTGTCACTAACACTGGGGTACAGTACTGGTGGGTACAGGTCTGTCACTGTATAAGACGGGTACAGTGCTGGTGGGTACAGGTCTGTCACTGTATAACACTGGGGTACAGTACTGGTGGGCACAGGTCTGTCACTGTATAACACTGGTACGGTATTGGTGGGTACAGGTCTGTCACTGTATAACACTGGGGTACAGTACTGGTGGGCACAGGTCTGTCACTGTATAACACGGGTACAGTACTGGTGGGTACAGGTCTGTCACTGTATAACACTGGGGTACAGTACTGGTGGGTACAGGTCTGTCACTGTATAACACTGGGGTACAGTACTGGTGGGTACAGGTCTGTCACTAGAACACTGGGGTACAGTACTGGTGGGTACAGGTCTGTCACTAGAACACTGGGGTACAGTACTGGTGGGTACAGGTCTGTCACTGTATAACACTGGGGTACATTACTGGTGGGTACAGGTCTGTCACTGTATAACACTGGGGTACAGTACTGGTGGGTACAGGTCTGTCACTGTATAACACTGGGGTACAGTACTGGTGGGTACAGGTCTGTCACTATAACACTGGGGTACAGTACTGGTGGGTACAGGTCTGTCACTGTATAACACTGGGGTACAGTTCTGGTGGGTACAGGTCTGTCACTGTATAACACTGGTACAGTACTGGTGGGTACAGGTCTGTCACTGTATAACACGGGTACAGTATTGGTGGGTACAGGTCTGTCACTGTATAACACGGGTACAGTACTGGTGGGCACAGGTCTGTCACTGTAACACTGGGGTACAGTATTGGTGGGTACAGGTCTGTCACTGTATAACACTGGGGTACAGTACTGGTGGGTACAGGTCTGTCACTGTATAACACTGGGGTACAGTACTGGTGGGTACAGGTCTGTCACTGTATAACACGGGTACAGTACTGGTGGGTACAGGTCTGTCACTGTATAACACTGGGGTACAGTACTGGTGGGTACAGGTCTGTCACTATAACACGGGTACAGTACTGGTGGGTACAGGTCTGTCACTGTATAACACTGGGGTGCAGTACTGGTGGGCACAGGTCTGTCACTGTATAACACGGGTACAGTACTGGTGGGTACAGGTCTGTCACTGTATAACACGGGTACAGTACTGGTGTGCACAGGTCTGTCACTGTATAACACTGGGGTACAGTACTGGTGGGTACAGGTCTGTAACTGTATAACACTGGGGTACAGTACTGGTGGGCACAGGTCTGTCACTGTATAACACGGGTACAGTACTGGTGGGTACAGGTCTGTCACTGTATAACACGGGTACAGTACTGGTGTGCACAGGTCTGTCACTGTATAACACTGGGGTACAGTATTGGTGGGTACAGGTCTGTCACTATAACACTGGGGTACAGTACTGGTGGGCACAGGTCTGTCACAATAACACTGGGGTACAGTACTGGTGGGTACAGGTCTGTCACTGTATGACACTGGGGTACAGTACTGGGGGTACAGGTCTGTCACTGTATAACGGGTACAGTACTGGTGGGTACAGGTCTGTCACTGTATAACACGAGTACAGTACTGGTGGGTACAGGTCTGTCACTGTACAACACGGGTACAGTACTGGTGGGTACAGGTCTGTCACTGTATAACGGGTACAGTACTGGTGGGTACAGGTCTGTCACTGTATAACACTGGGGTACAGCACTGGTGGGTACAGGTCTGTCACTAACACTGGGGTACAGTACTGGTGGGTACAGGTCTGTCGCTGTATAACACGAGCACACTGTATAACGGGTACAGTACTGGTGGGTACAGGTCTGTCACTATAACACGAGTACAGTACTGGTGGGTACAGGTCTGTCACTGTATAACGGGTACAGTACTGGTGGGTGCAGGTCTGTCACTGTATAACACGAGTACAGTACTGGTGGGTACAGGTCTGTCACTGTTCAACACTGGGGTACAGTACTGGTGGGTACAGGTCTGTCACTAACGGGTACAGTACTGGTGGGTACAGGTCTGTCACTGTATAACACTGGGGTACAGCACTGGTGGGTACAGGTCTGTCACGAACACGGGTACAGTACTGGTGGGTACAGGTCTGTCACTGTATAACACTGGGGTACAGTGCTGGTGGGTACAGGTCTGTCACTGTATAACACTGGGGTACAGTACTGGTGGGCACAGGTCTGTCACTAACACTGGGGTACAGTACTGGTGGGTGCAGGTCTGTCACTGTATAACACTGGGGTACAGTACTGGTGGGCACAGGTCTGTCACTGTATAACACTGGGGTACGGTATTGGTGGGTACAGGTCTGTCACTGTATAACACGAGTACAGTACTGGTGGGTACAGGTCTGTCACTGTATAACACTGGGGTACAGTACTGGTGGGTACAGGTCTGTCACTGTAGAACACTGGGGTACAGTACTGGTGGGTACAGGTCTGTCACTGTATAACACTGGGGTACAGTACTGGTGGGTACAGGTCTGTCACTGTACAACACTGGGGTACAGTACTGGTGGGTACAGGTCTGTCACTGTATAACACGGGTACAGTACAGGTGGGTACAGGTCTGTCACTGTATAACACGGGTACAGTATTGGTGGGTACAGGTCTGTCACTGTATAACACGGGTACAGTACTGGTGGGCACAGGTCTGTCACTGTAACACGGGTACAGTATTGGTGGGTACAGGTCTGTCACTGTATAACACTGGGGTACAGTACTGGTGGGCACACGTCTGTCACTGTATAACACTGGGGTACAGTACTGGTGGGTACAGGTCTGTCACTGTATAACACTGGGGTACAGTACTGGTGGGTACAGGTCTGTCACTGTATAACACTGGGGTACAGTACTGGTGGGTACAGGTCTGTCACTGTATAACACTGGGGTACAGTACTGGTGGGTACAGGTCTGTCACTGTATAACACTGGGGTACAGTACTGGTGGGTACAGGTCTGTCACTGCATAACACTGGGGTACAGTACTGGTGGGCACAGGTCTGTCACTGTATAACACTGGGGTACAGTACTGGTGGGCACAGGTCTGTCACTATAACACTGGGGTACAGGACTGGTGGGTACAGGTCTGTCACTGTATAACACTGGGGTACAGTACTGGTGGGTACAGGTCTGTCGCTGTATAACACGAGCACACTGTGTAACGGGTACAGTACTGGTGGGTACAGGTCTGTCACTGTATAACGAGTACAGTACTGGTGGGTACAGGTCTGTCACTGTATAACGGGTACAGGTCTGTCACTGTATAACACGAGTACAGTACTGGTGGGTACAGGTCTGTCACTGTACAACACGGGTACAGTACTGGTGGGTACAGGTCTGTCACTGTATAACACTGGGGTACAGCACTGGTGGGTACAGGTCTGTCACTAACACTGGGGTACAGTACTGGTGGGTACAGGTCTGTCGCTGTATAACACGAGCACACTGTATAACGGGTACAGTACTGGTGGGTACAGGTCTGTCACTATAACACGAGTACAGTACTGGTGGGTACAGGTCTGTCACTGTATAACGGGTACAGTACTGGTGGGTGCAGGTCTGTCACTGTATAACACGAGTACAGTACTGGTGGGTACAGGTCTGTCACTGTTCAACACTGGGGTACAGTACTGGTGGGTACAGGTCTGTCACTAACGGGTACAGTACTGGTGGGTACAGGTCTGTCACTGTATAACACTGGGGTACAGCACTGGTGGGTACAGGTCTGTCACGAACACGGGTACAGTACTGGTGGGTACAGGTCTGTCACTGTATAACACTGGGGTACAGTGCTGGTGGGTACAGGTCTGTCACTGTATAACACGGGTACAGTACTGGTGGGCACAGGTCTGTCACTAACACTGGGGTACAGTACTGGTGGGTGCAGGTCTGTCACTGTATAACACTGGGGTACAGTACTGGTGGGCACAGGTCTGTCACTGTATAACACTGGGGTACGGTATTGGTGGGTACAGGTCTGTCACTGTATAACACGGGTACAGTACTGGTGGGTACAGGTCTGTCACTGTATAACACTGGGGTACAGTACTGGTGGGTACAGGTCTGTCACTGTAGAACACTGGGGTACAGTACTGGTGGGTACAGGTCTGTCACTGTATAACACTGGGGTACAGTACTGGTGGGTACAGGTCTGTCACTGTACAACACTGGGGTACAGTACTGGTGGGTACAGGTCTGTCACTGTATAACACGGGTACAGTACAGGTGGGTACAGGTCTGTCACTGTATAACACGGGTACAGTATTGGTGGGTACAGGTCTGTCACTGTATAACACGGGTACAGTACTGGTGGGCACAGGTCTGTCACTGTAACACGGGTACAGTATTGGTGGGTACAGGTCTGTCACTGTATAACACTGGGGTACAGTACTGGTGGGCACACGTCTGTCACTGTATAACACTGGGGTACAGTACTGGTGGGTACAGGTCTGTCACTGTATAACACTGGGGTACAGTACTGGTGGGTACAGGTCTGTCACTGTATAACACTGGGGTACAGTACTGGTGGGTACAGGTCTGTCACTGTATAACACTGGGGTACAGTACTGGTGGGTACAGGTCTGTCACTGTATAACACTGGGGTACAGTACTGGTGGGTACAGGTCTGTCACTGCATAACACTGGGGTACAGTACTGGTGGGCACAGGTCTGTCACTGTATAACACTGGGGTACAGTACTGGTGGGCACAGGTCTGTCACTATAACACTGGGGTACAGGACTGGTGGGTACAGGTCTGTCACTGTATAACACTGGGGTACAGTACTGGTGGGTACAGGTCTGTCGCTGTATAACACGAGCACACTGTGTAACGGGTACAGTACTGGTGGGTACAGGTCTGTCACTGTATAACGAGTACAGTACTGGTGGGTACAGGTCTGTCACTGTATAACGGGTACAGGTCTGTCACTGTATAACACGAGTACAGTACTGGTGGGTACAGGTCTGTCACTGTACAACACGGGTACAGTACTGGTGGGTACAGGTCTGTCACTGTATAACACTGGGGTACAGCACTGGTGGGTACAGGTCTGTCAGAAACACTGGGGTACAGTACTGGTGGGTACAGGTCTGTCACTGTATAACACGGGTACAGTGCTGGTGGGTACAGGTCTGTCACTGTATAACACTGGGGTACAGTACTGGTGGGCACAGGTCTGTCACGAACACTGGGGTACAGTACTGGTGGGTGCAGGTCTGTCACTGTATAACACTGGGGTACAGTACTGGTGGGCACAGGTCTGTCACTGTATAACACTGGGGTACGGTATTGGTGGGTACAGGTCTGTCACTATATAACACTGGGGTACAGTACTGGTGGGCACAGGTCTGTCACTGTATAACACGGGTACAGTACTGGTGGGTACAGGTCTGTCACTGTATAACACTGGGGTACAGTACTGGTGGGTACAAGTCTGTCACTGTATAACACGGGTACAGTACTGGTGGGTACAGGTCTGTCACTGTATAACACTGGGGTACAGCACTGGTGGGTACAGGTCTGTCACTAACACTGGGGTACAGTACTGGTGGGTACAGGTCTGTCGCTGTATAACACGAGCACACTGTATAACGGGTACAGTACTGGTGGGTGCAGGTCTGTCACTGTATAACACGAGTACAGTACTGGTGGGTACAGGTCTGTCACTGTTCAACACTGGGGTACAGTACTGGTGGGTACAGGTCTGTCACTAACGGGTACAGTACTGGTGGGTACAGGTCTGTCACTGTATAACACTGGGGTACAGCACTGGTGGGTACAGGTCTGTCACGAACACTGGGGTACAGTACTGGTGGGTACAGGTCTGTCACTGTATAACACTGGGGTACAGTGCTGGTGGGTACAGGTCTGTCACTGTATAACACTGGGGTACAGCACTGGTGGGTACAGGTCTGTCACTGTATAACGGGTACAGGTCTGTCACTGTATAACACGAGTACAGTACTGGTGGGTACAGGTCTGTCACTGTACAACACGGGTACAGTACTGGTGGGTACAGGTCTGTCACTGTATAACGGGTACAGTACTGGTGGGTACAGGTCTGTCACTGTATAACACTGGGGTACAGCACTGGTGGGTACAGGTCTGTCACTAACACTGGGGTACAGTACTGGTGGGTACAGGTCTGTCACTGTATAAGACGGGTACAGTGCTGGTGGGTACAGGTCTGTCACTGTATAACACTGGGGTACAGTACTGGTGGGCACAGGTCTGTCACTGTATAACACTGGTACGGTATTGGTGGGTACAGGTCTGTCACTGTATAACACTGGGGTACAGTACTGGTGGGCACAGGTCTGTCACTGTATAACACGGGTACAGTACTGGTGGGTACAGGTCTGTCACTGTATAACACGGGTACAGTACTGGTGGGTACAGGTCTGTCACTGTATAACACTGGGGTACAGTACTGGTGGGTACAGGTCTGTCACTAGAACACTGGGGTACAGTACTGGTGGGTACAGGTCTGTCACTAGAACACTGGGGTACAGTACTGGTGGGTACAGGTCTGTCACTGTATAACACTGGGGTACATTACTGGTGGGTACAGGTCTGTCACTGTATAACACTGGGGTACAGTACTGGTGGGTACAGGTCTGTCACTGTATAACACTGGGGTACAGTACTGGTGGGTACAGGTCTGTCACTATAACACTGGGGTACAGTACTGGTGGGTACAGGTCTGTCACTGTATAACACTGGGGTACAGTTCTGGTGGGTACAGGTCTGTCACTGTATAACACTGGTACAGTACTGGTGGGTACAGGTCTGTCACTGTATAACACGGGTACAGTATTGGTGGGTACAGGTCTGTCACTGTATAACACGGGTACAGTACTGGTGGGCACAGGTCTGTCACTGTAACACTGGGGTACAGTATTGGTGGGTACAGGTCTGTCACTGTATAACACTGGGGTACAGTACTGGTGGGTACAGGTCTGTCACTGTATAACACTGGGGTACAGTACTGGTGGGTACAGGTCTGTCACTGTATAACACGGGTACAGTACTGGTGGGTACAGGTCTGTCACTGTATAACACTGGGGTACAGTACTGGTGGGTACAGGTCTGTCACTATAACACGGGTACAGTACTGGTGGGTACAGGTCTGTCACTGTATAACACTGGGGTGCAGTACTGGTGGGTACAGGTCAGTCAGTGTATAACACTGGGGTACAGTACTGGTGGGTACAGGTCTGTAACTGTATAACACTGGGGTACAGTACTGGTGGGCACAGGTCTGTCACTGTATAACACGGGTACAGTACTGGTGGGTACAGGTCTGTCACTGTATAACACGGGTACAGTACTGGTGTGCACAGGTCTGTCACTGTATAACACTGGGGTACAGTATTGGTGGGTACAGGTCTGTCACTATAACACTGGGGTACAGTACTGGTGGGCACAGGTCTGTCACTATAACACTGGGGTACAGTACTGGTGGGTACAGGTCTGTCACTGTATGACACTGGGGTACAGTACTGGGGGTACAGGTCTGTCACTGTATAACGGGTACAGTACTGGTGGGTACAGGTCTGTCACTGTATAACACGAGTACAGTACTGGTGGGTACAGGTCTGTCACTGTACAACACGGGTACAGTACTGGTGGGTACAGGTCTGTCACTGTATAACGGGTACAGTACTGGTGGGTACAGGTCTGTCACTGTATAACACTGGGGTACAGCACTGGTGGGTACAGGTCTGTCACTAACACTGGGGTACAGTACTGGTGGGTACAGGTCTGTCGCTGTATAACACGAGCACACTGTATAACGGGTACAGTACTGGTGGGTACAGGTCTGTCACTATAACACGAGTACAGTACTGGTGGGTACAGGTCTGTCACTGTATAACGGGTACAGTACTGGTGGGTGCAGGTCTGTCACTGTATAACACGAGTACAGTACTGGTGGGTACAGGTCTGTCACTGTTCAACACTGGGGTACAGTACTGGTGGGTACAGGTCTGTCACTAACGGGTACAGTACTGGTGGGTACAGGTCTGTCACTGTATAACACTGGGGTACAGCACTGGTGGGTACAGGTCTGTCACGAACACGGGTACAGTACTGGTGGGTACAGGTCTGTCACTGTATAACACTGGGGTACAGTGCTGGTGGGTACAGGTCTGTCACTGTATAACACTGGGGTACAGTACTGGTGGGCACAGGTCTGTCACTAACACTGGGGTACAGTACTGGTGGGTGCAGGTCTGTCACTGTATAACACTGGGGTACAGTACTGGTGGGCACAGGTCTGTCACTGTATAACACTGGGGTACGGTATTGGTGGGTACAGGTCTGTCACTGTATAACACGGGTACAGTACTGGTGGGTACAGGTCTGTCACTGTATAACACTGGGGTACAGTACTGGTGGGTACAGGTCTGTCACTGTAGAACACTGGGGTACAGTACTGGTGGGTACAGGTCTGTCACTGTATAACACTGGGGTACAGTACTGGTGGGTACAGGTCTGTCACTGTACAACACTGGGGTACAGTACTGGTGGGTACAGGTCTGTCACTGTATAACACGGGTACAGTACAGGTGGGTACAGGTCTGTCACTGTATAACACGGGTACAGTATTGGTGGGTACAGGTCTGTCACTGTATAACACGGGTACAGTACTGGTGGGCACAGGTCTGTCACTGTAACACGGGTACAGTATTGGTGGGTACAGGTCTGTCACTGTATAACACTGGGGTACAGTACTGGTGGGCACACGTCTGTCACTGTATAACACTGGGGTACAGTACTGGTGGGTACAGGTCTGTCACTGTATAACACTGGGGTACAGTACTGGTGGGTACAGGTCTGTCACTGTATAACACTGGGGTACAGTACTGGTGGGTACAGGTCTGTCACTGTATAACACTGGGGTACAGTACTGGTGGGTACAGGTCTGTCACTGTATAACACTGGGGTACAGTACTGGTGGGTACAGGTCTGTCACTGCATAACACTGGGGTACAGTACTGGTGGGCACAGGTCTGTCACTGTATAACACTGGGGTACAGTACTGGTGGGCACAGGTCTGTCACTATAACACTGGGGTACAGGACTGGTGGGTACAGGTCTGTCACTGTATAACACTGGGGTACAGTACTGGTGGGTACAGGTCTGTCGCTGTATAACACGAGCACACTGTGTAACGGGTACAGTACTGGTGGGTACAGGTCTGTCACTGTATAACGAGTACAGTACTGGTGGGTACAGGTCTGTCACTGTATAACGGGTACAGGTCTGTCACTGTATAACACGAGTACAGTACTGGTGGGTACAGGTCTGTCACTGTACAACACGGGTACAGTACTGGTGGGTACAGGTCTGTCACTGTATAACACTGGGGTACAGCACTGGTGGGTACAGGTCTGTCACTAACACTGGGGTACAGTACTGGTGGGTACAGGTCTGTCGCTGTATAACACGAGCACACTGTATAACGGGTACAGTACTGGTGGGTACAGGTCTGTCACTATAACACGAGTACAGTACTGGTGGGTACAGGTCTGTCACTGTATAACGGGTACAGTACTGGTGGGTGCAGGTCTGTCACTGTATAACACGAGTACAGTACTGGTGGGTACAGGTCTGTCACTGTTCAACACTGGGGTACAGTACTGGTGGGTACAGGTCTGTCACTAACGGGTACAGTACTGGTGGGTACAGGTCTGTCACTGTATAACACTGGGGTACAGCACTGGTGGGTACAGGTCTGTCACGAACACGGGTACAGTACTGGTGGGTACAGGTCTGTCACTGTATAACACTGGGGTACAGTGCTGGTGGGTACAGGTCTGTCACTGTATAACACGGGTACAGTACTGGTGGGCACAGGTCTGTCACTAACACTGGGGTACAGTACTGGTGGGTGCAGGTCTGTCACTGTATAACACTGGGGTACAGTACTGGTGGGCACAGGTCTGTCACTGTATAACACTGGGGTACGGTATTGGTGGGTACAGGTCTGTCACTGTATAACACGGGTACAGTACTGGTGGGTACAGGTCTGTCACTGTATAACACTGGGGTACAGTACTGGTGGGTACAGGTCTGTCACTGTAGAACACTGGGGTACAGTACTGGTGGGTACAGGTCTGTCACTGTATAACACTGGGGTACAGTACTGGTGGGTACAGGTCTGTCACTGTACAACACTGGGGTACAGTACTGGTGGGTACAGGTCTGTCACTGTATAACACGGGTACAGTACAGGTGGGTACAGGTCTGTCACTGTATAACACGGGTACAGTATTGGTGGGTACAGGTCTGTCACTGTATAACACGGGTACAGTACTGGTGGGCACAGGTCTGTCACTGTAACACGGGTACAGTATTGGTGGGTACAGGTCTGTCACTGTATAACACTGGGGTACAGTACTGGTGGGCACACGTCTGTCACTGTATAACACTGGGGTACAGTACTGGTGGGTACAGGTCTGTCACTGTATAACACTGGGGTACAGTACTGGTGGGTACAGGTCTGTCACTGTATAACACTGGGGTACAGTACTGGTGGGTACAGGTCTGTCACTGTATAACACTGGGGTACAGTACTGGTGGGTACAGGTCTGTCACTGTATAACACTGGGGTACAGTACTGGTGGGTACAGGTCTGTCACTGCATAACACTGGGGTACAGTACTGGTGGGCACAGGTCTGTCACTGTATAACACTGGGGTACAGTACTGGTGGGCACAGGTCTGTCACTATAACACTGGGGTACAGGACTGGTGGGTACAGGTCTGTCACTGTATAACACTGGGGTACAGTACTGGTGGGTACAGGTCTGTCGCTGTATAACACGAGCACACTGTGTAACGGGTACAGTACTGGTGGGTACAGGTCTGTCACTGTATAACGAGTACAGTACTGGTGGGTACAGGTCTGTCACTGTATAACGGGTACAGGTCTGTCACTGTATAACACGAGTACAGTACTGGTGGGTACAGGTCTGTCACTGTACAACACGGGTACAGTACTGGTGGGTACAGGTCTGTCACTGTATAACACTGGGGTACAGCACTGGTGGGTACAGGTCTGTCAGAAACACTGGGGTACAGTACTGGTGGGTACAGGTCTGTCACTGTATAACACGGGTACAGTGCTGGTGGGTACAGGTCTGTCACTGTATAACACTGGGGTACAGTACTGGTGGGCACAGGTCTGTCACGAACACTGGGGTACAGTACTGGTGGGTGCAGGTCTGTCACTGTATAACACTGGGGTACAGTACTGGTGGGCACAGGTCTGTCACTGTATAACACTGGGGTACGGTATTGGTGGGTACAGGTCTGTCACTATATAACACGGGTACAGTACTGGTGGGCACAGGTCTGTCACTGTATAACACGGGTACAGTACTGGTGGGTACAGGTCTGTCACTGTATAACACTGGGGTACAGTACTGGTGGGTACAAGTCTGTCACTGTATAACACGGGTACAGTACTGGTGGGTACAGGTCTGTCACTGTATAACACTGGGGTACAGCACTGGTGGGTACAGGTCTGTCACTAACACTGGGGTACAGTACTGGTGGGTACAGGTCTGTCGCTGTATAACACGAGCACACTGTATAACGGGTACAGTACTGGTGGGTACAGGTCTGTCACTATAACACGAGTACAGTACTGGTGGGTACAGGTCTGTCACTGTATAACGGGTACAGTACTGGTGGGTGCAGGTCTGTCACTGTATAACACGAGTACAGTACTGGTGGGTACAGGTCTGTCACTGTTCAACACTGGGGTACAGTACTGGTGGGTACAGGTCTGTCACTAACGGGTACAGTACTGGTGGGTACAGGTCTGTCACTGTATAACACTGGGGTACAGCACTGGTGGGTACAGGTCTGTCACGAACACTGGGGTACAGTACTGGTGGGTACAGGTCTGTCACTGTATAACACTGGGGTACAGTGCTGGTGGGTACAGGTCTGTCACTGTATAACACTGGGGTACAGTACTGGTGGGCACAGGTCTGTCACTAACACTGGGGTACAGTACTGGTGGGTGCAGGTCTGTCACTGTATAACACTGGGGTACAGTACTGGTGGGCACAGGTCTGTCACTGTATAACACTGGGGTACGGTATTGGTGGGTACAGGCCTGTCACTGTATAACACGGGTACAGTACTGGTGGGTACAGGTCTGTCACTGTATAACACTGGGGTACAGTACTGGTGGGTACAGGTCTGTCACTGTAGAACACTGGGGTACAGTACTGGTGGGTACAGGTCTGTCACTGTATAACACTGGGGTACAGTACTGTTGGGTACAGGTCTGTCACTGTACAACACTGGGGTACAGTACTGGTGGGTACAGGTCTGTCACTGTATAACACGGGTACAGTACAGGTGGGTACAGGTCTGTCACTGTATAACACGGGTACAGTATTGGTGGGTACAGGTCTGTCACTGTATAACACGGGTACAGTACTGGTGGGCACAGGTCTGTCACTGTAACACGGGTACAGTATTGGTGGGTACAGGTCTGTCACTGTATAACACGGGTACAGTACTGGTGGGCACACGTCTGTCACTGTATAACACTGGGGTACAGTACTGGTGGGTACAGGTCTGTCACTGTATAACACTGGGGTACAGTACTGGTGGGTACAGGTCTGTCACTGTATAACACTGGGGTACAGTACTGGTGGGTACAGGTCTGTCACTGTATAACACTGGGGTACAGTACTGGTGGGTACAGGTCTGTCACTGTATAACACTGGGGTACAGTACTGGTGGGTACAGGTCTGTCACTGCATAACACTGGGGTACAGTACTGGTGGGCACAGGTCTGTCACTGTATAACACTGGGGTACAGTACTGGTGGGCACAGGTCTGTCACTATAACACTGGGGTACAGGACTGGTGGGTACAGGTCTGTCACTGTATAACACTGGGGTACAGTACTGGTGGGTACAGGTCTGTCGCTGTATAACACGAGCACACTGTATAACGGGTACAGTACTGGTGGGTACAGGTCTGTCACTGTATAACGAGTACAGTACTGGTGGGTACAGGTCTGTCACTGTATAACGGGTACAAGTCTGTCACTGTATAACACGAGTACAGTACTGGTGGGTACAGGTCTGTCACTGTACAACACGGGTACAGTACTGGTGGGTACAGGTCTGTCACTGTATAACACTGGGGTACAGCACTGGTGGGTACAGGTCTGTCAGAAACACTGGGGTACAGTACTGGTGGGTACAGGTCTGTCACTGTATAACACGGGTACAGTGCTGGTGGGTACAGGTCTGTCACTGTATAACACTGGGGTACAGTACTGGTGGGCACAGGTCTGTCACGAACACTGGGGTACAGTACTGGTGGGTGCAGGTCTGTCACTGTATAACACTGGGGTACAGTACTGGTGGGCACAGGTCTGTCACTGTATAACACTGGGGTACGGTATTGGTGGGTACAGGTCTGTCACTATATAACACTGGGGTACAGTACTGGTGGGCACAGGTCTGTCACTGTATAACACGGGTACAGTACTGGTGGGTACAGGTCTGTCACTGTATAACACTGGGGTACAGTACTGGTGGGTACAAGTCTGTCACTGTATAACACGGGTACAGTACTGGTGGGTACAGGTCTGTCACTAGAACACTGGGGTACAGTACTGGTGGGTACAGGTCTGTCACGAGAACACTGGGGTACAGTACTGGTGGGTGCAGGTCTGTCACTATAACACTGGGGTACAGTACTGGTGGGTACAGGTCTGTCACTGTATAACACTGGGGTACAGTACTGGTGGGTACAGGTCTGTCACTATAACACTGGGGTACAGTACTGGTGGGTACAGGTCTGTCACTGTATAACACTGGGGTACAGTACTGGTGGGTACAGGTCTGTCACTGTATAACACTGGGGTACAGTTCTGGTGGGTACAGGTCTGTCACTGTATAACACGGGTACAGTACAGGTGGGTACAGGTCTGTCACTGTATAATACTGGGGTACAGTACTGGTGGGTACAGGTCTGTCACTGTATAACACTGGGGTACAGTACTGGTGGGTACAGGTCTGTCACTGTATAACACGGGTACAGTACTGGTGGGTACAGGTCTGTCACTGTATAACACTGGGGTACAGTACTGGTGGGTACCGGTCTGTCACTGTATAACACTGGGGTACAGTACTGGTGGGTACAGGTCTGTCGCTGTATAACACTGGGGTACAGGTCTGTCACTGTGTAACACTGGGGTACAGTACTGGTGGGTACAGGTCTGTCACTGTATAACACGGGTACAGGACTGGTGGGTACAGGTCTGTCACTGTATAATACTGGGGTACAGTACTGGTGGGTACAGGTCTGTCACTGTATAACACTGGGGTACAGTACTGGTGGGCACAGGTCTGTCACTGTATAACATGGGTACAGTACTGGTGGGTACAGGTCTGTCACTGTATAACACGGGTACAGTACTGGTGGGTACAGGTCTGTCACTGTATAACATGGGTACAGTACTGGTGGGTACAGGTCTGTCACTGTATAACACTGGGGTACAGTACTGGTGGGTACAGGTCTGTCACTGTATAACACTGGGGTACAGTACTGGTGGGTACAGGTCTGTCGCTGTAACACTGGGGTACAGCACTGGTGGGTACAGGTCTGTCACTGTATAACACTGGGGTACAGTACTGGTGGGTACAGGTCTGTCACTGTATAACACTGGGGTACAGTACTGGTGGGCACAGGTCTGTCAGTGTATAACACTGGGGTACAGTACTGGTGGGTACAGGTCTGTCACTGTATAACACGGGTACAGTACTGGTGGGTACAGGTCTGTCACTGTTTCACACTGGGGTGCAGTATTGGTGGGTACAGGTCTGTCACTGTATAACACTGGGGTACAGTACTGGTGGGCACAGGTCTGTCACTGTATAACACTGGGGTACAGTATTGGTGGGTACAGGTCTGTCACTGTATAACACTGGGGTAGAGTACTTCTGGGTACAGGTCTGTCACTGTATAACACTGGGGTACAGTACTGGTGGGTACAGGTCTGTCACTGTATAACACGGGTCGAGTACTGGTGGGTACAGGTCTGTCACTGTATAACACGGGTACAGTACTGGTGGGTACAGGTCTGTCACTGTATAATACTGGGGTACAGTACTGGTGGGTACAGGTCTGTCACTGTATAACACTGGGGTACAGTACTGGTGGGTGCAGGTCTCACTGTATAACACTGGGGTACAGTACTGGTGGGTACAGGTCTGTCACTGTATAACACTGGGGTACAGTACTGGTGGGTACAGGTCTGTCACTGTATAACACGGGTACAGTACTGGTGGGTACAGGTCTGTCACTGTATAACACTGGGGTACAGTACTGGTGGGTACAGGTCTGTCACTGTATAACACTGGGGTACAGTACTGGTGGGCACAGGTCTGTCACTGTATAATACTGGGGTACAGTACTGGTGGGCACAGGTCTGTCACTGTATAACACGGGTACAGGTCTGTCACTATAACATGGGTACAGGACTGGTCGGTACAGGTCTGTCACTGTATAACACTGGGGTACAGTACTGGTGGGTACAGGTCTGTCACTGTATAACACGGGTACAGTACTGGTGGGTACAGGTCTGTCACTGTATAACACTGGGGTGCAGTACCGGTGGGTACAGGTCTGTCACTGTATAACATGGGTACAGTACTGGTGGGTACAGGTCTGTCACTGTATAACACTGGGGGACAGCACTGGTGGGTACAGGTCTAGCACTGGTGGGTACAGGTCTGTCACTGTATAACACTGGGGTACATTACTGGTGGGTACAGGTCTGTCACTGTATAACACGGGTATAGTACGGGTGGGCACAGGTCTGTCACTGTATAACACTGGGGTACAGTACTGGTGGGTACAGGTCTGTCACTGTATAACACTGGGGTATAGTACGGGTGGGTACAGGTCTGTCAATGTATAGCACTGGGGTACAGTACTGGTGGGTACAGGTCTGTCACTGTATAACACTGGGGTACAGTACTGGTGGGTACAGGTCTGTCACTGTATAACACGGGTACAGTACTGGTGGGTACAGGTCTGTCACTGTATTACACTGGGGTACAGTACTGGTGGGTACAGGTCTGTCACTGTATAATACTTGGGTACAGTACTGGGGGTACAGGTCTGTCACTGTATAACACTGGGGTACAGTACTGGTGGGTACAGATCTGTCACTGTATAACACTGGGGTACAGCACTGGTGGGTACAGGTCTGTCACGAACACTGGGGTACAGTACTGGTGGGTACAGGTCTGTCACTGTATAACACGGGTACAGTGCTGGTGGGTACAGGTCTGTCACTGTATAACACTGGGGTACAGCACTGGTGGGTACAGGTCTGTCACGAACACTGGGGTACAGTACTGGTGGGTACAGGTCTGTCACTGTATAACACGGGTACAGTGCTGGTGGGTACAGGTCTGTCACTGTATAACACTGGGGTACAGTACTGGTGGGCACAGGTCTGTCACTAACACTGGGGTACAGTACTGGTGGGCACAGGTCTGTCACTGTATAACGGGTACAGTACTGGTGGGTACAGGTCTGTCACTGTATAACACTGGGGTACAGTACTGGTGGGTACAGGTCTGTCACTGTATAACACTGGGGTACAGTACTGGTGGGTACAGGTCTGTCACTGTAGAACACTGGGGTACAGTACTGGTGGGTACAGGTCTGTCACTGTATAACACTGGGGTACAGTACTGGTGGGTACAGGTCTGTCACTGTACAACACGGGTACAGTACTGGTGGGTACAGGTCTGTCACTGTATAACACGGGTACAGTACAGGTGGGTACAGGTCTGTCACTGTATAACACTGGGGTACAGTATTGGTGGGTACAGGTCTGTCACTGTATAACACGGGTACAGTACTGGTGGGCACAGGTCTGTCACTGTATAACACGGGTACAGTATTGGTGGGTACAGGTCTGTCACTGTATAACACTGGGGTACAGTACTGGTGGGTACAGGTCTGTCACTGTATAACACTGGGGTACAGTACTGGTGGGTACAGGTCTGTCACTATAACACTGGGGTACAGTACTGGTGGGCACACGTCTGTCACTGTATAACACTGGGGTACAGTACTGGTGGGTACAGGTCTGTCACTGTATAACACTGGGGTACAGTACTGGTGGGTACAGGTCTGTCACTGTATAACACTGGGGTACAGTACTGGTGGGTACAGGTCTGTCACTGTATAACACTGGGGTACAGTACTGGTGGGTACAGGTCTGTCACTGCATAACACTGGGGTACAGTACTGATGGGTACAGGTCAGTCACTGTATAACACTGGGGTACAGTACTGGTGGGTACAGGTCTGTAACTGTATAACACGGGTCCAGTACTGGTGGGCACAGGTCTGTCACTGTATAACACTGGGGTACAGTACTGGTGGGTACAGGTCTGTCGCTGAATAACACGAGCACACTGTATAACGGGTACAGTACTGGTGGGTACAGGTCTGTCACTGTATAACACGAGTACAGTACTGGTGGGTACAGGTCTGTCACTGTATAACGGGTACAGGTCTGTCACTGTATAACACGAGTACAGTACTGGTGGGTACAGGTCTGTCACTGTACAACACTGGGGTACAGTACTGGTGGGTACAGGTCTGTCACTGTATAACGGGTACAGTACTGGTGGGTACAGGTCTGTCACTGTATAACACTGGGGTACAGCACTGGTGGGTACAGGTCTGTCACTGTATAACACTGGGGTACAGTACTGGTGGGCACAGGTCTGTCACTAACACTCGGGTACAGTACTGGTGGGTGCAGGTCTGTCACTAACACTGGGGTACAGTACTGGTGGGTGCAGGTCTGTCACTGTATAACACTGGGGTACAGTACTGGTGGGCACAGGTCTGTCACTGTATAACACTGGGGTACGGTATTGGTGGGTACAGGTCTGTCACTGTATAACACGGGTACAGTACTGGTGGGCACAGGTCTGTCACTGTATAATACGGGTACAGTACTGGTGGGTACAGGTCTGTCACTGTATAACACTGGGGTACAGTACTGGTGGGTACAGGTCTGTCACTGTATAACACTGGGGTACAGTACTGGTGGGTACAGGTCTGTCACTAGAACACTGGGGTACAGTACTGGTGGGTACAGGTCTGTCACTAGAACACTGGGGTACAGTACTGGTGGGTACAGGTCTGTCACTGTATAACACGGGTACAGTACTGGTGGGTACAGGTCTGTCACTGTATAACACTGGGGTACAGTACTGGTGGGTACAGGTCTGTCACTGTATAACACTGGGGTACAGTACTGGTGGGTACAGGTCTGTCACTATAACACTGGGGTACAGTACTGGTGGGTACAGGTCTGTCACTGTATAACACGGGTACAGTACTGGTGGGTACAGGTCTGTCACTGTATAACACTGGGGTACAGTTCTGGTGGGTACAGGTCTGTCACTGTATAACACTGGGGTACAGTACTGGTGGGTACAGGTCTGTCACTGTATAACACGGGTACAGTACAGGTGGGTACAGGTCTGTCACTGTATAATACTGGGGTACAGTACTGGTGGGTACAGGTCTGTCACTGTATAACACTGGGGTACAGTACTGGTGGGTACAGGTCTGTCACTGTATAACACGGGTACAGTACTGGTGGGTACAGGTCTGTCACTGTATAACACTGGGGTACAGTACTGGTGGGTACCGGTCTGTCAGTGTATAACACTGGGGTACAGTACTGGTGGGTACAGGTCTGTCGCTGTATAACACTGGGGTACAGGTCTGTCACTGTGTAACACTGGGGTACAGTACTGGTGGGTACAGGTCTGTCACTGTATAATACTGGGGTACAGTACTGGTGGGTACAGGTCTGTCACTGTATAACACTGGGGTACAGTACTGGTGGGTACAGGTCTGTCACTGTATAACACTGGGGTACAGTACTGGTGGGCACAGGTCTGTCACTGTATAACACGGGTACAGTACTGGTGGGCACAGGTCTGTCACTGTATAACACGGGTACAGTACTGGTGGGTACAGGTCTGTCACTGTATAACATGGGTACAGTACTGGTGGGTACAGGTCTGTCACTGTATAACACTGGGGTACAGTGCTGGTGGGTACAGGTCTGTCACTATAACACGGGTACAGTACTGGTGGGCACAGGTCTGTCACTGTATAACACTGGGGTACAGTACTGGTGGGCACAGGTCTGTCACTGTATAACACGGGTACAGTACTGGTGGGTACAGGTCTGTCACTGTATAATACTGGGGTACAGTACTGGTGGGTAAAGGTCTGTCACTGTATAACACTGGGGTACAGTACTGGTGGGTACAGGTCTGTCACTGTATAACACTGGGGTACAGTACTGGCGGGTACAGGTCTGTCGCTGTATAACACGGGTACAGTACTGGTGGGTACAGGTCTGTCACTGTAGAACACGGGTACAGTACTGGTGGGTACAGGTCTGTCACTATAACACTGGGGTACAGTACTGGTGGGTACAGGTCTCACTGTATAACACTGGGGTACAGTACTGGTGGGTACAGGTCTGTCACTGTATAACACTGGGGTACAGTACTGGTGGGTACAGGTCTGTCACTGTATAACACGGGTACAGTACTGATGGGTACAGGTCTGTCACTGTATAACACTGGGGTACAGTACTGGTGGGTACAGGTCTGTCACTATAACACTGGGGTACAGTACTGGTGGGCACAGGTCTGTCACTGTATAACACTGGGGTACAGTACTGGTGGGTACAGGTCTGTCACTGTGTAACACTGGGGTACAGTACTGGTGGGTACAGGTCTGTCACTGTATAACACTGGGGTACAGTACTGGTGGGCACAGGTCTGTCACTGTGTAACACTGGGGTACAGTACTGGTGGGTACAGGCCTGTCACTGTGTAACACTGGGGTACAGTACTGGTGGGTACAGGTCTGTCACTGTATAACACTGGGGTACAGTACTGGTGGGTACAGGTCTGTCACTGTATAACACTGGGGTACAGCACTGGTGGGTACAGGTCTAGCACTGGTGGGTACAGGTCTGTCACTGTATAACACTGGGGTACAGTACTGGTGGGTACAGGTCTGTCACTGTATAACACGGGTATAGTACGGGTGGGCACAGGTCTGTCACTGTATAACACTGGGGTACAGTACTGGTGGGTACAGGTCTGTCACTGTATAACACTGGGGTATAGTACGGGTGGGTACAGGTCTGTCAATGTATAGCACTGGGGTACAGTACTGGTGGGTACAGGTCTGTCACTGTATAACACTGGGGTACAGTACTGGTGGGTACAGGTCTGTCACTGTATAACACTGGGGTACAGTACTGGTGGGTACAGGTCTGTCACTGTATAACACTGGGGTACAGTACTGGTGGGTACAGGTCTGTCACTGTATAACACTGGGGTACAGTACTGGTGGGCACAGGTCTGTCACTGTATAACACTGGGGTACAGTACTGGTGGGTACAGGTCTGTCACTGTATAACACTGGGGTACAGTACTGGTGGGTACAGGTCTGTCACTGTATAACACTGGGGTATAGTACGGGTGGGTACAGGTCTGTCACTGTATAACACTGGGGTACAGTACTGGTGGGTACAGGTCTGTCACTGTATAACACTGGGGTACAGTACTGGTGGGTACAGGTCTGTCACTATTACACTGGGGTACAGTACTGGTGGGTACAGGTCTGTCACTATAATACTGAGGTACAGTACTGGGGGTACAGGTCTGTCACTGTATAACACTGGGGTACAGTACTGGTGGGTACAGGTCTGTCACTGTATAACACGGGTACAGTACTGGTGGGTACAGGTCTGTCACTGTATAACATGGGTATAGTACTGGTGGGTACAGGTCTGTCACTGTATAACACTGGGGTACAGTACTGGTGGGTACAGGTCTGTCACTGTATAACACTGGGGTACAGTACTGGTGGGTACAGGTCTGTCACTGTATTACACTGGGGTACAGTACTGGTGGGTACAGGTCTGTCACTGTATAACACTGGGGTACAGTACTGGTGGGTACAGGTCTGTCACTGTATAACACTGGGGTACAGTACTGGTGGGTACAGGTCTGTCACTGTATAACACGGGTACAGTACTGGTGGGTACAGGTCTGTCACTGTATAACACTGGTACAGTACTGGTGGGTACAGGTCTGTCACTGTATAACACTGGGGTACAGTACTGGTGGGTACAGGTCTGTCACTGTATAACACGGGTGCAGTACTGGTGGGTACAGGTCTGTCACTGTATTACACTGGGGTACAGTACTGGTGGGTACAGGTCTGTCACTGTATAATACTGGGGTACAGTACTGGGGGTACAGGTCTGTCACTATGACACTGGGGTACAGTACTGGTGGGTGCAGGTCTGTCACTGTATAACACGGGTACAGTACTGGTGGGTACAGGTCTGTCACTGTATAACACTGGGGTACAGTACTGGTGGGTACAGGTCTGTCACTGTATAACACGGGTATAGTACGGGTGGGTACAGGTCTGTCGATGTATAGCACTGGGGTACAGTACTGGTGGGTACAGGTCTGTCACTGTATAACACTGGGGTATAGTACGGGTGGCTACAGGTCTGTCACTGTATAACACGGGTACAGTACTGGTGGGTACAGGTCTGTCACTAACACTGGGGTACAGTACTGGTGGGTACAGGTCTGTCACTGTATAACACTGGGGTACAGTACTGGTGGGTACAGGTCTGTCACTGTATAACACTGGGGTACAGTACTGGTGGGTACAGGTCTGTCACTGTATAACACTGGGGTACAGTACTGGTGGGTACAGGTCTGTCACTGTATAACACGGGTACAGTACTGGTGGGTACAGGTCTGTCACTGTATAACACTGGGGTACAGTACTGGTGGGTACAGGTCTGTCACTGTATAACACTGGGGTACAGTACTGGTGGGTACAGGTCTGTCACTGTATAACACTGGGGTACAGTACTGGTGGGTACAGGTCTGTCACTGTATAACACTGGGGTACAGTACTGGTGGGTACAGGTCTGTCACTGTATAACACTGGGGTACAGCACTGGTGGGTACAGGTCTGTCACTGTATAACACTGGGGTACAGCACTGGTGGGTACAGGTCTGTCACTGTATAACACTGGGGTACAGTACTGGTGGGTACAGGTCTGTCACTGTATAACACTGGGGTACAGTACTGGTGGGTACAGATGATGCGCCATCAATTACTCAAAAGACTGAGGTTGAGCGAGTAACAACCAGGCTTTTATTAACTAAAGAATGACGGTCTAGTCTCGAGTGGTCGACCCGTCCAGAATACTAAGGGACTGGGAGGTAGTCACTTATATACCTGGAATTGTGGGAGGAGTCAGCCGAGGCATGTCCAGACCTGTACCTAGTGGAATACACATACACATACAGACAGGTATAACAGTGGTTTACCACATTCACCCCTTGTTTAAAAATGAGTCCGGCGGGGTGAAGTGTATTTAAAAGTTCGTGTATTGGAGTCTCTCCAGAGGTCTTGTCTGCCGCTGTGATCGACGTGGCGACGGCAGGGGTGGTGGAGCTTCCGGCGTCGCGTCCCGTGTAGGCTGGGGCACTGGAGTGTAGTCCTCGTGGGTGACGGTCCAAGGCGAGCCGGCTGCTGGGGTTGGATATCGGGTCGTGGGGGGGGTGGTGGTAGTGGGTTACAGCGGTCCCCGAGGGTGCGAGGTCTCGTATGGAGACTGTGTCCTCCCGCCCGTCCGGGTACGCAATGTAAGCGTACTGGGGGTTGGCGTGGAGGAGGTCGACCCTCTCGACCAGGGGGTCCGTTTTATTGGTCCTCACGTGTCTTCTCAGTAGTACCGGCCCTGGGGACGTCAGCCATGGCTTTTACGCTGTCCCCGATGTGGACTTCCTTGGGAAGACAAACATTTTCTCGTGAGGGGTGGCATTGGTGGCAGTGCAGAGCAGTGACCGAATCGAGTGGAGCGCATCGGGGAGCACCTCCTGCCAGCGGGAGGTCGGAAGGCCCCTGGACTTTAAGGCTAGTAGGGCGGCCTTCCAAACTGTTGCATTCTCTCTTTCCACCTGTCCGTTCCCCCGGGGGTTGTAACTGGTGGTCCTGCTTGTGGCTATACCCCTAACGAGCAGGTACTGGCGGAGTTCGTCGCTCATAAACGATGAGCCCCGGTCGCTATGGATATAGCTGGGGAAACCGAACAGGGTGAAGAGGCTGTTCAGACATTTAATGACCGTGGCACTGGTCATGTCCGGGCAGGGGATAGCGAACGGGAAACGGGAGTACTCATCAATGATGTTGAGGAAGTACACATTGCGGTCGGAGGAGGGGAGAGGCCCTTTAAAATTGACGCTCAGGCGTTCGAACGGGCGAGTGGCTTTTATCAGGTGGGCTCTGTCTGGTCTATAAAAGTGCGGTTTGCACTCAGCGCGGACTTGGCAGTTCTTGGTCATGGTCCTGACCTCCTCAATGGAGTAAAGGCAGGTTGCGGGCCTTGATGAAGTGGAAGAACCTGGTGACCCCCGGGTGGCAGAGGTCATTGTGGAGGGCCCTCAGCCTATCGATCTGCGCGCTGGCGCAGGTGCCACGCGATAGGGCATCTGGGGGTTCATTGAGCTTCCCAGGCCGGTACAAGATCTCGTAATTGTCGGTGGAAAGTTCGATTCTCCACCTCAAGATCTTGTCATTTTTGATTTTGCCCCTCTGCTTGTTGTTGAACATAAAAGCAACTGAACGCTGGTCAGTGAGCAGGGTAAATCGTTTTCCGGCCAGGTAGTGCCTCCAATGACGCACAGCCTCCACAATAGCCTGGGCCTCCTTCTCGACCGCGGAGTGTCTGGTCTCCGGGCCCTGGAGGGTTCGTGAGAAGAACGCCACAGGTCTCCCCGCCTGATTAAGGGTGGCGGCCAGAGCGAAGTCGAACGCATCGCTTTCCACCTGGAAGGGGATGGATTCGTCCACTGCATGCATGGTGGCTTTGGCAATGTCCTCCTTGATACGGTGGAAGGCCGAGCGGGCCTCTGCCATCAGGGGAAAAGAGGTGGATTTGATCAGCGGACGGGCTTTGTCTGCATAGTAGGGGACCCACTGGGCGTAGTAGGAAAAAAACCCTAGGCACCTCTTCAGAGCTTTTAGGCAGTGGGGCAGTGGGAGTTCCATAAGGGGACGCATCCGGTCCGGGTCGGGACCGATGACCCCGTGTTCCACAACACAGCCAAGGATGGCGAGGCGGTCTGTGCGGAATATGCACTTCTCCTTGTTATATGTCAGGTTCAGGAGTTGGGCGGTGCGGAGGAATTTCTCGAGGTTTGCGTCATGGTCCTGCAAGTCATGGCCGCAGATGGTCACATTGTCTAGGTAAGGGAAAGTGGCCTGCAGCGCGTTTTGATCGACCATCCGGTCCATCTCCCTTTGGAAGACGGAGACCCCGTTGGTAACGCCAAAGGGAACCCTAAGGAAGTGACAGAGGCGGCCGTTTGCCTCAAAAGCAGTATACTGGCGGTCTTCGGGGCGGATGGGGAGCTGGTGGTACGCTGATTTCAGGTCAATGGTCGAAAAGACGCGGTACTGCGCGATCTGGTTGACCATGTCAGCTATGCGGGGGAGTGGGTAGGCGTCCAGCAGGGTGTAGCGGTTTATTGTTTGGCTGTAGTCGATGACCAGGCGTTGTTTCTCGCCGGTCTTAACGACCACAACCTGGGCTCGCCAGGGGCTGGAGCTGCCCTCAATAATCCCCTCCTTCAGGAGTCGCTCCACTTCGGTTTTGATGAAAACCCTGTCCCCGGCACTGTATCGCCTGCTCTTTGTGGCGATGGGCTTACAGTCGGGGGTGAGGTTAGCAAACAGTGGGGGGGGTGGGACTCTGAGTGTGGAGAGGTTGCATCTGGTGCGCGGCGGGCAATTTGGAGGCTGCTGGCTGCGGACTGTGAGTGGGGGGAGGAGGCCACCGTACGCCATCGTAACGCTTTTGAGGTGGCACTGGAAATCCAACCCCAGTAGAACGGCAGCGCAAAGTTGGGGCAGGACCAGGAGTTTAAAATTATTGAACACAGTCCCATCTACTACTAGTGTCACCACGCAGTAGCCGCCAATGTCCACTGACTGGGACTCGGTGGCCATAGAAATCCGCTGGTGTGCAGGCAGGACTGGGAGAGAGCAACGCCGCACCGTGTCGGGGTGGATGAAGCTCTCTGTGCTCCCGGAGTCAAAAAGGCAGTTTATTGCATGGCCGTTTACCTTAACGTCCATTTTGGACCGAGCTAGTTGGTGCAGTCTCGTTTGGTCCAGCGTAACAGAGGCCAGCGTAGGGGTCGGTGTGTCGCTGCGGGTATCAGATGGGGGGGGGGGGTTGGCGGCCTGCTGCGTCCCGGCTGGTGTCCAAGATGGCGGCGTCCATGATTCCCATGTGGCTGGAGTCGTCCAAGATGGCTGCTGCTGCGGTGGTTCGCACATGGCTGGGGAGGCCCAAGATGGCGGCCCGCACGGCCCACACGCGGCGCTGTTGGGGGCCCAAGATGGCGGCTCGCACGGCCCACACGCGGCGCTGCTGGCGTTCGGGGTGGCTTTGGCCTTGCAGATGCTAGCGTAGTGTCCCTTTTTCCCGCAGCCCGAGCAGGTCGCATTCTTCGCCGGGCAGCGCGCTCTGGGGTGTTTGGCCTGGCCACAGAAGTAGCATTTCTGGCCTTGGGATACTGCTGTCTGGCTTTGGGACACTGCTGCGGTGGTTGGGCCGTTGTTGGGCTGTGGCTGGGGTAGCACGGTGCTATGGGGCTGTCCTACCGTGTCCCAGGTTGTCGTTCCCCGCGGCGTCCACGGTGCAGAGGAGTAGGCATCCATGCCCCGGTAGGCTGCGTCCAGCGTTAGTGCGATTTCGGAGGCTTTGTCGAGGGTGAGGTCACTCTGCTCCAGCAGTCGCTGTCGGGTGTAGTTGGACCTGTGGCCTGCTACGAAGGCATCCCGGATCAGTTCCTCCGTGTACTTAGTGGGCGTTACCGCCTTACACCCACAGGCCCGGCCAAGCACGGACAGTGCTTGGAGGTATTCCTCAGTCGATTCCCCAGGTTGTTGCTTGCGACTCCCCAGGAGGTGCCTGGCGTAAACTTTGTTCACAGGGCGCGTGTACTGGGTCTTGAGGAGCTAGAGGGCGGCTGTGTACGAGGTCGCGTCCCGGATGACTGAGTACACTCGGTGGTTCACCTTGGAGATCAGGACAGACAGTTTGTTCGCCTGGTGGGTACAGGTCTGTCACTGTATAACACTGGGGTACAGTACTGGTGGATACAGGTCTGTCACTGTATAACGGGTACAGTACTGGTGGGTACAGGTCTGTCACTAACACGGGTACAGTACTGGTGGGTACAGATCTGTCACTGTACAACACTGCGGTACAGTACTGGTGGGTACAGGTCTGTCACTAACACTGGGGTACAGTACTGGTGGGTACAGGTCTGTCACTGTATAACACTGGGGTACAGTACTGGTGGGTACAGATCTGTCACTACAACACTGCGGTACAGTACTGGTGGGTACAGGTCTGTCACTGTATAACACTGGGGTACAGTACTGGTGGGTACAGATCTGTCACTACAACACTGCGGTACAGTACTGGTGGGTACAAGTCTGTCACTAACACTGGGGTACAGTACTGGTGGGTACAGGTCTGTCACTGTATAACACGGGTACAGTACTAGTGGGTACAGGTCTGTCACTAACACTGGGGTACAGTACTGGTGGGTACAGGTCTGTCACTGTATAACACGGGTACAGTACTGGTGGGTACAGGTCTGTCACTAACACTGGGGTACAGTACTGGTGGGTACAGGTATGTCACTGTATAACACTGGGGTACAGTACTGGTGGGTACAGATCTGTCACTGTATAACACGGGTACAGTACTGGTGGGTACAGGTCTGTCACTGTATAACGGGTACAGTACTGGTGGCTACAGGTCTGTCACTGTATAACACGGGTACAGTTCTGGTGGGTACAGGTCTGTCGCTGTATAACACTGGGGTACAGTACTGGTGGGTACAGGTCTGTCACTATAACACTGGGGTACAGTACTGGCGGGTACAGGTCTGTCACTGTATAACACGGGTACAGTACTGGTGGGTACAGGTCTGTCACTGTATAACACTGGGGTACAGTACTGGTGGGTACAGGTCTGTCACTGTATAACACGGGTACAGTACTGGTGGGTGCAGGTCTGTCACTGTATAACACTGGGGTACAGTACTGGTGGGTACAGGTATGTCACTGTATAACACTGGGGTACAGTACTGGTGGGTACAGATCTGTCACTGTATAACACTGGTACAGTACTGGTGGGTACAGGTCTATCACTGTATAACGGGTACAGTACTGGTGGGTACAGGTCTGTCACACTATAACACTGGGGTACAGTACTGGTGGGTACAGGTCTGTCACTGTATAACACTGGGGTACAGTACTGGTGGGTACAGGTCTGTCACTGTATAACACGGGTACAGTACTGGTGGGTACAGGTCTGTCACTGTATAACACTGGTACAGTACTGGTGGGTACAGGTCTGTCACTGTATAACACTGAGGTACAGTACTGGTGGGTACAGGTCTGTCACTATAACACTGGGGTACAGGACTGGCGGGTACAAGTCTGTCACTGTATAACACTGGGGTACAGTACTGGTGGGTACAGGTCTGTCACTGTATAACACAGGTACAGTACTGGTGGGTACAGGTCAGTCACTGTATAACACTGGGGTACAGTACTGGTGGGTACAGGTCTGTCACTGTATAACACTGGGGTACAGTACTGGTGGGCACAGGAAGTGTTGGTTCAGTTGTAGAGAGCCTTGGTCCGACCCTGTTCAGTTCTGGGCCCCGCCCCTCGGGAGGATATATTGGCCTCGGAGGGGGAGCAGCCCAGATTCAGCAGAATGATACCGGGGCTAAAAGGGTTAAATTCTGAGGACAGGTTGCCCAGACTGGGCTTGTATTCCCTGGAGTTTAGAAGATTAAGGGGTGATCTGATCGAGGTGTTTAAGATGATTAAAGGAGTTGATCGGGTCGAGAGAGAGAAACTATTTCCTCTGGTGGGGGGGAGTCCAGAACAAGGGGGCAGAACCTTAAAATTAGAGCCAGGCCGTTCAGGGGTGATGTCAGGAAGCACTTCTTCACACAAAGGGTGGTGGAAATCTGGAACTCTCTCCCCCAAAAAGCTGTTGAGGCTGGGGGTCAATTGGAGCTTTGAAGAATGAGATGGCTAGATGTTGTTGGGTAAGGTTATCTCGGGATATGAAGCCAAGGCAGATACACGGGAGTTGAGGTTCAGATTAGCCGTGCGGAATGGGGGAACAGGCTCGAGGGGCTGAATGTCCTGTAAGATTCTGTGATGTGAATGTTTAACTGAGACCCTGTGCTATCTTCCGACAGGAATGGGAACGTTGGAAGGGCACAGTCCCATGCAATGTGGGATGGAATTCAAGAACAAGTTCTGGGAATTTTACAAGGTAAAACGCCAGCAGTCTTTTGTCACGGAATTTTGATTTAGCCACGTGAATGTGCCCTTGTCAGACGGACCCTCTGCTACATCGTGCAACTTTTGCCAACACCAAACATCAGTTGCAGTGAACAATACAAGCTCTTTCCTGTCTCGCAGTTTAATCAGTCTTCGTGTAGCCAGTGCTTGTGTTTCACAAAGATTAGACGGAATCGCGCATCTTGACCCTGGAGAACCCTGTGTTGCACAAACCCAATTCGACTGATTCAGTCCCTGTGAAAAGTAAGATTTCCATTTCTAAGCGCTTCACAGCCAATGATGTACTTCTTTGAAGTGTAGTCACTGATGTAATGTAGAGCGTACGGACGTCCTGAGGTCATGAAAGGCCCTATGTAAAGGGGTGCGGTGGCGCAGTGGTTATGTCACTGGGCTAGTAATCCAGAGGCCTGGACTCATGATCCGGAGACGGGAGTTCCAATCCCACTCACCGCCAGCTGGGGAATTTCAATTCAGTTAATTAAATAAATCTGGAATAAAAAGCTGGCATCAGTAATGGTGACCATGAAACTATCGTAAAAATCCATCTGGTTCACTCATGTCCTATCGTGAAGGAAATCTGCTGCCTTTACCCGGTCTGGCCTTTGTGTGACTCAGAACCCACAGCAATGTGCTTGATTCTTACCTGCCCTCTGAAATGGCCCAGCGAGCCACTCGAGGGCGATTAGGGATAGAAAGAAAGACTTGCATTTATATATCCTTTCACAATCAGCAGATGTCTCAAAAGCGCTTTCCAGCCAATGAAGTACTTTATGAAGTGTAGCCACTGTTATAATGTAGGAAACGTAAGAAATAGGAGCAGGAGTCGGCTCTTCAGCCCCTCGAGCCTGCTCCGCCATTCAATAAGATCATGGCTGATCATCGACCTCAACTCCAAACGCGGCAGCCAATTAGCGCACAGCAAGCTCCCGCAAACAGCAATGTGATAATGACTAGATAATCTGTTTTCGATAGATTTTTGACTTTTAAGGGAGTCAAGGCATATGGGGATAGTGCAGGAAAGTGGAGTTGAGGTCGATGATCAGCCATGATCTTATTGAATGGCGGAGCAGGCTCGAGGGGCCGTGTGGCGGAGCAGGCTCGAGGGGCCGTGTGGCGGAGCGGGCTCGAGGGGCCGTGTGGCAGAGCAGGCTCGAGGGGCCGTGTGGCGGACTCCTGCTCCTATTTCTGATGTTCTTACGTTGGTTGTGCAATAAATATTGGCCAGGACACCGGGGAGAACTCCCCCGCTCCTCTTCGAAATAGTTGCCATGGGATCTTTTATGTCCACCTGGGAGGGCAGACGGGGCCTCGGTTTAACGTCTCATCCGAAAGACGGCACCTCCGATAGTGCAGCACTCCCTCAGTACTGCCCCTCCGACAGTGCAGCGCTCCCTCAGTACTGCCCCTCCGACAGGGCGGCGCTCCCTCAGTACTGCCCCTCCGACAGTGCAGCGCTCCCTCAGTACTGCCCCTCTGACAGTGCGGCACTCCCTCAGTACTGCACCTCCGACTGTGCGACGTTCCCTCAGTACTGCCCCTCCGACAGTGCGGCGCTCCCTCAGTACTGCCCCTCCGACAGTGCGGCACTCCCTCAGTACTGCCCCTCCGACAGTGCGGGGCTCCCTCAGTACTGCCCCTCCGACAGTGCGGCGCTCCCTCAGTACTGCCCCTCCGACTGTGCGACGTTCCCTCAGTACTGCCCCTCCGACTGTGCGACGTTCCCTCAGTGCTGCCCCTCCGACTGTGCGACGTTCCCTCAGTACTGCCCCTCCGACAGTGCGGCGCTCCCTCAGTGATGCGCTATCAATAACTCAAAAGACTGAGATTAAGCGAGTAATTAACAGGCTTTTATTAACAAGAGAATGAAGGTGTGCCTCGAGTGGTCGACCGGTCCAGAATACAAAGGGGCTGTGGAACAGTCACCTTTATACCTGGATTCGTGGGAGGAGTCAGCCAAGGCATGTACAGGCATGTACACAGTGGAATACAAACAGTGGTTTACCACACTCAGTACTGCCCCTCCGACAGTGCAGCGCTCCCTCAGTACTGCCCCTCCGACAGTGCAGCGCTTCCTCAGTACTGCCCCTCCGACAGTGCGGCGCTCCCTCAATATTGCACTGGGAGGGTCGGCCTAGCTTTATGTGTTCAAGTCTCTGGAGTGGGACTTGAACCCACGACTTCCTGACTCAGAGGTGAGAGTGCGACCTACTGAGCCATGGCAGTCTTATTTTGCCACTGAGCCTCCCGGTGATTGTGGTCGAGTGCACGGTCCCATCGTTCCCGGACTGTTAATAAAAAAATAGGAGCAGGAGTCGGCCATTCGGCCCCTTGAGCCTGCTCTGCCATTCAATAAGATCACGGCTAATCTTCCACCTCAACTCCACTTTCCCGCCCGAGCCCCATATCCCTCGATTCCCCTAGAGTCCAAAAATCTATCGATCTCAGCCTTGAATATACTCAACGACTGAGCCTCCACAGCCCTCTGGGGTAGAGAATTCCAAAGATTCACCGCCCTCTGAGTGAAGAAATTCCTCCTCATCTCAGTCCTAAATGGCCGACCCCTTATCCTGAGACTGTGACCCCTGGTTCCAGACACTCCAGCCAGGGGGAAACAACCTCTCGGCATCTACCCTGTCAATCCCCCTCAGAATCTTGTATGTTTCAATGAGATCCCCTCTCATTCTTCTAAACTCCAGAGAGTATCGGCCCATTCTACACAATCTCTCCTCATAGGACAACCCTCTCATCCCAGGAATCAGTCTAGTTGGCGGGTCCGAGCACCACGGGTCTGCTTTAAGGCGGACATAGCGCTGCCTGGGAAAGTGGGGGTGGGTGGGGGGATGGGGTAATGGGGGAAAAAGGCTACAGCAGCCCCTAGATCCCCCCCCCCCCTTCAAACCAGTGTAACCTAAAGGGTTGGCAGTGCGGGTTTGGCTCTGTGGAGCCCCCTGGAAAGTACTAATGTTTTAATGAATTTATTTGCAGGCGGATTGGATGGTGTGGCCGGCGGCTCAAATGGTTAACTTCTTTTATGTGCCTCCGAAATTCCGTGTGCTGTACGTGAACGTTCTTACAGTCGGATGGGATACCTTCCTCTCCTACCTGAAGCACCAGGTATGTGGATTCCAACCGGAACTGAGATCTTGTCTGTGTCTCCTTGGTGAGTGACATTGCTCCTGAACATTTCACCCAGTTTCTCCTCGTCAAGCACTCGCAGCATGGGTTAGATACAGAGTAAAGCTCCCTCTACACTGTCCCATCAAACACTCCCAGGGCAGGTACAGCACGGGTTAGATACAGAGTAAAGCTCCCTCTACACTGTCCCATCAAACACTCCCAGGGCAGGTACAGCATGGGTTAGATACAGAGTAAAGCTCCCTCTACACTGTCCCATCAAACACTCCCAGGGCAGGTACAGCACGGATTAGATACAGAGTAAAGCTCCCTCTACATTGTCCCATCAAACACCCCCAGGGCAGGTACAGCACGGGTTAGATACAGAGTAAAGCTCCCTCTACACTGTCCCATCAAACACTCCCAGGGAAGGTACAGCACGGATTAGATACAGAGTAAAGCTCCCTCTACATTGTCCCATCAAACACTCCCAGGGCAGGTACAGCACGGGGTTAGATACAGAGTAAAGCTCCCTCTACACTGTCCCATCAAACACTCCCAGGGCAGGTACAGCACGGGTTAGATACAGAGTAAAGCTCCCTCTACACTGTCCCATCAAACACTCCCAGGGCAGGTACAGCACGGGTTAGATACAGAGTAAAGCTCCCTCTACACTGTCCCATCAAACACTCCCAGGGCAGGTACAGCACGGGTTAGCTACAGAGTAAAGCTTCCTATGTATTTTCCTAACCCAACCTCTGAGCACTCCCTTCTGTACAAATATTTTCATGTTTTTCACACCGATAGTCTGAATGAGTGAGATTTACAGTTAGTCTTTAATCAGGGTAGTTTTGTGCTGTGACCTCTGCCCACATGGGCCTGGGTTGAAGCTGTGGCAAATCAACAGCTCATCAGCCAAGGGGTCGGGTAGAATTCCGCCCGATTGGGGATGAACTGCATTTGAACTCCGATCCCAGAGGTGAAAGGTTGTCGTCCAAGTTGCTCCAACACCAGGAAGCAGTGGCACATTGTACCAAGAATGTGAGGTAGGCACTCGGGAGCCAGCCCCCCTGTCGTGAACTTTAATTACTGTACAGTCCAAGTCAGTCTGGCTTCGACTCGCAGAATCTTACAGCTCAGGAGGAGGCCATTGGGCCCATCCAGCGTTCCCGCTAAGCTTCGCAGCCGCGCAGCGGTCTGGAGGCCGCTCACCGGCTTCTACATGGAAAAAAACGCACATGCACGAAAATTTAAAGGGACCACGTACTAAAAAAAGATTAGAGGCAACATTCGGCCCATCGTGCCTGTGCCGGCTCTTTGAAAGGGCGATCCAATTCGTCCCACTCCCCCCTGCCCTTTCCCAACAGCCCTGTAAATGTTCTTTTCCTTTTGAAGTATTTATCTAATTTCCTTTTGAAAGTTACTATCGAATCTGCTCCCTTTCAGTCAGCGCATTCCAGATCAGCTGCCTAAAAAAAGTTTGATCATCTCCCCCCTCCCCCTGGTTCTTTTTGCCAATTACCTTAACATCTGTGTCCTCTGGTTACCGACCCGCCTGACCATGGAAACAGTGTCGTCTTAATAATCTGTAATGAGGGAGTTCGGTGAATGGAGACACAAAGTGTGTGGTTACTCGTGAAATTCACATGACAAAAAAGGATCAAAGAATCCGGGAGGGTTGCCGGGATATTGAAAACCTTTGGAGTGTGAATGTGTGTCAGACAGTTATTCATTTGTCTTTGCTGATTTTTAGCCAAGCCCTTGTGGGAGAGTTCAAAATTGGAGGTCCTCAATATAAGAAAAGTCACTAGTAAATCCGACAGGGAATTCAGGAGAAAGTTTTCCCCAGAGCGTGGTGAGAATGTGGAACTCGCTCCCACAGGGAGTGGTCAAGGCGAATAGTATCGATGCATTTAAGGGGAAGCTGGATAAACACACGAGTGAGAAAGGAATAGAAGGATATGGTGATGGGGTGAGATGAAGAGGGGCAGGAGGAGGCTGGTGTGGAGCAGAAACACCAGCACGGAGCAGTCCGGCTGAATGGTGATTGGCAGAAGAACCAAAGGCGACGTGAGGAAAAACGTTTTTACGCAGCGAGTGGTCAGGATCTGGAATGCGCTGCCTGAGAGGGCGGTGGAGGCAAATTCAATCGTGGCTTTCAAAAGGGAGTTGGATAAGTACCTGAAGGAAAAAAAATTGTAGGGCTACGGGGAAAGGGCGGGGGAGTGGGACTGGCTGAAGTGCTTTTGCAGAGAGCCGGCACGGGCTCGACGGGCCGAATGGCCTTCTTCCGTGCTGTAACCAGTCTAAGATTCTAAGTAGGAGCAGGAGGAGTCCATACGCCCCTTCAAGCTGCTCCGCCACTAGAATCAGAATGAATCTTTGGTTCTTCTGCCAATCACCTTAAATCTGTGTCCTCTGGTTCTCGACTCTTCCACCAATGGGAACAGTTTCTCTCTATCTACTCTGTCCAGACCCTTCATGATTTTGAACACCTCGATCAAATCTCCTCTTAACCTTCTCTGCACTAAGGAGAACAACCCCAGCTTCCCCAGTCTCTCCACGTAACTGAAGTCCCTCATCCCTGGAATCATTCTAGTAAATCTCCTCTGCACCCTCTCTAAGGCTTTCACATCCTTCCTAAAGTGCGGTGCCCAGAATTGGACACAATACTCCAGTTGGGGCCGAACCAGTGTTTTATACAGGTTCATCATAATTTCCACACTTTTGTACTCTGTGCCTCTATTTATGAAGCCCAGGATCCTGTAAGCTTTTTTAACCACTTTCTCAACCTGCCCTGCCACCTTCAACGATTTGTGCACATATACCCCCAGGTCTCTCCGTTCATGCACCCCCTTTAGGATTGTACCCTTTAGTTTATATCGCCTCTCCTCATTCTTCCTACCAAAATACATCACTTCACACTTTTCTGTGTTAAATTTCATCTGCCACGTGTCCGCCCATTCCACCAGCCTGTCTATGTCCTCCTGAAGTCTATCACTCTCCTCCTCACTGTTCACTGTACTTCCAAGTTTTGTGTCATCTGCAAATTTTGAAATTGTGCCCTGTACACCCACGTCCAAGTCATTAATATAGATCAAGAAAAGCAGTGGTCCCAGTATCAACCCCTGGGGAACACTCAATAAGATCATGGCTGATCTTTGACCTCAACTCCACTTTCCTGCCCGATCCCCATAATCCATGATTCCGTTAGTGCCCAAAAATCTATCGATCTCAGCCTTGAATATACTCAACGACTGAGCCTCCACAGCCCTCTGGGGCAGAGAATTCCAAAGATTCACCGCCCTCTGAGTGAAGAAATTCCTCATCTCAGTCCTAAATGGCCGACCCCTTATCCTGAGACTGTGACCCCTGGTTCTAGACACCCCAGCCAGGGGGAAACGATCTCTCCGCATCGATCCTGTCAATCCCCCTCAGAATCTTACATGTTTCAATGAGGTCACGTCTCATTGTTGTAAACTCCAGAGGGCACTGCCTGAAAGGGCGGTGCAAGCGGAATCAATAGTAAGAACATAAGAAACAGGAGCAGGAGTAGGCCAATCGGCCCCCCGAGCCCGCTCCACCACCCAACAAGACCACGGCCAATCTGATCCTAACCTCAAATCCCCTATCACTCTCCATCCCACCCGAACCCATGTAACTTTCCACTTGAGGATAAATACTTAAAGGCAAAATTTTCAGAGCTCTGGGGAGTGGGACTAATTGGATAGCTCTCTCAGAGAGCCGGCACAGACACGATGGGCCGAATGGCCTCCTCCTGTGCTGTATGATTCTATGTCTCGTCCCGTGCTCTCTGGATCTACTGTGACTCGAAGCACCACTCCAAATCCCAAAGTTAGCCTCGCCCCACAGTGTAGCACTGAGGGAATGTGACGTTATGGGAGTGTCTGTGCTCGGGATGAGATTCTAATGATCCCTCATCCCATGGACTTTGAAGCTAAGTTGGTTGCTGGTAGGATTGGTGTTCTTGGGTGGGTGGGCGGGGCTAAAGATGTGCTGGAGGCTCTTCCTCACCTGAGGTAATGTAGTGGTCACGTTACCGGACGAGCAATCCAAAGAACGTGAGTTCAAATCCCTTCAGGGCAGTCTGATGATTTGAAATCAACTTTTTATAAAAAAAAATATCTGGAAATAAAAAACCAGTTTCAGTAGAAACATAGAAAAATAGGAGCAGGAGTCGGCCATTTGGCCCTTCGAGCCTGCTCCGCCATTCAATGAGATCATGGCTGAGCCTCTATCTCAATACCATATTCCCGCTCTCTCCCCATACCCCTTGATGTTTTTTGTGTCTAGAAGTGACCCTGAATCTGTCGGATTGTCGTTAAAAACCCAACCGGTTCACTAATGTCCTTCAGGGAAGGAGACCTGCCGTTCTTACCCGGGCTGGGCCTATCGGTGACTCCAGACACCCTGTGTGGGTGACTCTTGATTGCCCTCTGAAGTGGCCCAGTAAATCCCTCACTTGTATCAAAACCGTCAGCAACTGCACCGCACGGGCTGCAGCGGCTCAAGAACAAGACCCACCACCACCTTCTCGGGCAACTAGGGATAGGCGATAAATGCCGGCCTTGCCAGCGACGCCCACATCCCAAGAATGAATTAAATAAAAACTTTAGGATCTAATGTATTGTAATTTATCAATCCGTTTGAAACCATCTGATAATTTGCGGATCTCGGACTGTCCGTCTGCTGCCCCCGCCCCCCCATCCCCCATCCAACCCACGACGTGTCAGCTGTGGCTCAGTGGTCAGCTCTCTCTCTCTCGCTCTCTGAGTCAGAAGGTTGTGGGTTCGAGTCCCACTCCAGAGACTTGAGCACAAAAATCTAGGCTGACACTCCCAGTGCAGTACTGAGGGAGTGCTGCACTGTCGGGGGTGCCGTCTATCGGATGAGACGTTAAACTGAGGCCCCGTCTGCTCTCTCAGGTGGACGTAAAAGATCCCACGGCCACTATTTCAAAGAAGAGCAGGGGGAGTTCTCCCGGTGTCCTGGCCAATATTTATCCCTCAACCAACATAACAGAAACAGATAATCTGGTCATTATCTCATTGCTGTTTGTGGGAACTTGCTGTGCACAAATTGGCTGCTGTGTTTCCCACACTACAACAGTGACTGCACTCCAAATGTGATTGGCTGTAAAGCGCTTTGAGACGTCCAGTGGTCGTGCAATGCGCTGGAGAAATGCGAGTCTTTCTTTTAGCTTGATGGCCTTTGCTCTGAAAGGAGACTGGCTTGTATTTATACGGCACCTCATCACCAACGTTCCCTGTGAGCTGGGCCTTGTTCTGCCCGGCCTGTTTTCTTTAAATGCGCGGTCCCTTTAAATGCGCAATATTTACAGTGGAAAAGGCCGGTGAGCGTCCGGCGCGGGACCCCTGAGTTTACCGCACGGCGGTGAGCGCACGCACCTCAGGGAGAACGTTACTCATCACATCTCTCCTCAGGCTCCCAAACAGAGCCACGTTCGCTCAGCTAGTTTGAAGGATGACACCAGAGCCGAGAGGTTCAAACTATTGGGGAAGGTGCGATATAAATGTAAGTTCTTCCTCTCTTGCCTCCTCTCCAGGGCGAGCCAGGCGAAGCGATCTTGTTGGATGAGACGGGTGTTTCGGACAAACAGCAGACGGAGGTCGGAGAGCGCTGTGCGGCGCTGGAGGATAAGCAGTAGCGTCTTGTCTCCCGCTGGCATGGAACCTCAAGCTGATGGACCACTCTGTCTGGCTTCGACGTGCGAGTCAGGGCACCTCGGACTTTCAGCCACTGGCAGCCTCGGGACCCAATACAAGCTGATCGGAGCTTCCCCACCACGCCACTCGTGAGGGCAAAAAATGTTCTGGATGTAATTATTTTTAATGGAAGAAATTGCCATCCTGGACTGATGACAAATTAAAATATTTTTTAAATGGGTAGTTAAGGAAATAACTCGCATTTCTCCAGCGCCTTTCACCACCTCAGGATGTCTCGAAGTGCTTTACAGCCAATGAAGTACTTTTTAAAGTGTAGCCACTGTTGTAATGTAGGAAACGCGGCAGCCAATTTACGCACAGCAAGCTCCCACAAACAGCAGTGTGATAATGACCAGATAATCTGTTTTTAGTGATGTTGATTGAGGGATAAATATTGGCCCCAGGACTTCGAAATAGTGACCCTGGGATCTTTTACATCCACCTGAGAGAGCAGACGGGGCCTCGGTTTAACGTCGCACACGAAAGACGGCACCTCCGACAGTGCAGCACTCTCAGTACTGCACTGGGAGTGTCCGCCTGGATTATGGGGCTCGAGTCTCCGGAGTGGGGCCTTGAACCCACAACCGTCTGACTCAGATGGCACTGTTGGACTGGGTGCCCCACTCTCCTGCACGCCCATAAATAAACGTCCCGTGAAGACTCGTCATCGACGTAGGTGAGCTTCTGGCCAAAATGCCGGCAGGGTTAGCCGAGGGGAGGGGGTGGGTGTGGACACGCTTCCTGATTCAGTTCTCCCCGCACTAGAGCACTGGGTTCAGTTCCGGGCCCCACCCCTCGGGAAAGATATATTGGCCTCGGAGGGGGAGCAGCGCAGATTCACCAGACTGACACCGGGGCTAAAAGGGTTAAATTCCGAGGACAGGTTGCACAGACTGGGCTTGTATTCCCTCGAGTTCAGAAGATTAAGGGGTGATCTAATCGAGGTGTTTAAGATGATTAAAGGATTCGATCGGGTCGAGAGAGAGAAACTATTTCCTCTGGTGGGGGGAGTCCAGAACAAGGGGGCAGAACCTTAAAATTAGAGCCCGGCCGTTCAGGGGTGATGTCAGGAAGCATTTCTTCACACAAAGGGTGGTGGAAATCTGGAACTCTCGCCCCCAAAAAGCTGTTGAGGCCGGGGGTCAATTGGAAATTTCAAAACTGAGATTGATCGATTTTTGTTGGTTAAGGGTATTAAGGGTTAGGGAGCAAGGGCGGGTGGATGGAGTTAAGGTACAAATCAGCCATGATCTAATTGAATGACAGAACAGGCTCGAGGGGCTGAATGGCCTCCTGTTCCCACGTTCTCTCGCCGTGGAGTTTATGAGTAAATACCAAGAAGCTCAGTGTCTGGGTTAACAGCAGAGAGTTCCCTGATTGACCTCGACAGCCGCGGGCTCGCGAGTGGGCACTTGGCCACCCTGACCTTTCCCACCTCTGCCCAGTGGGCCCCACTGAAAAGTGCCGCATGCTAGGGCTCACAAGCGATGCCGCTATAGTCGAATAACCTGCCGTCACTCAACCGTCTCTTCTCGAGCCACTTGGATAAGGTACAGCAGGGTGTTCGGTCCCTGAACGAACAGGGATATGCTGATAGAGTGCGATGAAGGAGTGTGGGAAGAGGCTCGTGTGGAGCATAAACACCGGCACGGACCTGTTGTGCCGATGAGCCTGTTTCAGCGCCGTACATTCTGTATAATTCTACATAACATTCCGAACAAGACCGGGCACCGTCGGGACAGAGTGAAAGATGCTTTCTGCCTTTCAAAGTGTGCAATGTTAGAGCCAGCATTCCAGTTTGTAACTGGTGTGCCTGACATCACAAGCTGCTAGTATCTGACTGGGAGTGTTTGATGGGCCAGTGTAGAGGGAGCTTTACTCTGTATCTAACCCGTGCTGTACCTGCCCTGGGAGTGTTTGATGGGACAGTGTAGAGGGAGCTTTACTCTGTATCTAACCCGTGCTGTACCTGCCCTGAGAGTGTTTGATGGGACAGTGTAGAGGGAGCTTTACTCTGTATCTAACACGTGCTGTACCTGCCCTGGGAGTGTTTGATGGGACAGTGTAGAGGGAGCTTTACTCTGTATCTAACCCGTGTTGTACCTGCCCTGGGAGTGTTTGATGGGACAGTGTAGAGGGAGCTTTACTCTGTATCTAACCCGTGCTGTACCTGCCCTGGGAGTGTTTGATGGGACAGTGTAGAGGGAGCTTTACTCTGTATCTAACCTGTGCTGTACCTGCCCTGGGAGTGTTTGATGGGACAGTGTAGAGGGAACTTTACTCTGTATCTAACCCGTGCTGTACCTGCCCTGGGAGTGTTTGATGGGACAGTGTAGAGGGAGCTTTACTCTGTATCTAACACGTGCTGTACCTGCCCTGGGAGTGTTTGATAGGACAGTGTAGAGGGAGCTTTACTCTGTATCTAACCCGTGCTGTACCTGCCCCGGGAGTGTTTGATGGGACAGTGTAGAGGGAGCTTTACTCTGTATCTAACACGTGCTGTACCTGCCCTGGGAGTGTTTGATGAGACAGTGTAGAGGGAGCTTTACTCTGTATCTAACCCGTGCTGTACCTGCCCTGGGAGTGTTTGATGGGACAGTGTAGAGGAAGTTTTACTCTGTATCTAACCCGTGCTGTACCTGCCCTGGGGGTGTTTGATGGGACAGTGTAGAGAGAGCTTTACTCTGTACCTAATCCGTGCTGTACCTGCCCTGGGAGTGTTTGATGGGACAGCGTAGAGGGAGCTTGACGCTATTTAACCTTTGCTGTACGTGTGACCGTATCTAAGCTGATCATTTTTTTTTTAATGTTCTGCATTTTTTCTGTGGGTTGTGGCTGTGAAAGGAGAAGCTGCCTGTTTGAAAGTAATTAAGCCTGTTACTGGTTGGTGGTAAAACCTGGAGAGAAGGAGACGGACTCAGTGCTGTCGGGGAAGCTTATTCCCAGGACCCCAGCCTTCTAATAACACCGAGTGTACAGCATGGAAACAGGCCATTCGAGCCTGCTCTTCTTCGAAATAGTGGCCATGGGATCTTTTACGTCCACCTGAGAGAGCAGACGGGGCCTCGGTTTAACATCTCATGCGAAAGACAGCTCCTCCGACAGTGCAGCAGTCCCTCAGCACTGCACTGGGAGTGTCAGCTGGTGTTTCTGCTCCACACGAGCCTGCTCCCACCCCTCATCATCCCTCGTGCTCCTCCAGCTACCCCTTAACTGCAGTGTGTGCAGAAACTGGGAAAAGGCGGGTTTGGCGGGTCACGGGTTGAGTTCTGTGCTTTGTGGCTAATTAAACTTTGCTTCAAATAAACAGACCCATGTGAGGAGGAGGGGGTGGTGGGGAGACGACTTTTACAAGTTGGGTTTTGGGTGTCTAGTTTTCACTTTAGGAATTTACAGACAGCTCACCCGGATTAGTGAGATGTCACCCCTCCCCAACGCAGAGATTGAAACTCGCGCGCCCTCGGGGCCGTGTCACACCCACCTGAAAGGTGTCAGTGAAAGAATCCAGAGAACGTGTGTTCAAATCCCGCCATGGGAATTCAGTTTGAAGAAAAATCTGGACATAAGGAGCTAGGGTCGGTAAAAGTGACCATGAAGCTGTCGGATGGTCGTAAAAACCGGTTCACTAATGTCCTTTTTAAAAAAAAAAACAAGACTTGCATTTATATAGCACCTTTCACGACGTCCCAAAGCGCTTTACAGCCAATGAAGCACTTTTGAAGTGTAGTCACTGTTGTATTGTGGGAAATACGGCAGCCAATTTGCACACAGCAAGCTCCCACAAACAGCAATGTGATAATGACCAGATCATCTGTTTTTGTTATGTTGGTTGAGGGATAAATATTGGCCAGGACACCAGGGAGAACTCCCCTGCTCTTCTTTGAAATAGTGCCCTGGGATCTTTTACGTCCACCTGAGAGAGCAGACGGGGCCTCGGTTTAACGTCTCATCCGAAAGACGGCACCTCCGACAGTGCAGCACTCCCTCAGCACCGCACTGGGAGGGTCAGCCTGGATTTATGTGCTCAAGTCTCTGGAGTGGGACTCGAACCCACAACCTTCGGACTCAGGCGAGTGTGCTGCCCACTGAGCCACAGCTGGCTTTAGGGAAGGAAACTTGCCGTCCTTCCCCAGTCTGGCCTATATGTGACTCCAGTCCCACACCCAACGTGGTTGACTCCTAACTGCCCTCTGAAGTGGCCCCTCCGTTGTACCAACCCCACTACCAGCAGTTGAAGAAGGCGGCCCACACCACCACCTCCGGGCAACTGGGGATGGGCAATAATGCTGGCCTTGCCAGCGATGCCCACATCCCCCCTCCTCCATAGGAAGAGGGAGATGGAGAGAAAAGAGAGGGGGAAATGGATAAGGAAAGGTAGAGAAATATACACTGATCCTACTCGATCGTTTCCTTCGGCCCACGTGACAGACCCACTTTTAGCCTTGATTTGTTTTCTTGATGCCTCTGATAGACATCTTGCAACTGAGAATCTCACACCTGGGATTGGCCGAGTGTTGGCAGCTCTGGGTTGGATGGGACCTGCGGAACCAATTTGAGAAACCTATGTTAAGGCCCAAGGCCTGTAGATCGTGATAGTGCCAAGCCTGGAAACAGTGGACCAGGCAAAGCAGGGAGTTATGGCTACAACCACACAACAACTTGTGTTTATGTAGCGCCTCTTAACGTAGTAAAACATCCCAAGGTGCTTCACGGGAGCGATTGTCAAACAGCTACGTAAGGAGATATTAGATCAGATGCCCAAGAGCTTGGTCAAAGAGGTCGCTTTTAAGAATCATCTTAAAGGAGGAGAGAGAGGCTTAGGGCCCAGGAAGTTGAAGGCACGGCTGTCAATGGACATTCTTTAAGAAAGACTAGGTTGTGAAAAGAATGAAAGGACTTGCATTTCTCCAGCGCCTTTCACAACCTCAGGACGTCCCAAAGCACTTTACAGCCAATAAAGTACTTTTTTGAAGTGTTGTAGGAAATGCGGCAACCAATTTGCGCACAGCAAGCTCCCACAAACAGCAATGTGATAATGACCAGATAATCTGTTTTACAGTGCTGGTTGAGGGATAAATATTGGCCCCAGGACACTGGGGAGAAATCCCCTGCTCGTCTTCAGAATAGTGGCCATGGGATCTTTTACGTCCACCTGGGAGAGCAGACGGGGCCTCGGTTTAACATCTCATCCGAATGACGGCACCTCCGACAAGTGCAGCGCTCCCTCAGCACTGGTACTGGGAGTGTCAGCCTAGATTATGGACTCAAGTATCTGGAGTGGAGCCAAACCCGCGACCATCTGACTCCGAGGCGAGAGAGTGCTATCAACAAAGCTGACACTACTGATTGTAGAGGGAAGGGATGGCTTGAGAGAGGGGAGGAGTTCCACAGTTATGAATGTCTGGGGAATAAATGCGTTAGAGGAGGGGATAACAGTGACAGTTCACAACTGCAAATTAGCATTTTATAACTTTTTTGGAATGCAGCCTCACCCCTTTAATGGTTTATTTGAACAGGGCAGTTGTTTGATGAGTGATAGAGATTATCAGTTGTTTACTGTTGAAGATCAGGCCCTGGAGGAAGCGGTGAAGATACGATCGGGTTTTTGCACTCGGATTTCCTCTTCATCTTCTGCTAGAAAACCTCAAATAAAAAGCACCAAATATCTCAAAAAGCATGTAGAAAGACAGACTTGCATTTCTGTAGCGCCTTTCACCACCTCAGGACGTCCCAAAACACTTTACACCTGATGAAGTATTTTTGCAGTGCAGTCACTGTTGTAATAAGAACATAGGAAATAGGAGCAGGATTCGGCCCCTCGAGCCTGCTCCGCCATTCAATAAGATCATGACTGATCTTCCACCTCAACTCCACTTTCCCGCCCGATCCCCATATTCCTTGATTCCCTTAATATCCAAAAATCTCTGTCTTGAATGTACTCAACGACTGAGCATCCACAGCCCTCTGGGGTAGAGAATTCCAAAGATTCACCACCCTCCGAGTGAAGAAATTCCTCCTCATCTCAGTCCTAAATGGCCGACCCCTTATTCTGAGACTGTGACCCCTGGTTCTAGACTCCCCAGCCAGGGGAAACATCCTCCCAGCATCTACCCTGTCAAACCCTGTAAGAATTTTGTATGTTTCAATGAGATCACCTCTCATTCTTCTAAACTCTAGAGAATATAGGCCTAGTCTACTCAATCTCTCCTCATAGGACAATCCCCCCATCCCAGGAACCAGTCTGGTGAACCTTCGTTGCACTCCCTCTATGGCAAGTATATCCTTCCTTAGGTAAGGAGACCAAAACTGTACACAATACAATGTAGGAAACGCAGCAGCCGATTGCGCACAGCAAGCTCCCACAATCCGCAATATGATAATGACCAGATCATCTGTTTTTAGTGATGTTGGTTGAGGGATAAATATTGGCCCCAGGACACCGGGGAGAACTCCCCCCTGCTGTTCTTCGAATAGCCCTGTGGGATCTTTTACATCCACCTGAGAGAGCAGACGGGGCCTCAGTTTAATATCTCATCTGAAAGACGGCACCTCCGACAGTGCAGCACTCCCTCAGCACCGCACTGGCAGTGTCAGCCTGGGTTTTGTGCTCAAGTCTTTGGAGCGGGACTCGAACCCGCAACCTTCTGACTCAGAGGTGAGAGAGAGCTGCCCACAGCCACGGCTGACGCCTATACGAGTGCAGTAACCTTCCAAAATCAGCAGCAGATAACATTTCAGTATTGTGAGTTTGTTTGAAGAACATTTAGACCTCGTCTTTGCATTCCCCCAGCCCAGTTTTCTGGGGTGGATGGGGCCGAATTTTGTGCTCAGCTGTTTTGATATCTCTTCCCTCCTCCGGAGATCATTCCCAGCAACGTCCAAGGTGCTCCCCTGTATACGGGTAGATGCCTGCAAATCACACAGCCTTGCTCCTTCCCAGCTCAGACACATCCTGCAGCCCTCCAACCTCACCCACCAACTCTCCTTTCCTCTGACTCCAGACTCTTGGGTCTCCCACTGCTCCCTTCGCCCTAACACTGGTAGCTACTTGCTGGGACTTCCCGAAACTCTCGCTCTTTTAAGACACTCCTTAAAATCTTAAAATCTATCATTTTGATCAAGCCTTTGGTCACCTCTTCATCTCTCCTTCTTTACCTGATTGTCCCTATGCACCGGTGAAGTGTCATGGACCAATTTTCTACATTAAAGATCCTGCGCAAGTTGCTGTTGTTGTTTCTGTAGAGAGAATTGATATGTCGGGTAGGTGGGGTTGAGGGATATGGGGGGTAGGTGGGGTTGAGGGATATGGGGGGTAGGTGGGGTTGAGGGATATGGGGGGTAGGTGGGGTTGAGGGATATGGGGAGAAGGTGGGTAGGTGGGGTTGAGGGATATGGGGAGAAGGTGGGTAGCTGGGGTTGAGGGATATGGGGAGAAGGTGGGTAGCTGGGGTTGGGGGATATGGGGAGTAGGTGGGGTTGAGGGGTATGGGGAGAAGGTGGGTAGGTGGGGTTGAGGGATATGGGGAGAAGGTGGGTAGCTGGGGTGGGGTTGAGGGATATGGGGAGAAGGTGGGTAGCTGGGGTTGGGGGATATGGGGAGAAGGTGGATAGGTGGGGTTGAGGGCTCGCAGTGGGGAAGGGCCTTGGGTGCTTGGGCCGTAGATGGTCTTGACTGCGCTAAAGAATCCACGCACCTCGTGGTTGTCAGCTAGCTGCTGGATCTCCCTCATCAAGGACAGGGAAGCAGTCAGTGCCCGCTGGAAGGAGCACTTTGAAGATCTCCTTAACCACGACTCTGTCTTCGACACGAGTGTCCTCAACTCCATCCCACAGCATGCTACCCGTCACCATCTCAGCACAACCCCAGCCCGGCATGAGGTTGAAAAGGCCATCCGACAACTGAAGAACAACAAGGCCTCAGGAGCAGATGGAATCCCCGCGGAGACAATAAAGCATGGCGGAGAAGCACTACTGGCGCGAATTCATGATCTCATTTCTCTTATCTGGAAGTAGGAGAGCATGCCAGGGGATCTCAGAGACGCCGTAATTGTGACCATCTTCAAGAAAGGTGACAAGTCCGATTGCGGTAATTACAGAGGAGTTTCCCTGCTATCTGCCATAGGGAAAGTGATCGCAAGAATCCTCCTCAATCGCCTTCTCCCAGTGGCCGAAGAGCTCCTCCCAGAGTCGCAATGCGGATTCCGCCCACTAAGGGGCAGAATGGACATGATCTTCACCACACGTCAATTACAAGAGAAATGCAGGGAACAGCACCAACCGCTGTACATGGCCTTCTTTGATCTCACAAAGGCCTTCGACACTGTCAACCGTGAGGGATTATGGAGTGTCATGCTCAAATTCGGCTGCCCTCAAAAGTTTGTCACTATCCTCCGCCTGCTTCATGACGACATGCAAGCCGTGATCCTGACCAACGGTTCCACCACAGACCCAATTCACGTACGAACCGGGGTCAAGCAAGGCTGTGTCATCGCACCAACGCTCTTCTCAATCTTCCTTGCTGCAATGCTCCATCTCACCCTCAGTAAGCTCCCCACTGGAGTGGAGCTAATTTACAGAACAAATGGGAAACTGTTCAACCTCCGTCACCTCCAGTCCCGATCCAAGGTCGTCCCATCCTCTGTCGTCGAATTACAGTATGCAGACGATGCTTGCATCTGCGCGCACTCGGAGGGCGAACTCCAAACCATCGTAAACACCTTCACCGAAGCATACGAGAGCATAGGCCTTACACTAAACATCCATAAGACAAAGGTCCTCTACCAACCTGCCCCCGCCACACAGTGCTGCCCCCCGATTATCAAAATCCACGACAAGGCCTTGGACAACGTGGACCACTTTCCATACCTCAGGAGCCTACTGTCAACAAGTGCAGACATCGACGACGAAGTCCAACACCGCCTTCAGTGTGCCAGTGCAGCCTTCGGTCAACTGAGGAAGAGAGTGTTTGAAGACCAGGACCTCAAACCCGGCACTAAGCTCATGGTCTACAGGGCAGCAGTGATACCTGCCCTGCTGTATGCCTCAGAGACATGGACCATGTACAGCAGGCACCTCAAAGCACTGGAGAGGTACCACCAACGCTGCCTCCGCAAGATCCTGCAAATCCATTGGCAGGATAGGCGCACCAACGTCAGTTTCTTGCTCAGGCCAACATCCCCAGCATTGAAGCTCTAACCACACTCAATCAGCTCCGATGGACGGGTCACATTATCCGCATGCCCAATACGAGACTCCCAAAACAAGCGCTCTACTCGGAGCTCCGGCACGGCAAGAGAGCCCCAGGTGGGCAGAGGAAACGCTTCAAGGACACCCTCAAAGCCTCCTTGAAAAAGTGCAACATCCCCACCGACACCTGGGAATCCCTGGCCCAAGACTGCACAAAGTGGAGGAGAAGCATCCGGGAAGGCGCCGAACACTTCGAGTCTCTTCGCCGGGAGCAAGCGGAAGCCAAGCGCAAGCAGCGCAAGGAGCACACGTCAACCCAAGCACCCCACCCACCCGCCCCTTCAACCACCGCCTGCCCCACCTGTGACAGACACCGCATTGGACTCATCAGTCACCTGAGAACTCATTTTTAATGTGGAAGCAAGTCATCCTCGGTTCCGAGGGACTGCATAAGAAGAAGAGAAGGGGTTGAGGGATATGGGGAGAAGGTGGGTTGTTGGGGTTGAGGGATATGGGGAGAAGGTGGGTTGTTGGGGTTGAGGGATATGGGGAGAAGGTGGGTTGGTGGGGTTGAGGGATATGGGGAGAAGGTGGGTTGGTGGGGTTGAGGGATATGGGGAGAAGGTGGGTTGTTGGGGTTGAGGGATATGGGGAGAAGGTGGGTTGGTGGGGTTGAGGGATATGGGGAGAAGGTGGGTTGTTGGGGTTGAGGGTTACAGGGAGAAGGTGGGTTGTTAGGTTGACCTCTGATAAAGGGTTGGGTTTGTGGACTTTTTCTGGACCCAGTGATCTTTTTTTTCCTAATTCCAGTGTGTTTCCCCTTTAAGACCAACATGAAGCTCCGTCTGACGGAAGCCAGCTGGACAATGTGTGATCTTCAGCCAGATTTCCATTTCCTCCATTGACATATTTAATCCACGAGGGAGTCTTGTTACTGTCCTGCCATTTGTATGTGGGGTTGAAACAGGGAAAAGCTGACACTTTGCAATAAACAGACTGGAGTGTGTCCATAACAGCACTTAAAGGATCTAAGTGCACAGAGAGACTGTGGAGCTGCTCATCAAAGCGAGGCTTCAACTGTATTTAAACAGCTGAAATGTAAACCAATGTCTCGGTTGCACTGGGTACCACAACTCTTATTATATAAACATTTGGATATAGATCAATCTGTTGGACCCAAATAATGTGGAGTTTGCTGCTGTGGTGGTTTGAATCACATAAACCCTGGATAGAATAAGTGAAGCTGATTGCATGTAACAAAGACTTGCATTTCTGTACTGCCTTTCACCACCTCAGGACATCCCAAAGCACTTTACAACACTTGAGAAGGTGGTGGTGAGCCGCCTTCAACCGCTGCAGTCCGTGTGGTGAAGGTGCTCCCACAGCGCTGTTAGGGAGAGAGTTCCAGGATTTTGACCCAGCGACGATGAAGGAACGGCCGATATATTTCTAAGTCAGGATGGTGTGTGACTTGGAGGGGAACTTGGAGGTGGTGGTGTTCCCATGCGCCTGCTGCCCTTGTCCTTCTAGGTGGAAGAGGTCACGGGTTTGGGAGGTGCTGCCGAAGAAACCTTAGCGAGTTGCTGCAGTGCATCTTGTAGATGGTACACACTGCAGCCACGGTGCGCCGGTGGTGGAGGGAGTGAATGTTTAAGGTGGTGGATGGGGTGTCAATCAAGCAGGCTGCTTTGTCCTGGATGGTGTCGAGCTTCTTGAGTGTTGTTGGAGCTGCACTCATCCAGGCAAGTGGAGAGTATTCCATCACACTCCTGACTTGTGCCTTGTAGATGGTGGAAAGGCTTTGGGGAGTCAGGAGGTGAGACACTCGCCGCAGAATACCCAGCTTCTGACCTGCTTTTGTGGCCACAGTATTTATGTGGCTGGTCCAGTTAAGTTTCTGGGGGCTGTGTGAGTCCCGGGTTTCAGGGGCTGTGAGAGTCCAGGGCTTCAGGGGCTGTGTGAGTCCCGGGTTTCAGGGGCTGTGTCAGTCCCGGGTTTCAGGGGCTGTGTCAGTCCCGGGTTTCAGGGGCTGTGAGAGTCCAGGGTTTCAGGGGCTGTGTCAGTCCCGGGTTTCAGGGGCTGTGAGAGTCCCGGGTTTCAGGGGCTGTGTCAGTCCCGGGTTTCAGGGGCTGTGAGAGTCCAGGGTTTCAGGGGCTGTGTCAGTCCCGGGTTTCAGGGGCTGTGTCAGTCCCGGGTTTCAGGGGCTGTGTCAGTCCCGGGTTTCAGGGGCTGCTGCTGCTACCGTGGGTCTTAACTGTGACAGCAGAAGAGCTGTACCCGGGACCTCAGGCTGCTAAACTAGTCTAAACCTTTCTCAAACAGCTCCTGTCCTTTGGCTAATTGCATTTTGCACATTGTGGGCTGGATTTTGATATTGGAGGCGTGATGGAGGCGGGACTACAACTTTTGGGGTTGTAGTCCCGCCTCCATTGAGTTGTGGCCAACCCACGTGATTTTCACTTGATTGACCTTGTTGAGCCCGCCCAGCGGGCTCAGCAGGCCAATTAAGGGCCACCCGGCAACAGGTGACGTCACAGATTGACATTTCATCTGTCAAGAGCTTCTCCAAGTTAATTCCTTCCTGTCAGGATGATTTAGAGATCTCCCCGGAACAGAAAGCTGAATGCTGCAACTTTTGACAGCTCGCGGCCATTCTGCTTTCTGTGCCGGTGAGATGAGGGACTCCTGAGACCTGAAGGAAGGAAGGCTGTAAAGGTAAGTAAAGGTAAGTAAAACTTCTTTAAACACTTTACACACACCAAACACACTTACCTTTGCACTCATGCACACATCACTCACCTGAACACCGGACATCTCGACCCCTCCAAGCCCTTCAGCCCGACGGCCCGCCTCGCTAACTTGCCGTGGTTTGGAGCCGTCGGGAATCCCACACTTCAGGGATAAAAATAGGGATTAGGCTAAAAACTGCCTGTTAACTACCTGTTAACGGGCAGTTAATTGGCACTAATCCCCTTCCCGCCTCAGGGAGGCGGCTCCCAGCACAGGTCGGGTATCCGCCTCCTGGGAAACGGGCATGGGGGCGGGATGGGTTCGTGCCCCCCGATTTCGAGATTTTAACCCCCCACACGCCTCCAATCCCGACTCCACGGCCCAGTGAAAACCCTGCCCTGTGTCTCTGAAAGAGTTAATCTGGTGCTGCTGATCCTGTTTGAGAAATGCCAGTAGTTTAGGAATATTTACAGCATAAGACGACATTGTGCACACAGTATAATCTGACAGGGTTGGGGGTGGGGCAGCACTGGGTGTTGGGGTTTAGAAATCTGGCAAACCACATTGAGAGTCTAAGGCAAGGGCACTGACTCTGTCTGCAGGCAGGAACCAGCTGATCCTCCTCACAGACAATTCAACTTGAGCGCATGTCACAGTCAAGATTGAAACTGGGAAAGGAAAGACGGGACTTTTAAAGCTCAGGTGAGTTTTGAATCACAAGAGACAAATGGCGCCTTAACAGAAAACCCTTCAGCTGATTGTACTTACGGGTAGGAAAATATAATTAACTTGTAAAAGCTTTTCAACTCACTAGCTCCCTCGGTGTCAACTAAAGCTGCTGCCTCTGACTGCGTGGCAACTTACTGAACTTAATTTCTTGGTTAGACTACATTTAACAGTACTGCACACTGTTCTGGTCTCCATATATACAAAACGGACATGGAGGCGCTGTAGAAGGTACGACAAAGATTCACAATAGAGGATACCAGAACTGGGAGGTTATAACTATCAGGAAAGGCTGAACAGGCTGGGGCTCTCTTCTCTAGAAATGATAAGGCTGAGTTGGTGACCTGATCGAGGTCTTTAAAATGACAACAGGGTTTGATAGGGTAGACTTAGAGATGCTTCCACTTGTGGGGGGATCCAAAACTATGGGATAATCACTAATAAATTCAATGGGGAATTCAGTAGAAACTTCTTTACCCAGAGAGTGGTGAGAATGTGGAAATCGCTACCACAGGGAGTGGTTAAGGTAAATAGTATAGATGCATTTAAGGGGAAGCTGGATAAACACATGAGGGAGAAAGGAATAGGTTGTGCTGATGGGATGAGATGAGGAGGGGTGGGAGGAGGCTCGTGTGGAGCAGAAACACCGGCACGGAGCAGTCGGGCCGAATGGCCTGTTTCTGTGCTGTAAATACTATGAAATGTTTTTCTACACTAAAAACATCAGTTCGTTAAATGTCTGATAGTTACATTTTCTTTAAAAAGAAAGTTTTCTTTTCACTGTTTAGTAGATCCTTTTCTCCCCCTCTCAGGCCTTGCTGCTCCAGTGGCCCAGAGGGGATAGTTGCACTAACCCGTGTGATCGCAGTAGACCAGGATCGCCTCGGGCTCCATTGCCGCGCTGCACTGAGTTAGCCGGTTTGTAGGGGGCGCTATATTTGGTCTCAGTATCCTTTTCGCTATCCAGTGATGCTCAGCTGGAAAGTGCGTGCGTGTGCGGACATCATTGGAGGGTAGGATTGGGCTCGGTCGCAATTATCTGGTCATGATCACATTGCTGATTGTGGGAGCTTGCTGTGCACAAATTGGCTGCCGCGTTTCCTACATTACAACCAATGAAGTACTTCATGAAGTGTAGTCACTGTTGTAAAGTGTTTTGGGACGTCCAGTGGTTGTGAAAGGCGCTATATAAATGCAAGTCTTTCTTTCTTTCTTTCCTCCTCCAGCCCTACAACCCTCCGAGATCTCTGCGCTCCTCCAATTCTGGCCTCTTGAGCATCCCCGATTTCCATCTCTCCCACCATTGGCGGCCGTGCCTTCTGTTGCCTGGGCCCTAAGCTCTGGAATTCCCTCCCTAAACCTCTCCGCCTCTCTCTCCTCTTTTAAGACGCTCCTTAAAACCTACCTATTTGACCAAGCTTTTGGTCGCCTGTCCTTGTATCTCCTTATGTGGCTCGGTGTCAATTTATGTTTGGTAATCGCTCCTGTGAAGCGCTGTTTAAATGCATGTTGTTGTTGTGGTGCTGAGTAACTGAGCCAGTGATAACAGCAGTGTAATTGGGCTTCACGTCCCTGGGTTAGGGAGCGGAACAATCAGCCAGTGTTCCGACTCCCAATCATGCCCAGTTCACAGGCTGAGCTACTGGCTTAAGGAGAAAAAAAAGAAATATGGGCTGCAAGGGTTAAATTACGAGGACAGGTTGCACAGACTGGGCTTGTATTCCCTCGAGTTTAGAAGATTAAGGGGTGACCTGATCGAGGTGTTTAAAATGATTAAAGGAGTTGATGGGGTCGAGAGAGAGAAACTGTTTCCTCTGGTGGGGGGGAGTCCAGAACAAGGGGGCGGAACCTTAAAATTAGAGCCAGGCCGTTCAGGGGTGATGTCAGGAAGCACTTCTTCACACAGAGGGTGGTGGAAATCTGGAACTCTCTCCCCCCCAAAAAGCTGAGAGGCTGGGGGTCAATTGAAAATGTCAAAACTGAGATTGATAGATTTTTGTTGGGCGGGGGTATTAAGGGTTACAGAACCAAGGCGGGTGGATGGAGTTAAGATACAGATCAGCCGTGATCTATTGGAATGGTGGAACAAGCTTGAAGGGCTGAATGGCCTCTTCCTGTTCCTTCCTATACGGGAAATTGCGTATCAAATCCCGATGGAGAGAGGAACAGTTTACCAGAACTTTATTCCACTGAGTCACACAAACTGTTATTGTTAAAAAAAAAACCACAGCTAGGGAGGGTGGATAGAGTTTGAAGGGTCAAATCTCTCCGTCACTGCTGGAGGCATAGCTGAGCGATTACTGGGAGACAGAAGTGGCTGGCTGTTGAGAGCTAGGAATGATTAACTTGGAAGTATTTTAGCCAGATGATTTTAAGCATATGATCGGCTAGTTAATATAGTTAGTTGCACGGGAGAATTAAAATCAGTTTCTATATCTGTGACTTTATAGTTTGACGTAAGACTCAGCCCCAGGCTGTGGGATTCCTGTCCCTGACGTTTGTTTTTAATCATTCACGGGATGTGGGCGTCGCTGGCAAAACCAGCATTTATTGCCCATCCCTAGTTGCCCTCGAGAAGGTAGCGGTGAGCTGCCGCCTTGAACCGCTGCAGTCCGTGTGGTGAAGGTGCTCCCACAGCGCTGTTAGGGAGGGAGTTCCAGGATTTTGACCCAGCGACGATGAAGGATCGGCCGATATATTTCCAAGTTAGGATGGTGTGTGACTTGGAGGGGAACTTGGAGGTGGTGGTCCCATGCGCCTGCTGCCCTTGTCCTTCTAGGTGGAAGAGGTCGTGGGTTTGGGAGGTGCTGCCGAAGAAGCCTTGGCGAGTTGCTGCAGTGCATCTTGTAGATGGTACACACTGCAGCCATGGCACGCCGGTGGTGGAGGGAGTGAACGTTTAAGGTGGTGGATGGGGTGCCAATCAAGCGGGCTGCTTTGTCCTGGATGGTGTCGAGCTTCTTGAGTGTTGTTGGAGCTGCACTCATCCAGGCAAGGGGAGAGTATTCCATCACATTCCTTACTTGTGCTGTGTAGATGGTGGAAAGGCTTTGGGGAGTCAGGAGGTGAGACACTCACCGCAGAATACCCAGCCTCTGACCTGCTCTTGTAGCCACAGTATTTATGTGGCTGGTCCAGTGTGTTTGATGCATGCCGTTAGTTAAGATTGCCTTCTCATCCAATAACTTAACATGAAATCCAGATCAGGCAACAAAGATGACGGTTCTGCCATCTCTGAGATGGGGCATATAGTGGGGTACGGATTGTACCATGTGTCAAACTCCCGTGCATACCGTCGATTAAGCAATGGGTTAGATACAGAGTAAAGCTCCCTCTACACTGTCCCATCAAACACTCCCAGGGCAGGTACAGCACGGGTTAGATACAGAGTAAAGCTCCCTCTACATTGTCCCATCAAACACTCCCAGGGCAGGTACAGCACGGGTTAGATACAGAGTAAAGCTCCCTCTACACTGTCCCATCAAACACTCCCAGGGCAGGTACAGCACACGTTAGATACAGAGTAAAGCTCCCTCTACACTGTCCCATCAAACAATCCCAGGGCAGGTACAGCACGGGTTAGATACAGAGTAAAGCTCCTTCTACACTGTCCCATCAAACACTCACGGGGCTCTCCTGTGAATAGCAAGTGTGCTTACAGGACTGAGTGAGACTGGCAGTAAGTGTCGTTAGAATATTTAATTACAATACTTGGTCATTTTATGCTATATCACACTGCAAAATCCCAAACACACTTAAAGCGTCCGATACAGTGTACTTGATATCGGTTTACCTAAGTGGGCAGCACTGTCACCTCTCTGAGTCGGAGAGTTCATGGGTTCAAGTCCCCACTCCAGAGACTTGAGCCCATAATCCAGGCGGACACTCCCAGTGCAGTACGGAGGGGTAGTACTGAGGGAGCGCTGCACTCTCGGAGGGGCAGTACTGAGGGAGCACTGCACTCTCGGAGGGGCAGTACTGAGGGAGCGCTGCACTGTCGGAACGGCAGTACTGAGGGAGCGCTGCATTGTCGAAGGGGCAGTACTGAGGGAGCGCTGCACTGTCGGAGGTGCAGTACTGAGGGAGCGTCGCACTGTCGGAGGAGTAGTACTGAGGGAGCTGCACTGTTGGAGGGGCAGTACTAAGGGAGCGCCGCACTGTCGGAGGAGTAGTACTGAGGGAGCTGCATTGTTGGAGGGGCAGTACTGAGGGAGCGCTGCACTGTCGGGCGGGCAGTACTGAAGGAGCGCTGCACTGTCGGAGGGGCAGTACTGAGGGAGCGCCGCACTGTCGGAGGGGCAGTACCGAGGGAGCGCCGCACTGTCGGAGGGGCAGTACTGAGGGAGTGCTGCACTGTCAGAGGGGCAGTACTGAGGGAGCGCCGCACTGTTGGAGGGGCAGTACTGAGGGAGCACCGCACTGTCAGAGGGGCAGTACTGAGGGAGCGCCGCACTGTCGGAGGGGCAGTACTGAGGGAGCACCGCACTGTCGGAGAGATAGTACTGAGGGAGCGCCGCACTGTCGGAGAGATAGTACTGAGGGAGCGCCGCACTGTCGGAGGGGCAGTACTGAGGGAGCGCCACACTGTCGGGGGGGCAGTACTGAGGGAGCGCCGCACTGTCTGAGGGGCAGTACTGAGGGAGCGCCGCACTGTCGGGGGGGCAGTACTGAGGGAGCGCCGCACTGTCGGAGGGGCTGTACTGAGGGTGTGCTGCAGTGTCAGAGGGGCAGTACTGAGGGAGCGCCGCACTGTCGGAGGGGCAGTACTGAGGGAGCACCGCTCTGTCGGAGGGGTCGGAGGGGCAGTACTGAGGGAGCGCCGCACTGTCGGAGTGTCAGTACTGAGGGAGCGCTGCACTGTCGGAGGGGCAGTACTGTGGGAGCGCTGCACTGTCGGAGGGGTAGTACTGAGGGAGCGCTGCACTGTTGGAAGGGCAGTACTGAGGGAGCGCCGCACTGTCGGCGGGGCAGTACTGAGGGAGTGCCACACTCTCGGAGGGGCAGGACTGAGGGAGCGCCGCACTGTCGGAGGGGCAGTACTGAGGCAGCGCCGCACTGTCGGAGGGGCAGTACTGAGGCAACGCCGTACTGTCGGAGGGGCAGTACTGAGGGAGCACCGCACTGTCGGAGGGGCAGTACTGAGGGAGCGCCGCACTGTCGGAGGGGCAGTGCTGAGGGAGCGCCACACTGTCGGAGGGGCAGTACTGAGGGAGCGCCGCACTGTCGGAGGGGCAGTGCTGAGGGAGCACCACACTGTCGGAGGTGCAGTCGTGAGGGTGCGCCGCACTGTCGGAGGTGCAGTAGTGAGGGAGTGCTGCACTGTCGGAGGTGCCGTCTTTCAGATGACGCTTCCAACTGGAGGCCCCGTCTGCCCTCTCGGGTGGACGTAAAAGATCCCACGGCCACTATTGGAAGCAGGGGATTTCTCCCCGACGTCCCGGCCAATATTTAACCCCTCAACCAGCACCTGGAAACAGATCAGCCGGTTATTTACCTCCTCGCAGCTCGTGTGATCGTGCTCTGTGGGAAATGCCTGCCACGTTGGCCTACTTTGCAACACTTCATTGTACGTGAAGTGAGTTGGTGCATTTCTGAGTCACGGCTCTTTCTGATAAGAAAACTGCAATTAATAGAATGAAACTGAAGAGTGGGCAGGACTGGCTGACCTGCCTGCAGAGACTCGAGGCGCTGGAGGGCTTTGCTGACTCTGACGAGCACAAAGGCGGTTTTGCGTCAACAGAGGGGTGAGTTGATTTGCAGCCTGTAATTCGAGTCCTGGTCTCTTGTTATCTTAGCCTCACTGATACTGAGATCGAGTGCTCGTCCAGCTCGGGCGGTGGGTGTGGGGATGGGGGGGGTGGTGGGGATGGGGTGCTGTGGGGGAGGCGGGGGTCAGGACAGAGGCTCTGACACAGAACAAGAACACAAGCCCGAGCTTTGAGATTTAACTCGCTCTATTTGTTTTTGGAACAGGATTTAGTGTCAAATTGTGCTGGAGTTGAAGCAGCTCGAAGCAATCCACGTTTTTTTTTTCATTTTAAATGTAATCCATTAATCAGATATGGCCAAATTGAAAAACCTAAGGAATGTGCAGCATTCCAAAACTCTTAAAAATTTTTTAATCACCTTCTCCATTTATTACCACTCCGGAGACTTGAGCACAAAATCCAGGCTGACACTCCTAGTGCAGTACTGAGGGAGTGCTGCACTGTCGGAGGTGCCGTCTTTCAGATGAGACGTTGAACCGAGGCCCCGTCTGCTCTCTCAGGTGGATGTAAAAGATCCCACAGCCACTATTTCGAAGAAGAGCAGGGGGAGTTCTCCCCAGTGTCCTGGGGCCAATATTTATCCCTCAATCAACATCACTAAAACCGATGATCTGGTCATTATCACATTGCTGTTTGTGGGAGCTTGTTGTGCGCAAATTGGGCTGTTGTGTTTCCTACATTACAACAGTGACCACATTTCAAAAAGTACTTCATTGGCTGTAAAGCGCTTTGGGACGTCCTGAGGTGGTGAAAGGTGCTGGAGAAATGCGAGTCTGTCTTTAGTACCCGAAGCCGATCCCTCTTGTACCTCTTGTACCTTTGCTCTCTCATTATATCCACCAGACATATTATTGTCTCAGATTCCACTTGGTAGATTATTCCAAACATGTATCACTCTGTGACTAATGTAGTCTACGAATATCTGTTTTAAACCATTTCTCACCTGTTCCTCTTGCTTAATTTGAAGTAATATTCTGCGCTTAGTGCGACGATGCCATTTAAAATTTTACGGGGGAAAAATTAGGTGGCGCCCCCTTTGGGTCGCTAACTTCGCTACTTTTAGCGCCCCGAAAAAGTTAGCACCCCCGCACCGTAAATTCAGTGGTAGCGCCCCAAGCAGGTGGCAGGCGCTACTGGAAGCGCTCTTCTTCCTGGGGCGCTACAAGCGAATATCGTGGCGTTACGTGCAACAGCGCCACGCGCGTAACGCCGCGGTATTACAGGCCTCCCTCCGCTGATTAAAGGGGAGGGGCCTAGCGCTGCACGCACCGGGGCCCTGCTGGACCACCGGGGAGCAGGGTGCCGGGAAAAGAGCCCGGCACTCGAGAGGAGGGCCGGGGCTGAGCGATCGCGGCCGGCATCCCATGTAAAAAAGCGGAAGGGGGCAGGTGCTAGCAAATGGGCAAAAAAAAATGGCCGCCCGGCACTTGGCCTTTAATTAGCGCGGCCACAAGGACGGCACCCTGACCCTGTCGGACATTGCGTCCGGCGGTAGGTCAGGGGGCGCGACCGAAGTTTGCAGCCGGGGTGCTGCGCACGGTGATGATGTCATCGCCGGAGGCGCAGCGCCACAGGCTACCGCCGCGGCTAACCTCCCGCTGAATTTCGCCTGGACGCTAGGGGCTTTGCGCAAAGCAACCCAATTGTTCATCCAGCCTGGGCTCTAAGAGCTCGATTAGAAGGTTCCTGGAGATTTGGCAGGGCAAAAAGTCTTTGTTGGCTTGATGCTAAACACATTCAACCAATCCGGAGCGCCAATCAACAAAGCCAATAATATGATGAACTACAATTGCCAAAACAGTACACTATAAGTCAGAGGAGGTCCTGATCAAACTGTACAGGGCTCTGGTCAGACCGCACCTTGGGCACTGTGTCCAGTTCTGGTCAGACCCACCTTGAGCACTGTGTCCAGTTCTGGTCAGACCCACCTTGAGCACTGTGTCCAGTCCTGGTCAGACCCACCTTGAGCACTGTGTCCAGTCCTGGTCAGACCCACCTTGGGCACTGTGTCCAGTTCTGGTCAGACCCACCTTGGGCACTGTGTCCAGTTCTGGTCAGACCGCACCTTGGGCACTGTGTCCAGTTCTGGTCAGACCCACCTTGGGCACTGTGTCCAGTTCTGGTCAGACCGCACCTTGGGCACTGTGTCCAGTTCTGGTCAGACCGCACCTTGAGCACTGTGTCCAGTTCTGGTCAGACCCACCTTGAGCACTGTGTCCAGTTCTGGTCAGACCGCACCTTGAGCACTGTGTCCAGTTCTGGTCAGACCCACCTTGAGTACTGTGTCCAGTTCTGGTCAGACCCACCTTGGGCACTGTGTCCAGTTCTGGTCAGACCCACCTTGGGCACTGTGTCCAGTTCTGGTCAGACCCCACCTTGAGCACTGTGTCCAGTTCTGGTCAGACCGCACCTTGGGCACTGTGTCCAGTTCTGGTCAGACCCCACCTTGAGCACTGTGTCCAGTTCTGATCAGATCACACCATGAGCACTGTGTCCAGTTCTGGTCAGACCCACCTTGAGCACTGTGTCCAGTTCTGGTCAGACCCACCTTGAGCACTGTGTCCAGTTCTGGTCAGACCACACCTTGAGCACTGTGTCCAGTTCTGGTCAGACCACACCTTGGGCACTGTGTCCAGTTCTGGTCAGACCCCACCTTGAGCACTGTGTCCAGTTCTGATCAGATCACACCATGAGCACTGTGTCCAGTTCTGGTCAGACCCACCTTGAGCACTGTGTCCAGTTCTGGTCAGACCCACCTTGAGCACCGTGTCCAGTTCTGGTCAGACCCACCTTGAGCACTGTGTCCAGTTCTGGTCAGACCACACCTTGAGCACTGTGTCCAGTTCTGGTCAGACCACACCTTGGGCACTGTGTCCAGTTCTGGTCAGACCCACCTTGAGCACTGTGTCCAGTTCTGGTCAGACCACACCTTGGGCACTGTGTCCAGTTCTGGTCAGACCCCACCTTGAGCACTGTGTCCAGTTCTGATCAGATCACACCATGAGCACTGTGTCCAGTTCTGGTCAGACCCACCTTGAGCACTGTGTCCAGTTCTGGTCAGACCCACCTTGAGCACTGTGTCCAGTTCTGGTCAGACCACACCTTGAGCACTGTGTCCAGTTCTGGTCAGACCACACCTTGGGCACTGTGTCCAGTTCTGGTCAGACCCCACCTTGAGCACTGTGTCCAGTTCTGATCAGATCACACCATGAGCACTGTGTCCAGTTCTGGTCAGACCCACCTTGAGCACTGTGTCCAGTTCTGGTCAGACCCACCTTGAGCACTGTGTCCAGTTCTGGTCAGACCCACCTTGAGCACTGTGTCCAGTTCTGGTCAGACCCACCTTGAGTACTGTGTCCAGTTCTGATCAGATCACACCATGAGCACTGTGTCCAGTTCTGGTCAGACCCACCTTGAGCACCGTGTCCAGTTCTGGTCAGACCCACCTTGAGCACTGTGTCCAGTTCTGGTCAGACCACACCTTGAGCACTGTGTCCAGTTCTGGTCAGACCACACCTTGAGCACTGTGTCCAGTTCTGGTCAGACCACACCTTGGGCACTGTGTCCAGTTCTGGTCAGACCCACCTTGAGCACTGTGTCCAGTTCTGGTAGCCAAGAAACAAGGGAGACATTCAACCTCTAGAAGCAGTGTGGAGAGGAGCCACTTTGCTGGACCCCAGTGTCAGAGGGTTCCGTTATGAGGAAAGACTGGGGTAGGGGTTGCCAACCTTTCAGGATTGGCCCTGGAGTCTCCAGGAATTGAAGATTAATCTCCGGGACACAGCTGGGAGCAAAGCCCCAGGACAAAAACCATAGGGGTGTTGAAAGAAAATGAAAAAAATAAACAGTTCTATTTAACACTTTAATTTATTAGTTATAAAAATATTGGAGATGGGGTTAAAGGCTGTTTGACTGGCAGGCAAGGTGAATCCCATTGGGTAACAGGGTCTGCTCGCTTTCCAATTGGCCGTGAGAAGGCAGTGCGCCTGGAGGCTGGACCAATGAGGCGAGTGTGGGGGCGGGACGGGAGAGGTCATGTGATAAAACCTCCAGGACTATGCCCAACCAGAGTTGGCAACCCGAGACCGGAGCGACGTGGATTGGAAAGGAGCTGAACCAGAGGGGGCTTTATATAGAGATATAGAAGATAACAACCTGGTATGGAGGAGGTATTACTTTAAACTGTGGGAGCAGAACAAAGGGAATATGTAATCAAACCAGTAAAAGGTCATTTTAGGACTGAAATCAGGAAATTCTACTTCTTCACAAACATAGAAACATAGAAGATGGAGTAGGCCATTCGGCCCTTCGAGCCTGCTCCGCCATTCAACGAGATCGTGGCTGATCATCCAAACCCTAGCACCCGGTCCCTACACCGACAGCCATCCCACCCAAGCCCTATCCCCGTAACCCCGTAACCCCACGTATTTAATCCCCCCTAACACTAAGGTCAATTTTTTTATCATGGCCAATCAACCTAACCCGCACATCTTTGGACTGTGGGAGGAAACCGGAGCACCCGGAGAAAACCCACGCAAACACGGGGAGAATGTGCAAACTCCACACAGACAGTCACCCGAGGCTGGATTTGAACCCGGGTCCCTGGCGCTGTGAGGCAACAGTGCTAACCACTATGCCACAAAGAGTCGAATAAACTCCCAGATAGAGTAGTGAAGGCAAAGAACCTACAATCATTTAAGGAACAATTGAATACCACAATGGAGGGGACGCTAGGATCTCTCGAGGTGGATGAAGATGGGCCGAATGGCCTTTCTCATCCGTAAGTCTCCCAGAAACAGTGGATTTTAGCGGTAACTGGGGCTGTCGGACCTGACATGAGCCCGCTATGCTGTAGGAATAACTCTGCCTCCTTGTTAAACCCCTTTAATTACCTGCGGCTTTGGCTCATAAGTAAAGCTGGTGTTGGAGCAAAAACGCAAACTCAGCCCCAAGCTGCAGGGAAGATTCTCGGCCGAGGCATCAAACCTCGAGGTATCCAGAAAACTTTGGAAAATTGTGCAAAACAGATACAATGGAAGCCACTTAAAGTGCGGCTAAATGGGAAATAGGTAAACTGGACAGGGAAAAGTGGGACATGGGTAATTGGGAAAATGATAAACGGGGCATGGGGGGTTAAGCAGGCTGCAGATAACCAAGGATAATGGTATGTGGGATATGGATTATTGAGATCGTAACACCCCCGTTACAGACCCAGTCAGACACGGAAGATCGTAACACCCCCATTACAGTCCCAGTCAGAGAGGGGAGATCGTAACACCCCCGTTACAGTCCCAGTCAGAGAGGGGAGATCGTAACACCCCCATTACAGTCGCAGTCAGAGAGGGGAGATCGTAACACCCCCGTTACAGACCCAGTCAGACAGTGGAGATCGTAGAACCACCTCCTCTGCCCACCTTAAGATCAGCTGTTACTGTTCCAATAGGTAAGTCACATCTGAATAACTTCCTCCTCTTTTCAACCTTGCCACAGGTCCCTAATCACTTGCCGTGGCAGGGGACACTCCCTGATAATGACTGAGTTAACCATTAATTTCAGTCCAGAGTAGAGTCCAGGCCGGTTCCGACAATTAACCTGCAAATATCTCCATCAGAGTCAAGCAGAACACGTGGATTGTGACTTAAGTCCAGTCCAGAAAGACTGAAACTCCATGCCTCGGATTTTGGATTTCCACAGTTACAATAACAATATCTTGGTCAGAGGCTGGGAATTCTGCGGCGAGTGTCTCACCTCCCTGTTACGTCCGTGTAATAATAAGAAAAGGACTGCAGAGAACGGTACAACAGGTGTTTACTCAACGTGGTTCAAACTGCAACTGAAACAACAGATTACTACTCAGCATTATATACAGGTGTGGTCACTGCCGGTACTACAGTATACATGAGCTGTAGAAAGTAGTTCCCCCCTTAAAGGTACATACATTACACTCCCGACTCCCCAAAGCCTTTCCACCATCTACAAGGCACAAGTAAGGAGTGTGATGGAATACTCTCCACTTGCCTGGATGAGTGCAGCTCCATCAACACTCAAGAAGCTCGACATCATCCAGGACAAAGCAGCCCGCTTGATTGGCACCCCATCCACCACCTTAAACATTCACTCCCTCCACCACCGGCGCACTGTGGCTGCAGTGTGTACCATCTACAAGATGCACTGCAGCAACTTGCCAAGGCTGCTTCGCCAGCACCTCCCAAACCTGCGACCTCTTCCACCTAGAAGGACAAGGGCAGCAGGCGCATGGGAACACCACCACCTCCAAGTTCCCCTCAAAGTCACACACCATCCTGACTTGGAAGTATATCGCCGATCCTTCATCGTCGCTGGGTCAAAATCCTGGAACTCCCTCCCTAACAGCACTGTGGGAGTACCTTCACCACACGGACTGCAGCGGTTCAAGAAGGCGGCTCACCACCACCTTCTCAAGGGGCAACTAGGAATGGGCAATAAATGCTGGCCTTGCCAGCGACGCCCACATCCCGTGAATGAATAACCTAGTGAAAGGTCCCAAGGCACTTCACAGGAGCATAATCAGACAAAGAAATTGACACGTAAAAAAGATGTAAGGACAGGGGACCAAAAGCTTGGTCAAAGACAAGGAGCGTCTTAAAGGAGGAGAGAGAGGCGGAGAGGTTTAGGGAGGGAATTCCAGAGCTTAGGGCCCAGGCAGCTGAAGGCACGGCCGGCAATGGTGGAGTGATTAAAATCAGGGATACGCAAGAGGCCCGATTTGGAGGAGCGCAGAGATCTCAGAGGGTTGTTGGTCTGGAGGAGGTTACAGAGATCTCGGTGTGTTGTAGGGCTGGAGGAGGTTACAGAGATCTCGGAGGGTTGTTGGGCTGGAGGAGGTTACAAAGATCTCGGAGGGTTGTAGGGCTGGAGGAGGTTACAGAGATCTCGGAGGGTTGTAGGGCTGGAGGAGGGTGGAGATCTCGGCGGGTTGTAGGGCTGGAGGAGGTTACAGAGATCTCGGAGGGTTGCAGGGGCTGGAGGAGGTTACAGAGATCTCGGAGGGTTGTAGGGCTGGAGGAGGTTACAGGGATCTCGGTGTGTTGTAGGGCTGGAGGAGGTTACAGAGATCTCGGAGTGTTGTAGGGCTGGAGGAGGTTACAGAGATCTCGGAGGGTTGTAGGGCTGGAGGAGGTTACAGAGATCTCAGAGGGTTGTAGGGCTGGAGGAGGTTACAGAGATCCCGGAGATTTGTAGGGCTGGAGGAGGTTACAGAGATCTTGGAGGGTTGTAGGGCTGGAGGAGGTTACAGAGATCTCGGAGGGTTGTAGGGCTGGAGGAGGTTACAGAGATCTCGGAGGGTTGTAGGGCTGGAGGAGGTTACAGAGATCTCAGAGGGTTGTAGGGCTGGAGGAGGTTACAGAGATCTCGGAGTGTTGTAGGGCTGGAGGAGGTTACAGAGATCTCGGAGGGTTGTAGGGCTGGAGGAGGTTACAGAGATCTCGGAGGGTTGTAGGGCTGGAGGAGGTTACAGAGATCTCGGAGGGTTGTAGGGCTGGAGGAGGTTACAGAGATCTCGGAGGGTTGTAGGGCTGGAGGAGGTTACAGAGATCTCGGAGGTTTGTAGGGCTGGAGGAAGTTAGGGAGGATCGATGATATTGTTGCGTTTCTACACATTAGGAAATAAAGTTGCAATATTTCCTTCCTTTCGTTTCATCCTGTGTTCCCGACCTCGATCTCTGCTCTCAGGGCTAACATCACCAATAACATCTCTTTGGAGATATTCCACGGTTTGAAAGATCCATTTTCCCATCACAAAGATGGGCTTGAGAACTTCAGAAAGAGGACCTTTTTTGGACACTTTTTTCTTTCTGCCTCTCCCCTCCCCTCGATGACAGCCAGTCTGGGCTGGAGACTGACACCCCTGTCCAACAGAGAGGGAGAGGAAACTAAGTGAGAGCATCAAATACTCTATGTAATATGAGGACCGCTTTCCACACAGTCAGTGCTTCAGCATAAACATCTCTGATCAACACACAAACGCTTCTCAACAGGAAGTGAGTTTATAGACTACAGTTGCTAGTGAGAATGTGCCCACAGGGGAAAACCGCCTTTAATTTTGCACCAAATTGAGAATCTCGCACAGAGGTCGCAGAATGGCAGGTGCTGGAATGGATAATTGTCACTATGCTGCAGTAGAGGACGCTCTTTCAGGATTTTAGCCAAGGTAGATTATTGGGGACAGTGTAGAGAGAGCTTTACTCTGTATCTAACCCATGCTGTACCTGCCCTGGGAGTGTTTGATGGGACAATGTAGAGGGAGCTTTACTCTGTATCTAACCCGTGCTGTACCTGCCCTGGGAGTGTTTGATGGGACAGTGTAGAGGGAGCTTTACTCTGTATCTAACCCATGCTGTACCTGGCCTGGGAGTGTTTGATGGGGACAGTGTAGAGGGAGCTTTACTCTGTATCTAACCCGTGCTGTCCCTGCCCTGGGAGTGTTTGATGGGGACAGTGTAGAGGGAGCTTTACTCTGTATCTAACCCCGTGCTGTACCTGCCCTGGGAGTGTTTGATGGGACAGTGTAGAGGGAGATTAACTTTGTATCTAACCCGTGCTGTACCTGCCCTGGGAGTGTTTGACGGGACAGTGTAGAGGGAGCTTTACTCTGTATCTAACCCGTGCTGTACCTACCCTGGGAGTGTTTGATGGGACAGTGTAGAGGGAGCTTTACTCTGTATCTAACCCATGCTGTACCTGCCCTGGGAGTGTTTGATGGGGACAGTGTAGAGGGAGCTTTACTCTGTATCTAACCCGTGCTGTACCTGCCCTGGGAGTGTTTGACGGGACAGTGTAGAGGGAGCTTTACTCTGTATCTAACCCGTGCTGTACCTGCCCTGGGAGTGTTTGATGGGGACAGTGTAGAGGGAGCTTTACTCTGTATTTAACCCGTGCTGTACTTGCCCTGGGAGTGTTTGATGGGGACAGTGTCGAGGGAGCTTTATTCTGTATCTAACCCGTGCTGTACCTGCCCTGGGAGTGTTTGATGGGGACACTGTAGAGGGAGCTTTACTCTGTATCTAACCCGTGCTGCACCTGGCCTGGGAGTGTTTGATGGGGACAGTGCAGAGGGAGCTTTACTCTGTATCTAACCCGTGCTGTCCCTGCCCTGGGAGTGTTTGATGGGGACAGTGTAGAGTGAGCTTTACTCTGTATCTAACCCGTGCTGTACCTGCCCTGGGAGTGTTTGATGGGGACAGTGTAGAGGGAGCTTTACTCTGTATCTAACCCCGTGCTGTACCTGCCCTGGGAGTGTTTGATGGGACAGTGTAGAGTGAGATTAACTCTGTATCTAACCCGTGCTGTACCTGCCCTGGGAGTGTTTGACGGGACAGTGTAGAGGGAGCTTTACTCTGTATCTAACCCGTGCTGTACCTGCCCTGGGAGTGTTTGATGGGACAGTGCAGAGGGAGCTTTACTCTGTATCTAACCCATGCTGTACCTGCCCTGGGAGTGTTTGATGGGGACAGTGTAGAGGGAGCTTTACTCTGTATCTAACCCGTGCTGTACCTGCCCTGGGAGTGTTTGACGGGACAGTGTAGAGGGAGCTTTACTCTGTATCTAACACGTGCTGTACCTGCCCTGGGAGTGTTTGACGGGACAATGTAGAGGGAGCTTTACTCTGTATCTAACCCGTGCTGTACCTGCCCTGGGAGTGTTTGATGGGACAGTGTAGAGTAAGCTTTACTCTGTATCTAACCCATGCTGTACCTGCCCTGGGAGTGTTTGATGGGGACAGGGTAGAGTGAGCTTTACTCTGTATCTAACCCGTGCTGTACCTGCCCTGGGAGTGTTTGATGGGACAGTGTAGAGGGAGCTTTACTCTGTATCTAACCCGTGCTATGCCTGCCCTGGGAGTGTTTGATGGGACAGTGTAGAGGGAGCTTTACTCTGTATCTAACCCGTGCTGTGCCTGCCCTGGGAGTGTTTGATGGAACAGTGTAGAGGGAGCTTTACTCTGTATCTAACCCGTGCTGTACCTGCCCTGGGAGTGTTTGATGGGACAGTGTAGAGGGAGCTTTACTCTGTATCTAGCGTGAGTGTGAGTGTGTGAGTCTGTGAGTGTGAGTGAGAGTGTCTGTGTCTGTGAGTGAGAGTGTCTGTGAGTGTGAGTGTGTGTGTGTGTTGTGGGCGGTTTAAACTAACTTGGCAGGGGGATGGGATGCACAGTGGAGCTATAGTAGGGGGTGATGCACAGCCAAATATAGAGGAAAGAACAAGTCAGCTGGATGGCAGAGCAAATATGTAATGGCACAAGGGAGCATGGCAAGGCTGGATGGCATTTATTTTAATGCAAGGGGTCTTGCGAGTAAGGCAGATGAATTGAAGGCATTGATGAACACATGGGAGTATGATATTGTTGCTGTCACAGAGACATGGTTGAGGGAGGGACAGGACTGGCAGCTCAATATTCCGGGGTATAGAATCTTCAGGTGAGACAGAGGGGGGTGTAAAAGAGGAGGGGATGTTGTAATATTAATCAAGGAGTCAATTACTGCTGTAAGGAGGGATGATATCTTAGCAGGTTCCTCTAATGAGGCCATATGGGTAGAACTTAAAAACAAAAAGGGGGCAAGCACTTTGCTGGGAGTGTGCTATCGGCCCCCAAACAGTCAGGGGGAGATAGAGGATCAGATATGTAGGCAAATCTCAGAGAAGTGTAGAAATAATAGGGTAATAATAGTAGGGGATTTCAACTTCCCCAATATTAACTGGGATAGTCAGAGTGTGAAAGGCTTAGAGGGTGCGGAATTCTTAAAGTGCATCCAGGAGAGCTTTTTGAGCCAGCATGTAGAAAGTCCTACAAGAGAGGGGGCGGTACTGGACCTAATTCTAGGGAATGTAGCCGGGCAAGTGGTAGAAGTGTCGGTAGGAGAGCATTTTGGTGACAGTGACCATAATTTGGTGAGATTTAAGGTAGTCATGGAAAAGGACAAAGATGGACCGGAAATAAAGGTTCTAAATTGGGGGAAGGCCGATTTTAATATGATAAGGCAGGATCTGGCCAAAGTGGACTGGGATCAGCTACTTGTAGGAAAATCCACATCAGAGCAGTGGGAGTCATTAAGAAAGGAAATATAGAGAGTATAATGCTAACATGTTCCCGTAAAGGTCAAGGGTGGGACCAACAAGCCCAGGGAACCCTGGATGTCAAGGGATATACAAAAATGGATTAGGGAAAAAAGGGAGGCTTTTGGCAGATCCAAAGGTCTAAAAGTGGAAGCCCTAGAGGAGTATAGAAAGTGCAGGGGGGGTACTTAAAAAAGAAATTAGGAGAGCGAAGAGGGGGCATGAAAAAACATTGGCGGGCAAAATAAAGGAAAATCCCAAGGTGTTTTATAAGTATATTAAGGGCAAGAGGATAACCAGGGAAAGAGTAGGGCCCATTAGGGACCAAAGTGGCAATCTGTGTGAAACATAGAAACATAGAGATAGGAACAGGAGTAGGCCATTCGGCCCTTCGAGCCTGCTCCGCCATTCAATGAGATCATGGCTGATCTTCGTCTGAGATCATAGCTGATCTTACCAGTTCAGTACCCCGTCCCCGCCTTTTCTCCGTAACCCTTAATCCCCTTAGCCTTCAGAAATATATCCAATTCTCTCTTGAAAATATTTATTGAATTAGCCTTCACAGCCCTCTGTGGCAGGGAATTCCACAGGCTCACCACTCTTTGAGTGAAGAAATTCTTCCTCATCTCTGTTTTAAATGATTTGCCCGCTATTTTTAGACTGTGGCCCCTGGTTCTGTGCTCCCCGGCCATTGGAAACATTCTCTCTGAATTCAGCCTGTCCAGGCCTGCCATAATTTTATATGTTTCGATGAGATCCCCTCTCAATCTTCTAAACTCCAGTGAGTACAAGCCCAAACTATTTAATCTCTCTTCGTAGGTCATTCCCGCCATTCCAGGTATCAGCCTGGTGAATCGCCGTTGCACTCTTTCCATGGCAAGAACATCCTTCCGCAGATGGGGCGACCAAAACTGTACACAATACTCCAGATGCGGTCTCACCAGCACCTTGTACAGCTGTAGTAAGGTATCCCTATTCCTATACTCGAACCCCCTTGATATGAAGGCCAACATACCATTTGCCTTCTTAATTGCCTGTTGCACCTGCATGCTCTCCTTCAGTGACTGGTGCACAAGAACACCCAGGTCCCTCTGCACTTCCCCATCTCCCAATCTATTGCCATTTAGATAATAATCTACCCTCCTGTTTTTACCCCCAAAGTGGATAACCTCGCATTTATCCACATTATAGTGCATCTGCCACGTATCCGCCCATTCCCCCAACCTGTCCAAATCGCACTGTAGCCTCCTGACATCCTCATCAGAGCCCACCCCTCCTCCTAGTTTAGTGTCGTCAGCGAATTTGGAAATATTGCATCCAATTCCCTGATCCAGATCATTTATATATATTGTGAACAGCTGGGGTCCCAGGACAGATCCTTGCGGCACCCCGCTGGTCACTGCCTGCCACTCCGAAAATGAGCCGTTTATTCCAACTCTCTGTTTTCTATCCGCCAGCCAGTTCTCTATCCACGTTAATACTTTGCCCCCAATCCCATGAGCCTTAATTTTGCATGATAATCTTTTGTGTGGAACCTTATCGAAGGCTTTCTGGAAGTCAAGGTACACCACATCCACTGGCTCTCCCCCATCTATTTTACCAGTTACTTCCTCAAAAAATTCCAGCAGATTAGTCAAACACGATTTACCCTTTGTAAATCCATGTTGACTCTGTCCGATCCTTTCCCCATTTGTCAAGTGCTCCGCTATTTTATCCTTAATAATGGACTCTAGCATTTTGCCCACAACCGATGTAAGGCTTACTGGTCTATAATTCCCTGCTTTCTCTCTACCCCCCTTTTTAAATATTGGGGTAACATTAGCTACCCTCCAATCCACGGGTACTGTTCCCGAGTCAATGGAGTTCCGGAAGATGATCCTTAGAGCATCTGCTATCTCCAGGGCCACCTCCTTAAGTACCCTAGGATGTAGTTTATCAGGCCCCGGGGATTTGTCGGCCTTCAGTCCCCTCAACTTACCCAACACCATATCCCTAGAGATACTAATTTCTGTCAGCTCCTCCCTCTCATTAGTCCCTATGTTTGCCGATATTCCTGGGAGGTTATTTGTGTCCTCCTTTGTGAATACAGAACCAAAGTATGAGTTTAATTGGTCTGCCATTTCCTTATTCTCCATTATATATTCTCCCGAATCGGACTGCAAGGGACCGACTTGGGATTTTACCAGTCTTTTCCTCCTGATATACCGATAAAAGCTTTTGCAGTCTGTCTTTATGTTTGCTGCAAGTTTACTTTCGTATTCTATTTTCCCCTTCCTGATTAATCCCTTTGTCCTCTTTTGCTGTATCCTGTACTGCCCCCAATCTTCCGGTCTGGTGCTTTTTTTTGCCAGTTGATATGCCCTTTTTTTTGATTTTATGCTGTTCCTAATTTCCCTCGTTATCCACGGTTGAGTCACCTTTTTAGGTTTATTTTTATGCCAAACCGGTATAAACATGTTCTGGAATTCTTCCATTCTATCTTTGAATGCTTGCCATTGTCTATCCACTGTCAATCCCCCCAGAAACACCACCCAATCAATCTTACCCAATTCCCGTCTCATACCCTCGTAATTCCCTTTATTTAAGTTCTGGACCTTAGTCTCTGATTCAATTTCCTCACTCTCCATCTCGACTGAGAGCTCGATCATATTATGATCGCTCTGACCCAAGGGGCCTCGTACAAGAAGATTGCTGATAAGTCCCTTCTCATTGCACAATACCCAGTCTAAAATGGCCTGATCTCGAGTCGGCTCCTCGACATATTGGTCCAGATAACCGTCCCGAAAACATTCCAGGAATTCCTCCTCCTCAGAATTTTTACTAATTTGGGTAGTCCAATCAATATGTAAATTAAAGTCACCCATGATGACAGCTGTGCTCTTATCGCACGCTTCTCTAATTTCCCTTTTTATGCCTTCCCTCACCTCCATATTACTATTTGGAGGCCTATATATCACACCCACTAACGTTTTCCTCCCCTTGCTATTTCCGGAGAGCCGGAAGATGTAGGTGAGGTTTTAAATTAATATTTTGCATCTGTGTTCACTATGGAGAAGGACAATGTAGGCATAGAAATCAGGCAGGGGGATTGTGATATACTTGAACAAATTAGTATTGAGAGGGAGGAGGTACTAACGGTTTTAGCGGGCTTAAAAGTGGATAAAACCCCAGGCCCAGACGAGGTGTATCCCAGGCTGCTGTGTGAGGCAAGGGAGGAGATTGCAGGGGCTCTGACACAAATTTTCAGAACCTCTCTGGCCACAGGGGAGGTGCCAGAGGACTGGAGAACAGCTAACGTAGTACCATTATTCAAGAAGGGTAGTAGGGATAAACCAGGAAATTACAGGCCAGTGAGCCTAACATCAGTGGTAGGGAAATTATTGGAAAAAGTTTTGAGGGACAGAATTAGTCTCCACTTGGAGAGGCAAGGATTAATCAAGGATAGTCAGCATGGCTTTGTCAGGGGGAGATCATGTCTAACCAATTTGATTGAATTTTCCGAGGGGGTGACTAGGTGTGTGAATGAGGGTAGTGCAGTTGATGTAGTCTACATGGACTTCAGTAAGGCTTTTGTCAAAGTCCCGCATGGGAGACTGGTCAAGAAGGTAAGAGCCCATGGGATCCAGGGCAATTTGGCACATTGGATCCAAAATTGGCTTAGTGGCAGGAGGCAGAGAGTGATGGTCGAAGGTTGTTTTTGTGACTGGGAGCCTGTGTCCAGTGGTGTACCGCAGGGATCGGTCCTGGGTCCCTTGCTGTTTGTAGTGTACCTTAATGATTTAGATATGAATCTAGGAGGTATGATCAGTAAGTTCGCAGATGACACGAAAATTGTGGAGTGGTAAATAGCGAGGAGGGAAGCCTCAGGCTGCAGGATGATATAGACAGGATGGTTAGATGGGCAGAACAGTGGCAAATGGAATTTAACCCTGAAAAGTGTGAGGTGATGCATTTTGGGAGGACTAACAAGGCAAGGGAATACACAATGAGTGGTAGGACCCTTGGAAGGACAGAGGATCAGAGGGTGCATGTACATAGATCCCTGAAGGCAGCAGGACAGGTAGATAAGGTGGTTAAAAAGGCATATGGGATACTTGCCTTCATTAGCCGAGGCATAGAATATAAGAGCAGGGAGGTTATGATGGAGCTGTACAAAACGCTGGTTAGGCCACAGCTGGAATACTGTGTGCAGTTCTGGTCGCCACACTATAGGAAGGATGTGATTGCACTGGAGAGGGTGCAGAGGAGATTTACCAGGATGTTACCTGGGCTGGAGTGCTTCAGCTATGAAGAGAGACTGGACAGGCTGGGGTTGTTTTCCTTAGAGCAGAGAAGGCTGAGGGGGGACCTGATTGAGGTGTACAAAATTATGAGGGGCATAGATAGGGTAGATAGAAAGGAACTTTTCCCCTTAGTAGAGGGGTCAATAACCAGGGGGCATAGTTTCAAGTTAAGGGGCAGGAGGTTTAGAGGGGATTTGAGGAAAAACTTTTTCACCCAGAGGGTGGTTGGAATCTGGAACTCACTGCCTGAAAGGGTGGTAGAGGCAGGAACCCTCACAACATTCAAGAAGCATTTGGATGAGCACTTGAAACGCCATAGCATACAAGGCTAGGGACCAAGTGCTGGAAAATGGGATTAGCATAGATAGGGCTTGATGGCCGGCGTGGACACGATAGGCCGAAGGGCCTCTTTCTGTGCTGTATAACTCTATGACTCTATGAGTATGTGAGTGTGTGTGTGAATGTGTGTGAGTGTGTGTGTGTGAGTGAGCGTGAGTGAGTGTGAGTGTGAGTGTGAGTGTGAGTGTGAGTGTGTGTGTGAGTGAGTGTGAGTGTGGGCGTACAGGGTTTGAGGTCTGGATTTGTCTTGTGTGATGCCCCCATGGTTGAAGTGCACAGTCTAGTTTCACGGATGAAGAATGGGCGGTGAAGTGAGGTTCTGTAGGGCAATTGGAGCCTGTGGAACCTGAACGCCAGCGAGAATGGGCACCTCCTCCTCAAGAGAGACCAACTAGGATACAATATCAATAAAGGGGCGATGTAGGAGGTAAATTGGATAATTTGGAGCTCGGTTTTATAAGAAAATAATAGCCTTTGAGACAGAAGGTTGTGGGTTCGAGTCCCGACCAATGTTCCCTGTAATTTATTTTTCTATTGAAAAGCTGGCAAGCCAACTGCACGGGGCCCCTGGAGCTCAGTGCGGCCGTGCAGTTTACAGGGAGCATTGGCCCCAACTCTAGAGACTTGAGCCCATAATCCAGGCCGACACTCCCAGTGCGGTCCTGAGGGAGCGCCGGACTGTCGGAGGTGCCGTCTCTCAGGTGAGACGTTAAACCGCTCGAGTTATTGAGTACCCAGATTCGCTGATACTTTGCAACTATCGGACCCTCAGAACCAGAGTGAAGACTGATTCCCGCTGTGTTTTGCCTCTCTTCCTCATCAGCTTTTGATTTTAGAGAGCAGAACAAAATATGCAACAAGATACGCGAGGGAATAGTGTTCAATGTATGAGAAAAGGAAAGGAATTTGGAGGGGAGTAGGTTTGTGCAAAGGACTGTTTAACTCTTTGATGCGCCTCAATAACTTCAAGGCTCAAAGTTAACTGGATAAAACTAGGCTTTTATTAGCAAAGAAAGATGCCTGTGTCTTCACCTAGCATTCTGCTGTTCTGCTGCAAGACAAGCCTGGACTTGTCTTAAGTAGGGCCAGGTATGGGCGGAGCCGACACACCCAAAGGGGAGAAAGGGGGCGGTGCACTATATACAATACAAGGTAAAAACACAGGAGCAGGCAATACGATATATGTAGTTAAATACAGTCTGATGAATGACATATTTCATCACACTCTTTCAAACTGGCCTCTTCGTGTGAAACAAAGCAAAATAAGCACATTGCAGAGCAAAGAGCATCTGTGGACAGAACAGACATGTTAACACTTCAGGCGCAGACCCTTCTGCGGAGGTGCCGTCTTTCGGATGAGACGTTAAACCGAGGCCCCGTCTGCTCTCTCAGGTGGATGTAAAAGATCCCGCGGCCATTATTTCGAAGAAGAGCCGGGGCGAGTTCTCCCCGGTGTCCTGGGGCCAATATTTCACTAAAATAAAAAACAGATTACCTGGTCATTATCTCATTGCTGTTTGTGGGAGCTTGCTGTGCACAAATTGGCTGCCGCGTTTCCTACATTACAACAGTGACCACACTTCAAAAAAAAGTACTTCATTGGCTGTAAAGAGCTTTGGGACGTCCTGAAAGGCGCTATAGAAATGCAAGTCTCCCCCTTTCTCGCAAAAGTTGATCAGTCTGTTCTCTCCACAGATGTTGGCATTTTTGTCTCAGATTTCAAGCGTTTGCACTATTTTACTTTTACTTTTGACCGAGTGTGTGAGTGTGAGTGTGTGAGTGAGTGAGTGTGAGTGTGTGTGTGTGTGAGAGTGTGTGAGTGTGAGTGAGTGTGAGTGAGTGAGTGTGAGTGTGAGTGTGTGTGTGTGTGAGAGTGTGTGAGTGTGTGAGAGTGTGAGTGAGTGAGTGTGTGAGAGTGTGAGAGTGTGAGTGAGTGTGTGTGAGTGTGTATGAGTGTGTGAGAGAGTGTGAGTGTGAGAGTGTGAGTGAGTGTGTGAGAGTGTGAGTGAGTGTGTGAGAGTGTGAGTGAGTGTGTGTGAGTGTGTGAGAGAGTGTGAGTGTGAGAGTGTGTGAGTGTGTGTGAGTGTGTGAGAGTGTGTGAGTGTGTGAGAGTGTGTGTGAGTGTGTGAGAGAGTGTGAGTGTGAGTGTGAGAGTGTGAGTGAGTGTGTGAGAGTGTGAGTGAGTGTGTGTGAGAGTGTGTGAGTGTGTGAGAGTGTGAGTGAGTGTGTGTGAGTGTGTGAGAGAGTGTGAGTGTGAGAGTGTGAGTGAGTGTGAGAGTGTGAGTGAGTGTGTGAGTGAGTGTGTGAGAGTGTGAGTGAGTGTGTGTGAGAGTGTGAGTGAGTGTGTGAGAGTGTGAGTGAGTGTGTGTGAGAGTGTGTGAGTGTGTGAGAGTGTGAGTGAGTGAGTGTGAGTGTGTGACAGAGTGTGAGTGTGAGAGTGTGATTAAGTGTGTGAGAGTGTGCGTGAGTGAGTGTGAGAGTGTGTGAGAGTGTGTGTGAGAGTGTGAGTGAGTGAGTGAGTGTGTGTGAGTGAGTGTGTGTGTGTGAGAGTGTGTGAGTGTGTGTGAGTGTGTGAGAGTGTGTGTGAGAGTGTGTGAGTGTGTGAGAGTGTGAGTGAGTGTGTGTGAGAGTGTGTGAGTGTGTGAGAGTGTGAGTGAGTGAGTGTGAGTGTGTGAGAGAGTGTGAGTGTGAGAGTGTGAGTGAGTGTGAGAGTGTGAGTGAGTGAGTGTGAGAGTGTGTGAGAGTGTGTGTGAGAGTGTGAGTGAGTGAGTGTGTGTGTGTGTGTGAGTGTGTGTGTGTGAGAGTGTGAGTGAGTGTGTGTGAGTGTGTGAGAGAGTGTGAGTGTGAGAGTGTGAGTGAGTTTGAGAGTGTGAGTGAGTGTGTGTGAGAATGTGAGTGAGTGTGTGAGAGTGTGAGTGAGTGTGTGTGAGAGTGTGTGAGTGTGTGAGAGTGTGAGTGAGTGAGTGTGAGTGTGTGAGAGAGTGTGAGTGAGAGTGTGAGTGAGTGTGTGTGAGAGTGTGTGAGTGTGTGAGAGTGTGAGTGAGTGAGTGTGAGTGTGTGAGAGAGTGTGAGTGTGAGAGTGTGATTAAGTGTGTGAGAGTGTGCGTGAGTGAGTGTGAGAGTGTGTGAGAGTGTGTGTGAGAGTGTGAGTGAGTGAGTGTGTGTGTGTGAGTGAGTGTGTGTGTGTGAGAGTGTGTGAGTGTGTGTGAGTGTGTGAGAGTGTGTGTGAGTGAGTGTGAGTGTGTGAGAGTGTGTGTGAGTGAGTGTGTGTGTGTGAGAGTGTGTGAGTGTGTGTGAGTGTGTGAGAGTGTGTGTGAGAGTGTGTGAGTGTGTGAGAGTGTGAGTGAGTGTGTGTGAGAGTGTGTGAGTGTGTGAGAGTGTGAGTGAGTGAGTGTGAGTGTGTGAGAGAGTGTGAGTGTGAGAGTGTGAGTGAGTGTGTGAGAGTGTGAGTGAGTGAGTGTGAGAGTGTGTGAGAGTGTGTGTGAGAGTGTGAGTGAGTGAGTGTGTGTGTGTGTGAGTGTGTGTGTGTGAGAGTGTGAGTGAGTGTGTGTGAGTGTGTGAGAGAGTGTGAGTGTGAGAATGTGAGTGAGTGTGTGAGAGTGTGAGTGAGTGTGTGAGTGTGTGAGAGTGTGAGTGAGTGTGTGTGAGTGTGTGAGAGTGTGTGAGTGTGTGAGAGTGAGTGTGAGTGAGTGTGTGTGAGTGTGTGAGAGAGTGTGAGTGTGAGTGTGAGAGTGTGAGAGTGTGAGAGAGTGTGTGAGAGTGTGAGTGAGTGTGTGAGTGTGTGAGAGTGTGAGTGAGTGAGTGTGAGAGTGTGTGAGAGTGTGTGTGAGAGTGTGAGTGAGTGAGTGTGTGTGTGTGAGTGAGTGTGTGTGTGTGAGAGTGTGTGAGTGTGTGTGAGTGTGTGAGAGTGTGTGTGAGTGAGTGTGTGTGTGTGAGAGTGTGTGAGTGTGTGTGAGTGTGTGAGAGTGTGTGTGAGAGTGTGTGAGTGTGTGAGAGTGTGAGTGAGTGTGTGTGAGAGTGTGAGTGTGTGAGAGTGTGAGTGAGTGAGTGTGAGTGTGTGAGAGAGTGTGAGTGTGAGAGTGTGAGTGAGTGAGTGTGAGAGTGTGTGAGAGTGTGTGTGAGAGTGTGAGTGAGTGAGTGTGTGTGTGTGTGAGTGTGTGTGTGAGAGAGTGTGAGTGAGTGTGTGTGAGTGTGTGAGAGAGTGTGAGTGTGAGAATGTGAGTGAGTGTGTGAGAGTGTGAGTGAGTGTGTGAGTGTGTGAGAGTGTGAGTGAGTGTGTGTGAGTGTGTGAGAGAGTGTGAGTGTGAGAGTGTGAGTGAGTGTGAGTGAGTGTGTGTGAGTGTGTGAGAGTGTGTGAGTGTGTGAGAGTGAGTGTGAGTGAGTGTGTGTGAGTGTGTGAGAGAGTGTGAGTGTGAGTGTGAGAGTGTGAGAGTGTGAGAGAGTGTGTGAGAGTGTGAGTGAGTGTGTGAGTGTGTGAGAGTGTGAGTGAGTGTGTGAGAGTGAGTGAGTGTGTGAGTGTGTGAGAGTGTGAGTGAGTGTGTGTGAGTGTGTGAGAGAGTGAGAGTGTGAGTGAGTGTGTGAGTGTGAGTGAGTGTGTGTGAGTGTGTGAGAGAGTGTGAGTGTGAGAGTGTGAGTGAGTGTGTGAGAGTGTGAGTGAGTGTGTGTGAGAGTGTGAGTGAGTGTGTGAGAGTGTGAGTGAGTGTGAGTGAGTGTGTGTGAGAGTGTGTGAGTGTGTGAGAGTGTGAGTGAGTGAGTGTGAGTGTGTGAGAGAGTGTGAGTGTGAGTGTGTGAGAGAGTGTGAGTGTGAGAGTGTGAGTGAGTGTGTGAGAGTGTGAGTGAGTGAGTGTGAGAGTGTGTGAGAGTGTGTGTGAGAGTGTGAGTGTGTGTGTGTGAGTGAGTGTGTGTGTGTGAGAGTGTGTGAGTGAGTGAGAGTGTGTGTGTGAGAGTGTGTGAGTGTGTGAGAGTGTGAGTGAGTGTGTGTGAGAGTGTGTGAGTGTGTGAGAGTGTGAGTGAGTGAGTGAGAGTGTGTGAGAGAGTGTGAGTGTGAGAGTGTGAGTGAGTGTGTGAGAGTGTGTGTGTGAGAGTGTGTGTGTGAGAGTGTGTGAGTGTGTGAGTGTGTGAGAGTGTGAGTGAGTGAGTGTGAGTGTGTGAGAGAGTGTGAGTGTGTGTGTGAGTGTGAGTGTGTGTGAGTGTGTGAGAGTGTGTGAGAGTGTGAGTGAGTGAGTGTGAGTGTGTGAGAGAGTGTGAGTGTGAGTGTGAGTGAGTGTGTGAGAGTGTGAGTGAGTGAGTGTGAGAGTGTGTGAGAGTGTGTGAGAGTGTGAGTGAGTGTGTGTGTGTGAGTGAGTGTGTGTGTGTGAGAGTGTGTGAGTGTGTGTGAGTGTGTGAGAGTGTGTGTGTGAGAGTGTGTGAGTGTGTGAGAGTGAGTGAGTGTGAGTGTGTGAGAGAGTGTGAGTGTGAGAGTGTGAGAGTGTGAGAGTGTGTGAGAGTGTGTGAGAGTGTGAGTGAGTGTGTGTGTGTGAGTGAGTGTGTGTGTGTGAGAGTGTGTGAGTGTGTGTGAGTGTGTGAGAGTGTGTGTGTGAGAGTGTGTGAGTGTGTGAGAGTGTGAGTGAGTGTGAGTGTGTGAGAGAGTGTGAGTGTGAGAGTGTGAGAGTGTGAGTGAGTGTGTGAGAGTGTGTGTGTGAGAGTGTGTGAGTGTGTGAGTGTGTGAGAGTGTGAGTGAGTGAGTGTGAGTGTGTGAGAGAGTGTGAGTGTGAGTGTGTGTGTGAGTGTGTGAGTGTGTGTGAGTGTGTGAGAGTGTGAGTGTGAGTGTGTGTGTGTGAGTGTGAGAGTGTGTGAGTGTGTGAGTGTGTGAGTGTGTGAGTATGTGAGTGTGAGAGTGTGTGAGAGAGTGTGTGAGTGTGCGAGAGTGTGTGAGTGTGTGAGTGTGAGAGTGTGAGCCCCAGAGTGGCCCGCACTCCCCCCAACATTGACAACTTACCAGGAGAAAATCTGCCTGGTCAGGAGGTGAACGAGCCACACAGTTCAAACCAGACACTAACCCCGGGGAACCACAGCCACACGATACAACTGACAAACCCCAGCATAACTACCAGGGAGGAAGCCACACATAGTCCCCCTACCATTCCCAGCTCACCAAGAGAAGAGCAGCATAGCCAGGAAGTGAGTGAGCCCTCCAGGGCCGACCAGCCTAGCCAGGAAGTGAGTGAGCCTTCCAGGGCCAACCAGACACATATCCCGGGATCACACAGCCAGATACAACCAAAAGATAAATTTAATCAATTAGAGATAGAGATGGTTAAACTTAGAGAGGACTTCCTCAAAATGAATGACGATCAAAATCAGGAGAGGGAGAGACACAAGAGAGAGCTGAAGCTACTTGAGAACCAGGTGAATCTACTTAGGAATCAGGTGAAAGAGCTGCAGGAAAAAGAAGAGAGCCATAGAGGAGAGATAACACCATTAGACCAGCAACCAGAGGCTAGAGATAAGACAAGACAGAGCCGGACGGAACGGCTGCACTCCCACACGGAACAAAAGCAACAGACACACAATACAAGGGGTGCCACACAGACCGACCAGCATACTGATTCGCAATCTTCCCCCACCACCGTGGAACCACAAGCGGGCCGCTCACAAGAGGTACGCACACACCAGACACCCTAGCCCAGCACACACACTATGAGTCCAAGCGAAAGCCACCAGACAGTAAACACAAACAAGGCTGACGTCGTAATACTCATAGACTCAAATGGGAAATTTCTATGGGAGAAAAAGCTATTCCCTAGAAGTAAAGTAGAAAAGATCTGGTGCCCAACAACAAACAGAGCCATGGGATGGCTGACCAAAGCCAGATTAGGCTCCCCCCAACACATAATAATACACACGGGCACAAATGACCTAAAGACCCAACAGAAAGAAGTAGCAACATCGCTCAGAGCAATGATTAGGAAAGCAAGCAGTACATTTCCAAATACTAGAATCACTGTTTCCACAATATTGCCGAGAACAGACTTCAACAACAACACAATTCATGAGATAAATGCCAGCATAGCAAGAGACTGCGAATCAAACCACAACGTACACCTGGCCCAACACCCCACCCTCGATGAGGAATGTCTTTACGACCACGTCCACATCCAAAGGCAAAGAATATCGATCTTTGCTAAAGCCCTGAAGGGCGTCGCTTTTAACCGGGTCCATACCCAGACTCCAAGAGGACCCCCCCCCGACCACCAGAGATCAGCGGGGTACATATCAGGAACACTACAAGGACCACCAACACACCAACCGAGACCAGAGAGGATCCCCATGCAAAACAACAATATCAGACCTGCACCACTCCTGTCCCACAGGGGAATAGGACTGCTCCCAGCCAGACAGAGGGAGAGATGCACAGGACGTACGCAATACCTCAGACAGAAACAATCCATTAAGAGACAATAAGCAGATGTGCAGCAGCATCTACTTCCGCCTTATGGATCAAGGACTAATTAATAGAAAGAACTGTAACCAAATTGTATTAACTTTTGTAGACAACTGATGTGATCTTTTTTTCCCCACACTTAGACACGACAAACACGTACCACTCTTTAACCTATCATAGTAAAAGATCAAACTTAACATGAAATCCTTATATATTTCGACCTGGAATATCCAAGGTCTACGCTCTTCACTGCGAGAAGTGAAAAGTAGGACCCCAGAGTTCATAGATGAAACTAAAGACCTAGATATTATAATTTTACAGGAAACTTGGTATAAAGGAAAAGGACACACTGGCTGTCCCCAAGGGTACACTGAGCTGGTGGTCCCCTCCAATAAATTACCAAGTGTAACCCAAGGCAGAGACTCCGGAGGCATACTGATCTGGTTTAAAACAGAACTTAAGAATTACATCAAATTTATAAAAAAGGGCGAAAACCATATGTGGCTCAAACTTGAGAGGGAGATTATCTCAAACACCCAAGATGTTTACATTTGCGCACTTTATATCCCTCCAATCGATTCCCCGTACTTTAAAGAGGACACCTTCTCCAACATGGAGGGGGAAATTATCCAATACCAGGCCCAGGGGAACGTGTTGATCTGTGGGGACCTCAATTCAAGAACGGGCGAAGAACCAGACTTCACCAATAATCAGGGAAACAATTACGTTTTCGGGAATAACCACTTTGACATCCCTTCCCTTCCATACAGGCATAACTGCGACAAGCAGTCAAATACCAACGGAAAACAGCTACTACAGCTCTGTCGAAACCTGGGTCTGTACATTGTCAATGGTAGGTTCATAGGAGACCTCCTAGGAAGATCGACCTATTGCTCACCTCTTGGCTGCAGCACAGTAGACTATATGATTACAGACTTAGACCCATCCTCTTTCAGAGCATTCACAGTCAAACCACAAACAACACTGTCAGATCACAGTCAAATTACTATGTTCCTCAAAAAGACAGAAACAAACAACATAGAAACACAACCCAGTAAACTGTACAACACCAAAAAATCGTACAGATGGGCCAAAAACGACACGGAAAAATACCAGAAAACAATTAGCAATGCATCAACTCAAGCTCTCTTAGACACCTTTCTGGATAACATATACACTCACAATAAAGAAGGCGTAAACCGGGCAGTTAGTAAACTAAACAATATTTTTGATAATTTGGCAACAAATGCAAACTTGAAAGCTCGCAAGAACAAACCCAAAACAAAAAACTATGAAAAATGGTTTGACCGAGATTGCCATAACATGAGGAAAAAACTTAGAAAAATATCAAACCAAAAACACAGACATCCAGAAAACGAGGAACTACGCCTTACTTATTGTCAGACACTAACACAATACAGAAACACACTCAGAACCAAAAAAGAGCAATATATTAAGAATACACTCAGCTCCATGGAGGAATCCATTGATTCCAATTGTTTCTGGGAAAACTTGAAAACACTACACAAAAAACAACACGACGATTTGGCCATTCAAAATGGGGACACATGGGTAAACCACTTTGAAAAATTATACCAGAAAAACACACTAAGACCAGAGCAACACCAAATATGCAAAAAACTGGAAAAGCTAGAAATGGCCATAAAAGATAACCAAAACCCGCTGGACGCCATAATAACAGAAAAAGAACTTCTTGAAAAACTCAAGGACCTGCGACCAGGAAAAGCCTGCGGGACAGACGGCATACTAAACGAGATGATTAAACACACAGACAACAAAATGAAACTGGCTATCCTAAAACTCTTCAACTTGGTTCTGAGTGTCGGTTATTTCCCTGATATCTGGAACAAAGGACTCATAACGCCCATATACAAAAGTGGGGACAAAATCGACCCAAACAACTATCGAGGCATCTGTGTAAACAGTAACCTGGGGAAGGTATTCTGTAGCATCATAAACAAAAGACTTATAAACTTCCTTGAGGAGCACAATGTCTTGAGTAAAAGCCAAATTGGATTCCTGCCAAACTATAGAACATCCGATCATATCTTCACCCTACAGACCCTAATTGACAAACACGTTCACCATAACAAAAGCAAAATCTACGCATGCTTTGTAGATTTCCAGAAGGCTTTCGACTCCATCTGGCATGACGGTTTATTCCTGAAACTTATCGAAAGTGGGGTAGGAGGGAAAACATATGATGTAATTAAATCAATGTATACAAACAACAAATGTGCAGTTAAAATTGGAGGCAAACAAACAAAATACTTCCCACAGGGGCGGGGGGTGACGCAGGGCTCACCAATCTCACCGACACTCTTTAATATTTACATAAATGGATTGGCAAAACTACTTGAACAATCTACAGCACCCGGCCTCACCCTATATGAATCCAAGGTTAAATTCCTCCTCTATGCAGACGACCTGGTTCTGCTGTCACCAACTAAAGAGGGTCTACAGCAGAACCTGGACCTGCTGGAGTTGTACTGCCAGACTTGGGCCCTGACAATAAATCCCCAAAAAACCAAAGTCCTTGTGTTCCAGCAAAGATCCAAACATCAGGGACCCAAAATAAATTTCACAGTAGGAACAACCAAAATTGAACAAACCACTAACTACACATACTTGGGCTTAAAAATCAGTTCTACGGGAAACTTCAAACTGGCTGTGAATGAACTGAAAGAGAAAGCAAGAAGGGCTTTCTATGCCATCAAAAAATCAATCCAAATAGAAATCCCAATTAGCATTTGGCTCAAAATTTTCAAATCAGTAATTGAACTAATTGCACTCTATGGCAGTGAGGTATGGGGACCACTAACTCAACAAGAATTTGCAAAATGGGACAAACACCCAATTGAGATCCTACATGCGGAATTCTGTAAAAGTATCCTCCGGACTCAAAGGAAAACAGTAAACAATGCATGCAGGGCGGAACTAGGCCAATATCCATTAATAATCACTATCCAAAAAAGAGCCACCAAATTTTGGAATCACCTACAAATGAGCAATCCCCAATGCTATCACTACGACGCCCTGAAATGCCAAGAGCTGACCATAAAGAAGAATACCCTCAGTCAACTAGTCCTGGGACTCAGTGAAGTAACTACTAACAATACTAACAATAACCAGCCCCAGGACAGTGACAGGGTAACACAAAGAATTCGACCCAACACAATCGTCGCTAAGCAAAAGGAAAAATATCTGACATATTGGGCAGAAACAACAAAAACCCAAAGCAAACTCAATTGCTACTTGGCCCTAAACAGACAATACAACATAGCTGATTACCTGACCATGGTAAAGGATAACAAACTGAGAAGAACCTTGACAAGGTACAGACTTAGCGAACATAGCCTAGCGATCGAAAAAGGCAGACACAGGCAGACCAGGCTGCCAAGAGAGGACAGGATATGCTCTCACTGCAGTCAGGGAGTGGTGGAGACAGAGATGCACTTCCTCACAGCTTGTGGAAAATATCAGGGCATCAGGGAGAATTTCTACCAAAAATTCTCACAAATATGCCCTGATTTCAGAAATCTGAATGACAACCAAAAACTCCCATTCCTACTGGGAGAGGAGAGAAGCTGTATAACACTGGCGGCACACTATGTTACAGCTTGCCATGAACAGAGGGACAACCAGTAAACTAAGAAAAGAATATATATAAACAATGCGAATGTATATTTATACACTCAGGGATATACCTGTTTATACACTGTATGAATAGAACTGCGTTTATGTGCTAAACCATAAATGTATTTTGATGCTTTGGCAACATAAGATGTAACTTATCATGCCAATAAAGCGATTTGAATTGTGAATTGTGAATTGTGTGAGAGTGTGTGAGTGTGTGTGAGTGTGTGTGTGTGTAAAGCGCTTCACAGGAGGGATTCATTATCAAACAAAATTTGACACCGAGCCACGTAAGGAGAAATTAGGGCCGATGACCAAAAGCTGGGTCAAAGAGTTTATAACGAGCCTATTAAAGTGATTGCGGGTGGGGGGAAGAGGTAGAGAGACAGAGAGGTTTAGGGAGGGAATTCCAGAGCTCGGGGCCCAGGCAGCTGAAGGCACGGCCGTCAATGGTGGAGCGATGAAAATTGGGGATGCTCCAGAGGCCAGAATTGGAGGAGCGCAGAGATCACGGAGGACTGTAGGGCTGCAGGAGGTTACAGAGATAGGGAGGGGGACGAGGCCATGGAGGGATTTGAAAACAAGGGTGAGAATTTTAAAATCGAGGTGTTGCTTAACCAGGAGCCAATGTAGGTCAGCGAGGACAGGGGGTGAGAGGTGAATGAGACTTGGTGCGAGTTAGGACACGGGGCAGCCGAGTTTTGGATGAGCTGAAGTTTATGGAGGGTGGGAGGAGTGAGGCCGGCCCGGAGAGCGCTGGAATAGTCGAGACTAGAGGTAAGAATTCTGGGTACGGGAGACTTGGCATTCCCAGCTGTTGTTGCTGCTGTTCCATTTTGCAGATGGGGGAGGGGGAGATTGGGCAGGATCAAGAGTGCGTTCTGACACGTGCTGCCAATGAGAATTGAAGATTTGAACCACTAACCTATCAATAACATGCCATCAGGAGTAAGTTGGGCACAGGAATTGCTGGTCAAAAAAACGACCAAGGTCCATTTAATTCGCCATCTACCATGCTGGGCGTCACACGATACAACGATAATGGAGTTGTTGACCAATCACAGCGATCAATCTCGATCAGTGAGTCTACAAGAGACCCAGACACGAGGCGAGGAAAACCCCCAGTGGGGGAGAGCTTTGGGAACCAGAGGTCCACAGTCCCCTGTTCCTCCCGAGCTCGCTGCACTCACCACACGTCACCTCTCAAATTACTCACATACTGTGTCCCAAAATGTTATTTTCTAATTTGAATTTGAATGAATCAATATTATCTGTTTCCAGCGCCTCCCTAGAGAATCTGTTCCACAGACTGACCGCTTGCTCACCAAAATATTGTTTCCACGCATTAGTTTTGAATTTACACCCCTTCAAACGCCGGCCGCGACTTTTTAAAATCCAACTTTTAGCGTCTAGTTTACATTTTAGAAATGTCGTTACGTCCCTCTCGAAGACCTGACTATCCAGTTGAAAGCTCTGTTTATTATGGCTGTGCTTCTAGACGCGCCAGAGAGTATGGTATCTCCCTTCACCATCTTTGTTGTTTGACCAGCCTTTACATTCTTGAAATGACTCCTCGATGTCCAGCTGTACCATCTAACTCCTTTCCTCGTGAGACATTGAGTTGCATTGAATGTACAGCACAGAAACAGGCCCAACTGGTCTGTGCTCCACGAGCCTCCTCCCACCCCTCTTCATCTCACTCTAATCAGCATAGAGGAACACAGGAGCAGGAGGAGGCCATTCAGCCCCTCGAACCTGTTCCGCCATTCAACTCGATCATGGCTGATCTGTCTCTTAACTCCGATTTGGTTCCGTAACCCTTAATACTCTTGCTTAACAAAAATCTATCAGTCTCAGTTTTGACATTTTCAATTGACCTCAACAGCTTTTTGGGGGAGAGAGTTCCAGATTTCCACCACCCTTTGTGTGAAGAAGTGCTTCCTGACATCACCCCTGAATGGCCTGGCTCTAATTTTAAGGTTCTGCCCCCTTGTTCTGGACTCCCCCCACCAGAGGAAATAGTTTCTCTCTCTCGACCCCATCAACTCCTTTAATCATCTTAAACACCTCGATTAGATCACCCCTTAATCTTCTACATTCAATATCCTTCTATACCTTTCTCCCTCCCCAGAGAGAGCCAACATGGATTTGGAAAGGGTAGGTCGTGTCTAACAAAGCTAATTTAATTTTTTGAGGAAGTAACTAAAGTAGTCGACAGGGGAATGTCTATGGATGTAGTTTATATGGACTTCCAGAAGGCATTCGATAAGGTTCCCCATAGAGACTGTTAGCTAAAATTAAAGCTCATGGAATTGAAGGCAAATTATTGACCTGGTTAGGAGATTGGTTAGACGGTAGAAGACAGAGAGTAGGGATAATGGGTATGTACTCGAATTGGTAGGAAGTGACTAGCGATGTCCCGAAAGGATCTGTGCTGGGGCCTCAACTATTCACTATTTATTAATGTCTTGGATAACACAATAGAGAGCCATATATCCAAGTTTGCCGATGACACAAGATTGGTGGCACAGTAAGTAGTGCAGACGGAAGCATAAAATTACAAAGAGCCATTGAGAGGTTCAGTGATGGGCAAAACTGTGGCAGATGGATTTCAAGCAGGTAAATCTGAGGTCATCCCTTTTGGACCAAAAAATGGATCGATCCGAGTATTATTTAAATGGTGAAAAGCTGGGAACAGTGGCGGTCCAAAGAGATTGAGGGGTCCGTGTACACAGATCACTGAAATGTAGTTTTCAGGTACAAAAAAATAATCAGAAAGACTAATGGAATGTTGGTCTTTATAACGAGAGGGCTGGAATATAAAGGGGAGGAGGTTTTGCTACAGCTGTACAAAGCCCTGGTTAGACCACATCTGGAGCACGGTGTACAGTTCTGGGCACCACACCTTAGAGAGGATACACTGGCCTTGGAAGGAGCACAGCGCAGATTCACCAGACTGTTACCGGGGCTCCAAGGGCTAGATTATGAGCAGAGATTACATAAACTAGGCTTGTATTCCCGGGAATATCGAAGGTTGAGGGGTGACATGATTGAGGTTTTTAGGATTTTGAAAGGAATTGATTGGGTAGATAGAGAGAAACTTTTTCTGCTGGTGAGGGAGTCTAGGACAAGGGGGACATCGCCTTAAAATCAGAGCCAGGTCATTCAGGAGAGAAGTTAGGAAACAGCTCTTCACATAAAGGGCGGTCGAAGTGTGGAACTCTCTGCCACAAAAAGCAGTAGATGCTGGGGCTTAATTAATCATTTTAAATCATTGCTCGATAGATTTTTGCTAGACTAGGGTATAAAAGGATATGGAGCCAAGGCAGGTGGACGGAGTTAAGATACAGATCAGCCATGACCTCATTGAATGGCGGAACAGGCTCGACGGGTTGAACGGCTTTCCTCCTGTTCATATCTTCCTCATGTGCTTATCTAGCTTCTCCTTAAATGTATCTGAATACAAAAGGTTCCGACGGTCTCGGATGTTGGCAGTCAGTCGCTGGCCGTGCTAATCAAGCTCGTAAACAAGCATAATAATCCTGTCTCGCTGAGGAAATGTTTTCACGGAATCTCTACCGCTGCCCAACCTATGGGGAATTACCCTGTCCTGCCTGAGCTCTCTCAGTAACTGCTCCGCTGTGGAATCCTCCGGCTCACATTTGCTTTGTGCAAGTTTAATAATATTCTTGTCTTCTTTGATTGGGGCTAATTCCGATTCAAAACCTTTCAGGACTATAGTTCTCGAGTGATTGGGTGGTGAGTTTTTTTTTAAACATATACAGGGGGAAAAATTTGGTTGCTTTGCTCCTCCCATTAGCGCCCTAATGGTGGTCGCAAAGCAACTAGCGCCCGGGCGCAGCGATGTTTGCGCCGCTCGCGAAATTGACCAGACATATTGCGGCGGCGCTAAACACCCGCCACGATCTCCTGCGCCCGCAGATCGTGACGCCAGTCGAGCGTGCAACGCCCCGGACCGGATATTGAGTGGCGCCCCCTGCCTTACCGCCTGCCGCTAACAACGACAGGTTGAGGGGAGCGTTTTGCAGTCAGGAAGGGACTGGGGGAGCGCTATTTAAAGGCGACCGCTTCCTGCCTTTTTTTTGTCGGCGACATTTTTGCACCACGCATTCTGAGAGAGAGAGACTTCTGGAGAGATTCATCGCTGTGTGAAGGAGTTTTGGGGACTGAGCAGCACTTTGCAGGTTCATTTTGATTTGACCTTCCTTGTATCGATTTAGAAGAGACTGTGGGGGCTGCACTCTGAGCTCTTTCTCTGGGCCTCTCCATTGTTCTTTCCAGCAGAATTGATGTACAGGTCGCTCCAGGCCGAGATTCAAGGCTGCAATGAGCAGGGTGTGGATGGAGAGCAAGATCGACCCTCCCCTTTAAGAACTGGCCGGTGCCAGTGTGCCTGTGTTCCGTTGCTGACTGACATCACATGAGCTTCGCCAGCGCTCTGAGGTAGCGCCTCGCTCCTCGGCGTTAGCACCTTAAGAGAGGTGTGTAGCGCCTGATTTAGCGCTCCAATCACCTCCAGGGACGATAGAAGCCAAGTTTGCAGTTGGAGGCGATAATTAGCGCCAGGCGCTAAACATTGTGCCCGGCCGATAATCGCGCCCCAAACGGGGCGATACTGAATTTCTCCCCCCAAATATTTTAATTTTTTTTTAAAAAGCTGAGCTATGTTTCTACAGCACTGTATCCGATCTCTCAGGAATGTCTCAATGTTCTTCACACAATAAGTTATTTTGACATCCAATGCCCTTTTGCGCACAGCAAGATCCCCCAATCAGCAGTGGGACTAATGGCGAGGTAAATCCGTTCACCCATCACCCCTGTGCTCGTCTCGATTTTAAAATTCTCATCCTTGTTTTCAATCCCTCCATGGCCTCGCCCCTCCCTATCTCTGTAACCTCCTCCAGCCCCACAACCCCCCGAGATCTCTGCACTCCTCCAATTCTGGCCTCTTGCGCATCCCTGATTTCCATCGCTCCACCATTGGTGGCCGTGCCTGGAGCCTAAGCTCTGGAATTCCCTCCCTAAACTTGTCCACCTCTGAGCGCAGCTTGAGCCGTGCATGCTGTGGTCAGTTTACTGGGGAGCCGGCAACCAAAGGAGCCGTCTTTAAAGGGACCGCTGGAGGCAACCATCCAAGAGGGATGTGCTTACCTGAATTTGGAGCCACTCCTGGCTCCACAGATTTTAGGTTTCCCGCTCTGGAGACATGAGCCCATAATCCCAGGCTGAGACTCCCAATGCAATACTGAGGGAGCGCCGCACTGTCGGAGGAGCAGTACTGAGGGAGCGCCGCACTGTCGGAGGGGCAGCACTGAGGGAGCGCGGCACTGTCGGAGGGGCAGTACTGAGGGAGCGCCGCACTGTCGGAGGAGCAGTACTGAGGGAGCGCTGCACTGTCGGAGGGGCAGTACTGAGGGAGCGCGGCACTGTCGGAGGGGCAGTACTGAGGGAGCGCCGCACTGTCAGAGGGGCAATACAGAGGGAACGCTGCAGTGTCAGAGGGGCAGTACTGAGGGAGCGCCGCACTGTCAGGGGGGCAGTACTGAGGGAGCGCTGCACTATCGGAGGGGCAGTACTGAGGGAGCACCGCACTGTCAGAGGGGCAGTACTGAGGGAGCGCTGCACTGTCGGAGGGGCAGTACTGAGGGAGCGCTGCACTGTCGGAGGGGCAGTACTGAGGGAGCGCTGCACTGTCGGATGTGCCGTCTGTCTGTGGGAGCTTGCTGTGCACAAATTGGCTGCGGCGTTTCCTACATTATGACAGTGATTACACTCCAAAAAAAGTACTTGATTGGCTGTCAAGCGCTTCGGGATGTCCTGAGGATGTGAAAATCGCTGCAGAAATGCAAGACTTTGTTGTTCTTTTTTTCTTTTTCCTGGCTCCGCATTAAAACTTGCGCTCAACCAATCCCCCCCCATTCCCAATCGCCTCAGCGCCAGTCTCGCCCCCTCTCCCCTCCCATACACCCCGGCGAGCTGCCTCTGGAGCGGGGACGGGACTCCGCAGCTCTCCTGCAGCGCCGTGCTGAGACCGGCCGGTCAGACCCCCCCCTCTCCGTGCCTCGGCGGCCTGTCGTTATTTGTAAGAATGGGATATTTAGGAAGAAGTCGGAGGAAAGAAAACAACACCAAGTCATTCCATTCAGTTGCCCTTGACGTTGCCCCATGAGCGGGGGATTTGTTGCTGTGGAAATGCCACACTGTGCACACAGTTAGAACTCGTGGAAGGTGAGGGCACTCCACAGTGGGCTGAGACCAGGGCGCCTGATGGCCAAAGTGGAAAATCAGAGAATCAGAGAATCGTACAGCACAGAAAGAGGCCATTCAGCCCATCGAGTCTGTGCCAGCTCTTTGGAAGAGCGATCCCGTTAGTCCCACTCCCCCGCTCTTTCCCCATTTCCCTGCAATTTTTTCTCCTTCCAGTATTTATCCAATTCCCTTTTGAAGGCTACTATTGAATCAGTGTCCACCGCCCTATCAGGCAGCGCATTCCAAATCCTAACCACTCGCTGCGTAAAAAGGTTTTCCTCCCGTCGCCTCTGATTCATTTGACAACCACCTTCAATCTTTTGTCGCCACTAGTCCGACCACCATCTCGTCTGGTTTTGAATACCTCTTAATGTCTCTTCTCTTCTGTTCTCTCCCAGCCTGGCCTCTTAATCCATTTCATTCCCTGTGCTTCTTTAGTCTTGACAAAGGGGTTTTCACCCGAAACGTTGACTCTATTTTCTCTCCATGGATGTTGCCTGGCCTGCTGAGTTTTTCCAGCATTTTCTGTTGTTTTTTTCAATCTGTGGCCTCTGGTTACCGACTGTCGGATTGTCGGAAAATTCCAACAGGTTCACTGATGTCCTTTCAGGAGGGAAACCTGCCGTCCTTACCCGGTCTACGCTTATGTGTGACTCCAGTCCCAAGGCAACGTGGTTGACTCTTCAATGCTCTCTGAAATGGCCCAGCGAGGCAGTCAGGTTTAGTAAAACCGCTACCAGCGGTTCAAGAAGGCAGCTCACCAACATCTTCTCAGGGCAACTAGGGGATGGGCTTTAAATGCCAGCCTTGCCAACGACGCCCACATCCCGAGAATGAATTTAAACAAAGTTCCCCTTCTATGGTTCCAGGGATGAGGGACTTCAGTCACGTGGATAGACTGGAGAAGCTGGGGTTGTTCTCCTTGGAGCAGAGAAGGTTGAGAGGAGATTTGATCGAGGTGTTCAAAATCATGAGGGGTCTGGACAGAGTAGATAGAGAGAAACTGTCCCCATTGGCGGAAGGGTCGAGAACCAGAGGACACAGATTTAAGGTGATTGGCAGAAGAACCAATGGTGACATGGGGGAAAACTTTTTTATGCAGCGAGTGGTCAGGATCTGGAATGCACTGCCTGAAAGGGTGGTGGAGGCAGATTCAATCGTGGCTTTAAAAAGGGAATTGGATAAGTACCTGAAGGAAAAACATTTGCAGGGTTACGGGGAAAGGGCGGGGAGTGGGACTAGCTGAGGTTCTCTTGCAGAGAGCCGGCACGGGCTCGACGGGCCGAATGGCCTCCTTCTGTGCGGTAACCATTCTATGATTCTATGGAAGTCGATAAATAGAGTGGGAATATAAAAAGAAAATGCTGGAAATACTCAGCAGGTCAGGCAGCATCTGTGGAGAGAGAAACAGAGTTAACGTTTCAGGTCGATGACCTTTCGGCAGAGTGGAAATGTTGCTAAGAGGAAACGGATGCATGTATTAAGTCTAAAGGACAGGCAGGATATTCCAAACAGTTTTCAATAAAAGCCATTTTCTTTTCTTGGCAGAAAGTCCCTTGTTCAGTCGGAAGAGGACGGGAGAGCAACAGGCCTTCGCCATGAAGAAAAGCTGGAGCTCGCTCGCCGTAGGTGGCCCGGAGGTAAGGCGGAATTTAAACTAAGGCTGGTGAGTCGTTGGGAACTTAAGAGAAGAGATCCACTCTCCAAGGAGTCAAGTGACCTCCCATTAGGAATCTGACCTGCATTTCATTGTCCTGACCCTCTGACCCAGGCTGAAGGAATGAAGCCTGTACACCAGCGTGTCTGCCCCCGAACACATTGCAGCACAGTGGAGATGAAATAGGAATGAGCTGTTAACGGCTGCAACTTTCTCAAACACAAAATCCTTGGAGATTCTTAAGTCCGATTGATTGGTGATCCTGAGCGTGGATCTAAACAAGGATGAATGGTCTTTCCTGGAGTTTAGAAGAATGAGAGGGGATCTCATTGAAACTTATAAAATTCTAACAAGACTAGACAGACTAGATGCAGGAAGGATGTTCCCGATGGTGAGGAGTCCAGAACCAGGGGTCATAGTCTAAAGATAAGGGGTAAGCCATTTAGGACTGAGATGAGGAGGAATTTCTTCACCCAGAGAGTGGTGAACCTGTGGAATTCTCTACCACAGAAGGCAGTAGAGGCCAATTCATTAAATATATTCAAGAAGGAGGCACAGTGGCATAGTGGTTAGCACTGTTGCCTCACAGCGCCAGGGACCCGGGTTCAAATCTGGCCTCGGGCGACCGTCTGTGTGGAGTTTGCACATTCTCCCCGTGTCTGCGTGGGTTTCCTCCGGGTGCTCCGGTTTCCTCCCACAGTCCAAAGATGTGCGGGTTAGGTTGATTTGGCTATGATAAATTGACCCTTAGTGTTAGGGGATTAAATACGTGGGGTTACGGGGATAGGGTGGGATATGTGTCGGTGCAGGCTCGATGGGCCGAAATGGCCTCTATCTGCACTGTGGGGATTCTGTGAGTCTGTGAAGGAGTTGGATATATTTCTTAAGGCTAAAGGGATCAAGGGATATGGGGAGAAGGCAGGGACAGGGTATTGAATTTGGATGATCAGCCATGATCTCATTGAATGACGGAGCAGGCTCGAGGGGCCGAATGGCCTACTCCTGCTCCTATCTTCTATGTTTCTCTGTTGTCCTGTCAGTAGGAACAGGAGTATGTCATACGGCCCCTCGAGCCTGCTCCGCCATTCAATAAGATCATGGCTGATCATCTATCTACCTCAACTCTGCTTTCCCGCCAGATCTCCATATCCCTTGAATCCCTTCGTGACCAAAAATCTATCGATCTCAGCCTTGAATATACTCAACGACTGAGCCTCCACAGCCCTCTGGGGCAGAGAATTCCAAAGATTCACCACCCTCTGAGTGGAAATTTCTCCTCATCTGTGCGGGTTAGGTTGATTGGCTATGATAAACTGACCCTTAGTGTTAGGGGATTAAATACGTGGGGTTATGGGGATAGGGTGGGATATGTGTCGGTGCAGGCTCGATGGGCCGAAATGGCCTCTATCTGCACTGTGGGGTTTCTGTGATTTCTGTGATCTGTGATAAATGGCCAACCCCTTATCCTGAGACTATGCTCCCTAGTTCTAGACTCTCCAGCCAGGAGAAACAGCCTCTCAGCATTGACCCTGTCAAGCCCTGTAAGAATTTTATGTTTCAATGAGATCACCTCTCATTCTTCTAAACTCCAGAGAGTATCGGCCCATTCTACTCAATCTCTCCTCATAGGACAGCCCTCTCATCCCAGGCATCAATCTAGTAAACACCACCACCTCCAAGTTCCCCTCCAAGTCACACACCATCCTGACTTGGAAATATATCGTCATTCCTTCATCGTCGCTGGGTCAAAATCCTGGAACTCCCTCCCTAACAGCACTGTGGGAGCACCTTCACCGCACGGACTGCAGCGGTTCAAGAAGGCGGCTCACCACCACCTTCTCGTAGGGCCATTAGGGATGGGCAATAAATGCTGGCCTTGCCAGGGACGCCCACACCCCACGACCGAATTTTTAAAAAATGATCTTGGGTTTAAAGAACTTGTCGAGTATAGGCGGAAACAAAAACTGGAAGAGGTGAGGAGGGGCTGGTGGAGAACGGGTTTAAGGCAGCGAAGATGCGATGAGTCTTAATTTTGCCATGGTGAGAATCCAGGGAGGAGGAAGATTGTGTAGCGGGGAGGGATTGGGAGCTTCGGAGGGACAAGAGCAGAGGGGTGAGATTCGATTCGGCCATACCTTAGCACTACTTGTAAATTTACCAGCCCCGTCTCTCCAGCTCTTTCAAAGTACAAGGAAAGGCCAACTTTTGAATCAGTGAATATTAAGCGAGTAAGGAGCACCAACTCTGAGTGACTGAAGAGGAATCAGGCTTAAGTGCGAACATATGTTTTCTCTGTCGATTAAATAAGCCTGGAGAGGCACTGTGCTGTATAATTGTGACCCATGAGGTTCCCAAGGATGTCAAGGCCCTGCAGAGGGTGCAGAGGAGATTTACCAGCATGGCACCAGGGATGAGGGACTTCAGTGATGTGGAGAGACTGGAGAAGCTGGGATTGTTCTCCTTAGAGCAGAAGGTTAAGGAGAGATTTAAAAGAGGTGTTCAAAATCATGAAGGGTTTTGATCGAGTCAATAAGGAGAAACTGTTCCCAGTGGCAGGAGGGTCGGTAACCAGAGGACACAGATTGAAGGTAATTGGCAAAAGAACCAGAGGGGAGATGAGGAGAATGTTCTTCCACAGCGAGTTGTTGTGATCTGGAATGGGCTGCCTGATTCAATAGTAACTTTCAAAAGGGAATTGGAGAAATACTTGAAAAGGGAAAATGTGCAGGGCTGTGGGGATTGAGCAGGGGGGAGTGGGACTAATTGGAGAACTCGACCAAAGAGCCGGCACAGGCACGATGGGCTGAATGGCCTCCTTCTGTGCTGTGTGATTCTATGAGGGGTTCTGTGCTGGTTTGAGTGAAGATGCCGCGAGGAATGTTCCTGCTTATCGAAGGCCGCTGTGATCTGTTTGTGTCATTCATGGTCAGAAACTGGTTTCAAAGAGTCCCAAATACTCAGAAAAAAGTACAGAGAAGAAAGACCCTCCTCCCATCCCCTACCCAGCCTCCCCACCGCCAACCCCAACCACCTCAACCCCAAACCCGCCTAACACTCCCAACACCCCCCCCAACAACACCCCCCCACACACCTCCCCCCCCACACCTCCCCCCCACACCTCCCCCCCACACCTCCCCCCGCCCACACCTCCCCCCCCACACCTCCCCCCCCACACCTCCCCCCCACACACCTCCCCCCTACACCTCCCCCCCACACCTCCCCCCCCACACCTCCCCCCCCCACACCTCCCCCCCACACACCTCCCCCCCTACACCTCCCCCCCACACACCTCCCCCCTACACCTCCCCCCCACACCTCCCCCCCACACACACCTCCCCCCCACACCTCCCCCCCCACACCTCCCCCCCACATCTCCCCCCCCACACCTCCCCCCCCACACCTCCCCCCCACACACCTCCCCCCCACACACACCTCCCCCCCCACACCTCCCCCCCCACACCTCCCCCCCCACACCTCCCCCCCACACACCTCCCCCCCTACACCTCCCCCCCACACCTCCCCCCCACACACACCTCCCCCCCACACCTCCCCCCCCACACCTCCCCCCCACATCTCCCCCCCCACACCTCCCCCCCACACACCTCCCCCCCACACACCTCCCCCCCACACACCTCCCCCCACACACACCTCCCCCCCCACACCTCCCCCCCCACACCTCCCCCCCACACCTCCCCCCGCCCACACCTCCCCCCCCACACCTCCCCCCCCACACCTCCCCCCCCACACCTCCCCCCCCACACCTCCCCCCCACACACCTCCCCCCCTACACCTCCCCCCCACACCTCCCCCCCACACACCTCCCCCCCACACACCTCCCCCCCCACACCTCCCCCCCCACACCTCCCCCCCACCACACCTCCCCCCCCACACCTCCCCTCCAACACCTCCCCCCCCACACCTTCCCCCCCACACCTCCCCCCCCAACACCTCCCCCCCAAACACTCCCAACACTCCCTGATGTAATAAAACTCACTACACACTTGGTTTGAGTATAAAGCAAGGCTTTAATCAACTTGTTTCAGAACATGGAGGTCTAGTTGTACTTCACTAGTTCCTTGTCTTACAAAATGTCCCTGGACGGCTGGGCCCACGCCCGAGTATTTATACTCCTTGGACGGCGCCACCAGCTGGCCGTCCAGCATTATTTCAGGAGTAGTTCTTTACGATGATGTGATTTATAACACTCCCCAACACTCCCAACACTCCCAACCCCTGCACAAACACCCCCCACACTCCCAATTAACTCCCCAGTAACTGACCCCCGACCCTTATACACTTTCCTGGTGAAATATGTGACTGTGGAGTGAAAGTGAGTCTGAGTAGAGTTTGAAAGCTGCTTACCAACAGTAGATGGCAGAATGACACCTTACTTACTCTGCCATGTTTGTGTAAAATCAGAAGTTTTATTGTCAGAATCTGTTTGTTTAGGCAGAAAAAATTCTCCAGAATGAATAAGGCCAGTGTGGAGCTGAGACGTACAGACCAGTCATGGGTTCGGTTCCCCGTCTCCACTGAGTGATTTCATCTCATCAGAACAGGAGGAGGCTGTTCAGCTCCTCGAGCCTGTTCCGTCAATCACTTAGATTGTGGCTGATCTGTATCTTTGTTCCATTTACCCGCCTTTGCTCTGCAATCCCTTGATACCCTTATCCAACAAAAATCTAACAATCTCAGTTTTGAAATTTCCAATTGTCCTCCAGCCTCAACAGCTTTTGGGGGAGAGAGTTCCAGATTTCCACCACCCTTTGTGTGAAGAAGTGCTTCCTGACATCACCCCTGAACGGCTGGGCTCTAATTTTAAGGTTCTGCCCCCTTGTTCTGGACTCCCCCCACCAGAGGAAATAGTTTCTCTCTCTCGACCCGATCAACTCCTTTAATCACCTTAAACACCTCGATCAGATCACTCCTTAATCTTCTAAACTCCAGGGAATACAAGCCCAGTCTGTGCAACCTGGCCTCGGAATTTAACCCTTTTAGCTCCGGTGTCAGTCTGGTGAATCTGTGCTGCCCCCCCGCCAAGGCCAACAACAACAACAACTTGCATTTAAATAGCGCCTTTAATGTAGTAAAACGTCCCAAGGTGCTTCACAGGAGCGATTATCAAACAAAATTTGACACCGAGCCACATGAGGAGATATTAGGACAGGCGACCAAAAGCTTGGTCAAAGAGGTAGGTCTTATGGAGCATCTTAAAGGAGGAGAGAGCGGCGGAGAGGTTTAGGGAGGGGCCCAGGCAGCTGAAGGCACGGCCGCCAATGGTGGAGCGATGGAAATCGGGGGATGCGCAAGAGACCAGAACTGGAGGAGCGCAGAGATCTCAGGAGGGTTGTGGGGCTGGAGGAGGTTACAGAGATAGGGAGGGGGGGCGAGGCCGTGGAGGGAATTGAAAACAAGGATGTGAATTTTAAAATTGAGGCGTTGCCAGAGCAGGGAGCCAGTGTAGGTCAGCGAATGACAGTATGGGCAGGATTTTAATTGGGCCGTGGAGGCGGGATTGGAGGCGTGTGGGGGGTTAAAATCTCGAAATCGGGGGGCACGAACCCATCCCGCCCCCAACCCGCCTCCATGCCAATTTCAAAGGAAGTGGATACCCGACCTGTGCTAGGACCCGCCTCCCCAAGGCGGGAAGGGGATTAATGCCAATTAACTGCCTGTTAACAGGTAGTTAACAGGCAGTTTTTAGCCTAATCCCTATTTTCATTGGTGAAATGTGGGATTCCCGACGGCTCCAAACCACGCCAAGTTAGCGAGGTGGGCCGTCGGGATGAAGGGCTCGGAGGGGTCGAGATTTCCAGTGTTCAGGTGAGTGATGGGTACATGAGTGCAGAGGTAAGTGTGTTTGGTGTGTGTAAAGTGTTTAAAGAAGTTTTACTTACCTTTATAGCCTTCCTTCCTTCAGGTCTCGGGAGTCCCTCATCTCACCGGCACAGAAAGCAGAATGGCTGCGAGCTGTCAAAAATTGCAGCATTCAACTTTCTGTTCTGGGGAGATCTCTAAATCATCCTGAGAGGAAGGAATTAACCTAGAGTACAGATTGTCAGTGTTTGACAGCTTCAAACAGCTGTGAAACGCTGATATTTCATCTGTCAAAAGCTCTTGACAGATGAAATGTCAATCTGTGACGTCACCTGTTGCCGGGTGGCCCTTAATTGGCCTGCTGAGCCCGCTGGGCGAGCTCAACAAGGACAATCAAGTCAAAATTGCGTGGGTTGGCTACAACTCGATGGAGGCGGGACTACAACCCCGAAAGTTGTAGTCCCGCCTCCTACCCGCCTCCTCAATGAAAATCCAGCCCTATATCTTTTCCCGAGGTGCGGGGCCCAGAACTGAACGGAGTTACTCCAGGTGGGGCCTGACACAGGCTCTTGTACAACTGAAGCATCACTTCCTTGTTCCTGTTCTCACTGGCAACAGGGCTCAGATATCAAATTTGTTTTATCATAACTCCATTTACCCGCCTTTGCTCCATATCCCTGATTCCCTCGCCCAGCAAAAATCCATCGATCTCAGTCTTGAAGGCACCAATTGTCCCCCGGCATCCACAGCCTTTCTGGGGGAGAGAGTTGCAGATTTCCACCACCCTTTGTGTGAAGAAGTGCTTCCTGACTGTGATGAAATATGCCATTCATCAGGCACTGTATTCCCTGTGTTTAGTTTAGTTTCAGTTTCATTTCCTTACCTGTATTGTATTGTGTGTAGGGCTCTGCCCATACCTGGCCCCTACCTAAGCAAGCCCCAGCGTGTCTCACAGCAGTACAGCAGATCTCTGGATGAGAGACACTTCTCCAATGTGTATTACTTTCTGAGTTAATAAAAGCTTTGCTTTGCTCCGTTAACGTCGAGTCTCGGATTCATTGAGGCACGTCACTGACATCACCCCTGAACGGCCTGGCTCTATGTTAAAGGCCCTATATAAATGCAAGGTGTTGTTGTTGGGCTTGGCGGGGGTACGTTGCAGATTCAGATTGTTTTTCTTCAACCTGTGTGCTGTTCGGGTTTGCTTTGACTTTGAGCCATTGATTCAGGGATTAAGTGGGCTTAGCTGCAGTGATCTATAAACCAGGTAATTATAACCAGAATTTATTGAAAGCCACAGCCAAACAATATCCGCTGGCAAGCTCATAATTTGCGGGTTTTAGCAGCGAGCCGGGTTGTATTTTAATTGTTTCCTCACAATTCTTTCTCCTTGTGCCTTTGGGACATTTACAAGGGGAACGGTAGAGTAGTGGTTATGTTGCTGGACTGGTAATCCAGAGGCCTGGACGAAGGATCCGGAGACATGAGCTCAAATCCCATTTAAATTTAAATTAGGGTTAATTAAATTAATCTGGAATCAAAAGCTGGTATCAGTAATGGTGACCATGAAACTATCGAATTGTCGTAAAAACCCGTCTGGTTCACTCATGTCCTTTAGGGAAGGAAATCTGCTGCCTTTACCCGGTCTGGCCGATATGTGACTCCAGACCCACAGCAATGTGGCTGACTCTTAACTTCCCCTCTGAAATGGCCCAGCACTCAGTTGTCACAAACTGCCACAAAGAAGTATCACGGTCAATGCAGCGGTTCAAGAAGGCGGCTCACCACCACCTTCTCGAGGGCAATTAGGGATGGGCAATAAATGTCAGACACCAACAATAAAAAAAAACTTGTTTCCTGCTCATCAGGGTCAGTGCTGGGAATGAAACACTTTCCACCTCAGGCACCCAGTGTCAGCATTAAACACTCCCAGGGCAGGTGCAGGTACAGCACGGGTTAGATACAGAGTAAAGCTCCCTCTACACTGTCCCATCAAACACTCCCGGGGCAGGTACAGCACGGGGTTAGATACAGAGTAAAGCTCCCTCTACACTGTCCCATCAAACACTCCCAGGGCAGGTACAGCACGGGTTAGATACAGAGTAAAGCTCCCTCTACACTGTCCCATCAAACACTCCCAGGGCAGGTACAGCACAGGTTAGATACAGAGTAAAGCTCCCTCTACACTGTCCCATCAAACACTCCCAGGGCAGGTACAGCACGGGTTAGATACAGAGTAAAGCTCCCTCTACACTGTCCCATCAAACACTCCCAGGGCAGGTACAGCACGGGTTAGATACAGAGTAAAGCTCCCTCTACACTGTCCCATCAAACACTCCCGGGGCAGGTACAGCACGGGGTTAGATACAGAGTAAAGCTCCCTCTACACTGTCCCATCAAACACTCCCAGGGCAGGTACAGCACGGGTTAGATACAGAGTAAAGCTCCCTCTACACTGTGCCATCAAACACTCCCAGGGCAGGTACAGCACGGGTTAGATACAGAGTAAAGCTCCCTCTACACTGTCCCATCAAACACTCCCAGGGCAGGTACAGCACGGGTTAGATACAGAGTAAAGCTCCCTCTACACTGTCCCATCAAACACTCCCAGGGCAGGTACAGCACGGGTTAGATACAGAGTAAAGCTCCCCCTACACTGTCCCATCAAACACTCCCAGGGCAGGTACAGCACGGGTTAGATAAAGAGTAAAGCTCCCTCTACACTGTCCCATCAAACACTCCCAGGGCAGGTACAGCACGGGTTAGATACAGAGTAAAGCTCCCTCTACACTGCCCCATCAAACACTCCCAGGGCAGGTACAGCATGGGTTAGATACAGAGTAAAGCTCCCTCTACACTGTCCCATCAAACACTCCCAGGGCAGGTACAGCACGGGTTAGATACAGAGTAAAGCTCCCTCTACACTGTCCCATCAAACACTCCCAGGGCAGGTACAGCACGGGTTAGATACAGAGTAAAGCTCCCTCTACACTGTCCCATCAAACACTCCCAGGGCAGGTACAGCACGGGTTAGATACAGAGTAAAGGTCCCTCTACACTGTCGCATCAAACACTCCCAGGGCAGGTACAGCACGGGTTAGATACAGAGTAAAGCTCCCTCTACACTGTCCCATCAAACACTCCCAGGGCAGGTACAGCACGGGTTAGATACAGAGTAAAGCTCCCTCTACACTGCCCCCATCAAACACTCCCAGGGCAGGTACAGCACGGGTTAGATACAGAGTAAAGCTCCCTCTACACTGTCCCATCAAACACTCCCAGGGCAGGTACAGCACGGGTTAGATACAGAGTAAAGGTCCCTCTACACTGTCCCATCAAACATTCCCAGGGCAGGTACAGCATGGGTTAGATAAAGAGTAAAGCTCCCTCTACACTGTCCCATCAAACACTCCCAGGGCAGGTACAGCACGGGTTAGATACAGAGTAAAGCTCCCTCTACACTGTCCCATCAAACACTCCCAGGGCAGGTACAGCACGGGTTAGATACAGAGTAAAGCTCCCTCTACACTGTCCCATCAAACACTCCCAGGGCAGGTACAGCACGGGTTAGATACAGAGTAAAGCTCCCTCTACACTGTCCCATCAAACACTCCCAGGGCAGGTACAGAACGGGTTAGATACAGAGTAAAGCTCCCTCTACACTGTCCCATCAAACAATTTTTACAATTTTTTTTTTTTTTTTTTTACAATTTAAATCGCTTTATTGGCATGATAAGTTACATCTTATGTTGCCAAAGCATCAAAATACATTTATGGTTTAGCACATAAACGCAGTTCTATTCATACAGTGTATAAACAGGTATATCCCTGAGTGTATAAATATACATTCGCATTGTTTATATATATTTTTTTCTTAGTTTACTGGTTGTCCCTCTGTTCATGGCAAGCTGTAACATAGTGCGCCGCCAGTGTTATACAGCTTCTCTCCTCTCCCAGTAGGAATGGGAGTTTTTGGTTGTCATTCAGATTTCTGAAATCAGGGCATATTTGTGAGAATTTTTGGTAGAAATTCTCCCTGATGCCCTGATATTTTCCACAAGCTGTGAGGAAGTGCATCTCTGTCTCCACCACTCCCTGACTGCAGTGAGAGCATATCCTGTCCTCTCTTGGCAGCCTGGTCTGCCTGTGTCTGCCTTTTTCGATCGCTAGGCTATGTTCGCTAAGTCTGTACCTTGTCAAGGTTCTTCTCAGTTTGTTATCCTTTACCATGGTCAGGTTAGATACAGAGTAAAGCTCACTCTACACTGTCCCATCAAACATTCCCAGGGCAGGTACAGCATGGGTTAGATAAAGAGTAAAGCTCCCTCTACACTGTCTCATCAAACACTCCCAGGGCAGGTACAGCACGGGTTAGATACAGAGTAAAGCTCCCTCTACACTGTCCCATCAAACACTCCCAGGGCAGGTACAGCATGGGTTAGATACAGAGTAAAGCTCCCTCTACACTGTCCCATCAAACACTCCCAGGGCAGGTACAGCACGGGTTAGATACAGAGTAAAGCTCCCCCTACACTGTCCCATCAAACACTCCCAGGGCAGGTACAGCACGGGTTAGATACAGAGTAAAGCTCCCTCTACACTGTCCCATCAAACACTCCCAGGGCAGGTACAGCACGGGTTAGATACAGAGTAAAGCTCCCTCTACACTGTCCCATCAAACACTCCCAGGGCAGGTACAGAACGGGTTAGATACAGAGTAAAGCTCCCTCTACACTGTCCCATCAAACACTCCCAGGGCAGGTACAGCACGGGTTAGATACAGAGTAAAGCTCCCTCTACACTGTCCCATCAAACACTCCCAGGGCAGGTACAGCACGGGTTAGATACAGAGTAAAGCTCCCTCTACACTGTCCCATCAAACACTCCCAGGGCAGGTGCAGCACGGGTTAGATACAGAGTAAAGCTGAAAGCAGGCTGCCTTCTTGATGTCAACCACTTAATGTGAGAGTAGAGTCACATGTAGACTGGGTAGAAGTGGCAGATTTGCTTCCCTGAAGGACATTAATGAATGAGATGGGTTTTCACAACAGTCCGGCAGTTTTCATGACCATTTTTCTGGCACCACCCCACTCATTATCAGATTTATTGAATTCAATAATGGTGAGAGTCACAGAATCATAGACGTTTATAGCACAGAAGGAGGCCATTCGGCCCATCGTGTCCGCGCCGGCCGGAAAAGAGCTCTCCAGCCTAATCCCACCGTCCAGCTCTTGGTCAGTAGCCCTGTAGGTTACGGCACTTCAAATGCATATCCAAGTACTTTTTAAATGCGATGAGGGTTTCTGCCTCTCCCACCCTTTCAGGCAGTGAGTTCCAGACCCCCACCACCCTCTGGGTGAAGAAAGTTCTCCTCAACTCCTCTCTAATCCTTCTACCAATTACTTTAAATCTGTGCCCCCTGGTTATTGACCTCTCTGCTAAGGGAAATAGGTCCTTCCTATCCACTCTATCCAGGCCCCTCATAATTTTATGCACCTCAATCAGGTCTCCCGTCAGCCGCCTCTGTTCCAAAGAAAACAACCCCAGCCTCTCTAACCTTTCCTCATAACTAAAATTCCCCAGTCCTGGCAACATTGTGGTAAATCTCCTCTGCACCCTCTCTAGTGCAATCACATCCTTCCTGTAATGTGGTGACCAGAACTGAACTCATCGGGCACAAGATCCCGCTTAATTTCGGGAGCCTCTTCGAAGGCCCCGCAAATGAGCGCAATTGTCGGAAACTCCCACGGTGATCAATTCACCCTGGGGGGGGAGGGGGTGGGTCGTGGCCGGCTTTGTGGGCGGTGCCTGCTTCTAGCGCCATGTTTTTTTAAAACTGCGGCAAAAGATCGCGGGAACTCGAGTTGCGCTGAACGCAATTTGCGCTTAAAATCTCCACGAGCTTTTGTGGCAGCCACGCCAGTATCGGGCGAATTGCACCAAAAAAAACCAGCGCAATCGAGCAGAAACTCCAGGGCAGCATCCTCTTGGGTTGTTAGCCCAGTAACATCGCCACGTGTTGTTCCGTGTTGAACCGTAAGGTTTGTTTCCCCTCTGGGTCATGGTGCGGGTGGGGGGGTGCGGGGGGGGGGGGTCTTGTCTATGACTTTGGTCTGCTATCCAACTCCCTGCTTTATTTTCCTTGCACTTTTTAAAAAATGTTGTGGAAAGTTTCCCCTCCTCTCACCTTCCTCAATTCAATTCCGTGGAGTTCCAGAAATAACGGCCGTGGGACCTTTTGCATCCACCTGAGGGGGCAGACGGGGGCCTTGGTTTAATGTCTCACCAGAAAAGATCCCACAGTCACTGTTATGAATCTTATGATCCATGAAGAAAGACTAATGAAATAACACTGGACGGCCAGCTGGTGGCGCTGTCCAAGGAGTATAAATACTCGGCGTGGGCCCAGCTTGCCCAGGACATTGTGTAAACACGAACTAGTGAAAGATAACTAGACCTCCATGTTTTGAAACAAGTTGATTAAATTGACGAAATAAAACTCACTACGCACTTGGTTGATTAAAGCCTTGCTGGACTGGACTGGACAGACTAGATGCAGGAAGGATGTTCCCGATGGTCGGGGAGTCCAGAACCAGGGGTCACAGTCTAAGGATAAGGGGTAGGCCATTTAGGACAGAAATGAGGAGGAATTTCTTCACCCAGAGAGTGGTGAACCTGTGAAATTCTCTACCACAGAAGGCAGTAGAGGCCAATTCATTAAATATATTCAAGAAGGAGTTGGATATATTTCTTAAGGCTAAAGGAATCAAGGGATTATGGGGAGAAAGCAGGGACAGGGTACTGAGTTTGGATGATCAGCCATGATCGCATTGAATGTCGGAGCAGGCTCGAGGGGCCGAATGGCCTACTCCTGCTCCTATCTTCTATGTTTCTATGTTTCTATTATGTCAATCACTATTTTGAAGAAGAGCAGGAGAGTTATCCCTGGTGTCCTGGGACCAATATTTATCCCTCAACCAATATCACTAAAAAAAGCAGACTTCCTGGTCATTGTCACATTGCTGTTTGTGGGAGCTTGCTGTGCGGAAATTGGCTGCCGCGTTTCCTACATTACAACAGTGACTACACTTCACAAAAAAAAGTACATCATTGGCTGTAAAGCGCTTTGGGATGTCCTGAGGTTGTGAAAGGCGCTATAGAAATGCAAGTCTTTCTTTCTTTAGCTTCTACGATCGTCTTTGTTGCTGTATCTGAACTCTGCCCAAAATCTGTCTCTGTTTCTCCTTGAATGTCCGTCTCCCTCTGTCTACCTGTCCTTTGCTTGCACGGTCTGACTGATCCCACTCCCACCGCTCGCTGCATTCCCAGCCCAGGCTCGGCCTGCCTGTCTGTTGATTGACCGCGCAGCCTGACTCGAAACCTTGCTGATTCTTTTGGGAAACATTGTACAGCTGCTGCCTTCGACAGTTAACCTGCAAAGCGAAGATAAACTCCCCCCCCGCAGGACTGACGAGCATTCGGCAGCAGCTGTACGAGACTGCGAGCTCCAATCTCACCGTTGATGAACACTGCCGCTAAACTGTCACGCCCCTGACCTCTGCAGGGAGACTGCAGCCGAGTTTTATGAGGCTAATTGCTCAGTGGCGCTCCCAGCAATCTTGCCGTTTTCGCCTGACAGCAGTCACTATATTAAACATCGCCTGGTAACCAAGCACTGGGGATTTAACCTGCTCCACAGTCAGCTTCGACAGGATCAATCCCTCCCAGAGCTTCCTGACTGTTTGCTTTTTGACTTGATTGCTGCTGTTCTCCTCTCCCCCTGCACCTTAATTAAAGGGCATTTATAATCCCTCAACCCCCCGCACTGTGCTTGTACTGCTTGCTAATCTGTTCCAGCCACATCTCAATTTGCAGTTTTCACAATCGCTTATTGAGTTTGCAGTGCAGGTTTTGTTTGAGATGTCGCTCTCCCCACCCCCGAGGACCCTTTTTTTAATTCATTCTCGGGGGGGAAAGATTTACAATCGGGAAAGATTGAACAGGCTGGAGCTTTCTTCTATAGAAAAGAGAAGACTTAGAGGAGCACCTGCTAGAGGTCTTTGAAATGATGAATGGGTTGGACAGGGTCAATGTGAATGTGTCCACTTGTGGGAGAATCCAAAACTAGGGGGCCATCAATACAAGATAGTTACTGGTAAATCCAATAGGGAAATAAGGAGAAATGTCTTCACTCAGAGAGTGGTTAGAATGTGGAGCTCGCTACCGCAAGAAGTGGTTGAGGCCAGTAGCTTAGATGCTTTCAAAAGGAAACTAGACGAGTACATGAGAGAAAAGGGAATAGAAAGATATGCTGAAAGGCTGAGATGAGGCAGATGGAATGGGAGGAGATTCGTGTGGAGTCTAAACCCCAGCACAGACCAGTTGGGCCGAATGGCCTGTTTCTGTGCCGTATATTCTAAGTAATTCTATGTAATGTGGGCGTCGCTGGCAAGGCCAGAATTTATTGCCCATCCCTAGTTGCCCTTGAGAAGGTGGTGGTGTGCCGCCTTCTTGAACCGCTGCTTGACCCAGCGACGATGAAGGAACGGCGATATAATTCCAAGTCAGGATGGTGTGTGACTCGGAGGCGAGTTCCACAGGGTGGGGTGGAGGCGGGGGCGGGTCCCCGCATACCCCGATCTATTGACCTTTCTTCATGAGAACTTTGGCAGAGCGTTCGAGCGTTGAGGCTCCCAATCCTCCCCTCACCCATGATTTTATTGAATGGCGGAACAGGCTCGAGGGGCCGAATGGCCTCCTCCTGGTGCTAATGTGGGGAGCGGGGGCGGGGGGATCTGACTGATGAAAGGACAAGAACAGAACAAAGCACTTTCCCAAGGTGGGTGATTCGGAACCATCGTGTCCTGGCGGTGAACCTTCGATCAGTCAGTTGAGTCTCAAGCGTACAAACTGAGAGAAGTTCATTCAGGAATTCTGGGGGAACAGTTTGAGAGAAGGGAATTAAAAATAGGCCAAATTTTGTATCTAGGCCAAAAATCCATTTGGTAAATGGCTTGGGAAGTTTTGAAAAGTAAAAAGCAAAATTAAAAACATGGAGTGGAGCGAATCAGTCTGTTCGGCTCGAGTTTTGTTTGTCTTTATCATCGCCCTTTCCCTCGAGTTAAATGCTTCATTCCCAGCAGTCATGATTAATGTCGCGTTAAAAAGGGAATTGGATAAATATGGGATTGCAGGTGATCGGGAGAGAGGCAGGGACTGGGAGATATGATCAAATACTCCATAGGAAGCGATAGCTTACAACAAAGAACATAAGAAATAGGAGCATTCGGCCCCTCGAGCCTGCTCCGCCATTCAATAAGATCATGGCTGATCATCGACCTCAACTCCACTTTCCTGCCCGATCCCCATATCCCTCGATTCCCCTAGAGTCCAAAAATCTATCGATCTCAGTCTTGAATATACTCAACGACTGAGCCTCCACAGCCCTCTGAGGTAGAGAATTCCAAAGATTCACCACCCTCTGAGTGAAGAAACTCCTCCTCATCTCAGTCCTAAATGGCCGACCCCTTATTCTGAGACTGTGACCCCTGGTTCCAGACACTCCAGCCATGGGAAACCAGGTGAAACTTCTAGATCATCATAGAAATATAGGAACAGGAGGAGGCCATTCTGCCCCTCGAGCCTGTTCCGCCTTTCAATAAGATCATGGCTGATCTGTATCTTAACTCCATTTAATAGAAAAACAGAAAATGCTGGAAATACTCAGCAGGTCAGGCAGCATCTGTGGAGAGAGAAACAGGGTCAACGTTTCGGGTCGATGACCCTTCGTCAGAACTGGAAAAGTTGGAGAATTAACCGTTTATAAGCAAGCACAGAGCCAAGGAAAAGGGGAGAGGTCTGTGATAGGGTGGAGGGCAGGAGTGATTAAAGTATAAGAGGGACGATGGTGCGAGGCAAGAGGAGATGGTAATGGGACAAGTAAAGGTGGGTCTAGAGGAGGTGTAAATAGGGACATCAGAACCATTCCCAGCAGCTGCTGTCTGAGAAAATGGGAGCAGTGGTTATGATCTCTCTCCCTTTCCCCTTCTTTCATTCCCCCTCTCATTCTCCATCTTTCCCTTCCTTTCTTCCTCTTGCTCTCTGTCTCGTTCTCTCTTTCCCTCTCCTTCTCTCTCTCCCTCCCTTGCTCTCTCACCCTCTCCCTTTCTCCCTTTCCCTCCCTTGCTCTCTCACCCTCTCCCTCTCTCTCTCTCCCTCCCTTGCTCTCTCACCCTCTCCCTTTCTCTCTCTCCCTCCCTTGCTCTCTCACCCTCTCCCTTTCTCTCTCTCCCTCTCTCTCTCTCCCTCCCTTGCTCTCTCACCCTCTCCCTTTCTCTCTCTCCCTCCCTTGCTCTCTCACCCTCTCCCTTTCTCCCTCTCCCTCCCTTGCTCTCTCACCCTCTCCCTTTTGCTCTCTCTCATTGTCTGTAACCCTCCCCCAGTCAGATCTGTTGAGCTTCCCAGATTAGTGTGACAGTCAATCATTTTGGAATGTGATTTAATTTGATAAATGTGCTGCTCTAAACATAAGCCGAGCCCCGGATGTTTCGATGGTTTGCGGTTTGTGCCTCTTACTGCTCTGAGATGTCACTGCAGAATTTCCCTGACAAAGCTCATCGCTTCAATCAGTCCTCGATTCTCAATCTCCATCGCCATCGTTTCTCTCCGTCTTTTCCCCACACATTCACCCTCTTTCTCTCTCCGACTACCTCTGTGGGGAAGAGCATAACTAGAGGCCATCAATATAAGATAGTCACTAATAAATCCAATAGGGAATTCGGAAGAAACTTCTTTCCCCAGAGAGTGGTGAGAATGTGGAACTCGCTACCACAGGGAGTGGTTGAAGCGAATAGTATCGATGTATTTAAGGGGAGGCTAGACAAGCATATGAGGGAGAAGGGAATCGAGGGTTATGCTGATAGGGTGAGATGAGGAAAGACGGGAGGAGGCTCGAGTGGAGCATAAATGCCGGCATGGACTGGTTGGGCCGAATGGCCTGTGTCTGTGCCGTTTATCCTGTGTAATCCTCTCTGACACACTCCCTCTGTCTCTCTCTGTCTGTCTGTCTCTCCCATTTCTTTCTCATTCTCAGTCTCTCTCGCTATCTTGCGGCTCCCGAGAGTGTACATTTAGATTAAGACATTTAAACATTCAACATACATTTGGCTTGTAATACATTAACATAAACATAACCATAATAAAGTGCATTGGCAGATGTGCAGGCTTTAGAGTTTATTTGTGGAGTTCAGTAGGATGACAGCCCTGGGAAAGAAGCTGTTCCTAAATCTGGTCGTACGGGTGCGAATGCATCTGTAGCATCTCCCAGATGGCAGGAGGGCGAACAGACTGTGGCTGGGGTGGGTAGGGTCTTTGATGATGGTCCATGACCTCCGTAAACAGCGTTTCTGGTATATGTGCTCTATGGTCGGTAGCCGGGTGCTGGTAATGCGTTGGGCAGTTTTGACTACCCGCTGCAGGGCTTTCCGGTCATAGTAGCTACAGCTGCCGTACCATACTGTGATACAGTTTGTCAGGATGCTCTCTATTGTGCAGCGGTAAAAGTTAGAGAGGATCAGGGGTGACAGGTTACATCCCTTCAGCCTCCTTAGGAAATATAGGCGCTGCTGGGCCTTCTTCACCAGAGAGGAGGTATTGAGGGACCAGGAGAGGTCTTCCGTGATGTGGACTCCGAGGAACTTAAAGCTGTCCACCCTTTCCACCACAGCCCCATTGATGTGGATGGGGGTGTGACTTCCGCCTTTAGACTTCCTGAAGTCCACAATGATTTCTTTGGTTTTCTTGATGTTAAGGGCCAGGTTGTTCTCGGCGCACCACTTCACGAGATGCTGGACCTCCTCCCTGTAGGCTGACTCATCGTTGTTGGTGATCTGGCCTACTACCGTGGTATCATCCGCAAACTTGATGATGGTGTTGGAACCATGAACAGCCACACAGTCGTGGGTGAAGAGGGAGTAGAGGAGGGGGCTTAGCACACATCCTTGTGGGGCCCCCGTGTTCAGGGTCAGGGAGGGGGAGGTGTGGTTACCTAATTTGACAGACTGGGGTCTGTTTGTTAGGAAGTCCAGGGTCCAGTTGCAGAGGGAAGTGTTCAGGCCAAGAGTGTGGAGTTTGGTGGCCAGCTTGTTGGGGACGATAGTGTTGAATGCTGAGCTGTAGTCTATGAACAGCATTCTGATGTAGGTCTCTTTACCATCTAAGTGATTCAGTGCAGAGTGTAGAGCAGTTGTGATTGCATCCTCCGTTGATCTGTTTGCACGATAGGCAAACTGGTGTTGGTCAAGAGGCGGGAACACTGGCTTTGATGTGAGCCAGGACCAGTCTCTCAAAACACTTCATTATGATGGGTGTGAGTGCGACAGGTCGATAGTCGTTCAGGCACGTCACAGCCGTTTGTTTTATCACATGACCAACCGCCCCGCCCCCCACTCTCCCGCCATTGGTTGCCTGACACGCCCATCCTCGCAATGCTCCGCCTTCCCGCAGCCAATCGGAGAGCGAACAGCCTCTTACCTGATTGGATGGTCTTGACTGTCAGCCATCTCCAATATTTTTATAACTAATAAACAAAGGCGAGTAACTGGAGTTGAGGTACAGATCAGCCATGATCTAGTTGAATGGTGGAACAGGCTCGAGGGGCTGAATGGCCTCCTCCTGTTCCTATGTTCCCAGGGAGAGCAATGTTCGGAGCATGTGGCTGAAGCTTAAACATCCCCATCTTAGGTCCTGGAAAAGCTCAGCAGGCCAGGCAACATCCATGGAGAGAAAATAGAGTCAACGTTTTGGGTCAAACCCTTTGTCAAGACAAAGGGTTTGACCTGAAACGTTAACTCTGTTTCTCTCTCCACGGATGTTGCCTGACCTGCTAAGTTTTTCCAGTATTTTCTGTTGTTATTTCGGATTTCCAGCATCTGCAGTATTTTGCTATTGTACCATCTTATGTCCTGACCTGCAACACGGAAATAGCATTCCTCAGCCACTCGCTCGACCTTCCAGCACTGCGGTCCGTGCACTGTTTGGTGCTGTACGCCACTCCACCCAACCCGACACATGAATCATCATCTCTGTTAGCCAGGTCCACCAGCCCACTCCATCATCGTACCTGCCTGGCTGGTGCAGCGCGCTTCGAAGGCTAGGCATCTGTCCCCTCAAGGTTTGATGAGCCCTGCAGCCCCTAGCCCAGCTGTGAGCCTGTTCAATCATGCACAGTCACCTCCAGAGTACCGTGGTTTGTGTGTGTTGGTTCTAAGCTTAGCCTTGACCCAGTGCGTTAATGAGTTCTCTCACCCACCTGTTAAGCCTTGCACTGTTGAAAGTGGTTTTTTTGCTCCACTAATTACACATGGCCACTGACTTGTGCTTTAATTGGCCTTTCCCCTCATTCTGTGAGCCCAATCAGTCGTGTCCTATAACCTCACCCAGTAGAATGGCATCAATACAGCCCGTCACTGCGATGAGTAAACACTTAACCCCTTCAGCACTTAGGGACAGTTTGTCTTATTAGACGTGAGTTGATTTGGCAGAGATGGACAGTCTGGCAATAACTTGCGGACTGATTGCAGTGACAGACACTCAAGGAACCGGTTAGGCCACAGCTAGAGTACAGCGCACAGTTCTGGTCACCACATTACAGGAAAGATGTGATTGCACCAGAGAGGGTACAGAGGAGATTTACCAGGATGTTGCCAGGACTGGAGAGTTTTAGCTATGAAGAAAGATTGGATAGGCTGGGGTTTGTTTTCTTTGGAACAGAGGAGGCTGAGGGGACACCTCCGTTCAGTCCGTAAGGGTGACCCGAGCTTCCGCTCGCCTGTCATTTTAATTCACCGCCCCATTCCCACTCAAACCTCACTGTACTCGGCCTCTTGCATTGTTCCACGGAAGCTCAGCGTAAACTCGAGGAACAGCACCTCATCTTCCGATTAGGCACTTTACAGCCTTCCGGACTCAATATCGAGTTCAACAATTTCAGATCATAACCTCGGCCCCCATTACATTTTTACTTATATTTTTTTTATCCACCCCTTTGCTTTTTATCCCTCCCCCCCTTCCCCCTTTTTTTCTCTCTGCCACATGGCAGCTGTCTCCCATTCTGCCAGAACATTTCACACCTAATCTAGAGCCGTCTTTTGTCTCCACTAGTCCTATCACCACCTCGTCTGGTTTTGAATACCTCTTAATGTCGCTTCTTCTCTTTTGTTCTCTCCCAGCCCAGCCTCTTAATCTATTTCATTCCCTTTGCCTTTCCAGTCTTGACAAAGAGTTTGACTCAAAACGTTGACTATTTTCTCTCCACGGATGTTGCCTGGCCTGCTGAATTTTTCCAGCATTTTCTGTTGTTATTTCGGATTTCCAGCATCTGCAGTATTTTGCTATCGTACGAGGCTGAAGGGAGATTTAATTGAGGTGTATAAAATTATGAGGGGCCTAGATAGAGTGGATAGGAAGGACCTATTTCCCTTAGCAGAGAGGTCAATAACCAGGGGGCACAGATTTAAAGTAATTGGTAGAAGGATTAGAGGGGAGTTGAGGAGAATTTTTTTCACCCAGAGGGTGGTGGGGGTCTGGAACTCGCTGCCTGAAAGGGTGGTAGAGGCAGAAACCCTCATCACATTTAAAAAGTACTTGGATATGCATCTGAAGTGCTGTAACCTGCAGGGCTACGGACCGAGAGCTGGAAAGTGGGATTAGGGAACAGACACGATGGGCCGAATGGCCTCCTTCTGTGCTGTAAATTTCTATGATTCTATGTTACAAATGGCAATAACTTGGGGACTGGTTTCAGTGACGGACACGCGGGGGACTTTGGTATAAATGGCACCAGGTGGGTCTCACGGACAAGTTGAGCTTGGAGAGGACATGATGGAGATAGGCGAGAAACTAGAGAAAGATGCGAGTTCAGGACAAGGGCACGGGGTGGGGGGCGTGGGGGGGGGAACCTTGGCCCGATGGGCTAGGGGAAGGAAGGGAAGCGGTAGAGGCAACTGATTAGATGATCTCAATCTTAGTGACAAAGAAGTCCATGAGCTCCTCGAACTTGTTTTTTGGAGGTGAGGGTGGAGGGGCAGGGGTGAGGGCTTTAAGAAGTTCCTTTGTGTGGAGAAGGGAAGCCGGGGCGGGGTGGGAGGGGCTTTGCATTCCAGGATCATTTTAGCAAAAGAGGCCAGGATCCGATAGTGCTTGATGTGGCCCAGCCAGATCTGGTGATGAATGGCTAAACCATTTGTGCATCATAAACGTTCAAGTCTGCGACCCTTGAACTTAAGGGAGCAGAGATGGGGGCCGTACCGGGCTAGGATGAGAGAGAGTGAGGTTTGTTTGACAAGGACGTCAAAGGCAGAGGTGAGGGTGTGATTGAGCAGAAATGTTGTGATGAATGGAGGGCCAAATGCTCGACAGAAGGGAATTTGAAAGTGCCGTTGTAAGTGACTTAAGGGAGAGTTCTTTTCCAGGGGCGGACACAGAAGGAAGTGGGGATGGGACGGATATGAGGAAGTGATCAGAGATGGCCTTATCTGTGATTGACATGATGGGAGTAGCGAGGCCACACGAGATGACAAGGTTGAAGGGGGCGGCCGTGAATATGGGTAGGAGAGTTTATATAGAGGGAGAGGTTAAGGGAGGACAGTGAACTCAGAGGAGAGAGGGCAAGGTGAGTTGAAATCATCGAGGATGAGAAGTCGTTCAGTGCAGAGGTTGAGAAACACTGAGGGCATCTCAGTGAGAAACTTGGCATGGGACTTGGGTGGACGGTAGAGAGCGAGGAGGTTAAATGAGAAGCACGAGAGAGCCCCAGTTGCACTGAGGACATTAAGAGGGAGAAATTCGGTTGGTAGCGCCAGCGATTAGCGCTTAAAGAGGCCGAGAAGTGGGGCGTTAGCCAATTTTCGGCCAGGCGCAGTGAACCCAGCGCCTCTTGCCATATTGAGTGGCTTTTAGCGCCGGCGCTAAATCTTAGCGGCCGCTCGCGGGCGCAGGCAGATCATGACGTCATTTCAGTGTGCAATGCCTTTTTGGCGCCCCGGACCGGAAATTCAGTGGTGCGCCCCTTCGTTCTGCCTGGCGCTAATAAGGACAGCTTACTGGAACGTTCCCCAGTCGCTCTCGGGCTTAGGGGGGCACTCTTTAAAGGGGACTGCACTGGTATAAAAGCAGCAGCTATTTTGGGAGCACAACTTCTTTGGGATTTTCACAGAGTTGCAGAGTTGCACTCTGAGAGCCATATCACTAGTGACCCAGTGCTGCCAGAGGACATACAGCCTTCAGACCATCACCCTGCTGCTGGTGAGCCTTTACACCCTGTATAATTTCTTGTTATCTATTATTATGGGGGCTGCTTTGGAGGGGAATGTCCTGCTGCTCGACCATCTGGAAAGGGCACAGAGACGGAGGGAGAGAGGGCCAGGAATGGCCAGACAGAGGAGGGTCAACAGACGTCGCCACACCAGACCTTACGCTGCCAGGGTATTCAGGCAGCAGTTCTCTTACCTCAACATGTCAGAGGAGCAGTGTGTTAGGAGGCTGCGATTCAGAAAGGAGGTGGTGACTGAGCTGTGCCACCTGCTTCAGGCAGATCTTCAGCCGCAGATAAGGTGCAGGACCTCTCTGTCGATGGCTGTCAAGATTACAGTAGCACTGAATTTCTATGCGACCGGCTCCTTCCAGGCAGCAACTGGGGACATTGCCAACATCTCCCAGTTTGCGGTGCATAGCTGCATCCAGCAAGTAACAGATGCCCTGTTTAAAAGGTGGCGGCAGTACATCTCCTTCACTGTGACACCGGAGAAGCAGCGGGAGCGCGCAGAGGGCTTTGCGGCAATAGCGGACTTCCCCACGGTGCAGGGCGCCATTGACTGCACGCACGTGGCTTTGCGGGCGCCTGTTTTGAATCCGGAGGACTTCCGCAACCGCAAGGGGTTCCACTCCTTGAATGTGCAGCTGTTCTGTGACCACCGGCAGCTGATCCTGGCAGTCAATGCTCAGTTCCCAGGCAGCAGCCACGACGCATTTATCCTGCGCCAGACTTCAGTAGCAGACCTTTGAGGCCCCGGCTCACCCAGAAGGCTGGCTTCTCGGTGACAAGGCTTATCCTCTGTGCCCATGGCTGATGACCCCGCTCTGTTCGCCCAGCACCCCTGCAGAAGAGCACTACAACATCAGCCATCAGGCGATGAGGAACATTGTGGAGCACACAATCGGCGTGCTGAAGCAGCGGTTCCGCTGTTTGGACCATTCGGGAGGCGCCTTGCAGTACTCACCAGAGCGAGTCTCCCACTTCGTCGTTGTCTGCTGCATGCTCCATAACCTCTCCACCCTGCACACCCAGCCAATGCCAGCAGACATTGAAGGACCAGCAGAGGAGGAGGAGGAGGAGGAGGAGCAGGAGGAGGAGGAGGAGGAGGAGGAGGAGGACCAAGACGGGAGGGTCCCAGAAACTGGAAGGGCCGTCCGTCAGAGGCTGATAAGGAGTCGGTTCTAGGCCCCTCTGATGGAATGCTTGGTGCCAATCGAAGACCAGGAATGGAACCATTCGGATAACCCAAAGCCTATGAAGGCCAGTATGAATGTAAATAGCAGACATGGCCAATGTCAATAAAATAATTTGTTTATTTTGAAAAATGTGCTTCCTTCCAACATGACAAAGCAATGGCACCAGAAAGCTTAACTAACAAACTAACACATAAGTGACTCGCACACCCGGGAGACTATCCAAAACATTATTAACATTCAGACCAGCATCCACAGCCTTGATTTCCAGAAATAAGACGTCTCAGCAGCACCTTCTACTCTTTCCCCTTTGATGGTGATCTACTTCTCTTGCGAGAACGGCCCCTTCCCTCCCTGCAGCTCCACCGTAATGGGACCCCAGTGGCTGCATGAAGGCTGGGGGATGCCTGCTGACTGTCCGAATGCGCTGATGCCCCTGAGGGACGGCCTGGACGGACTCTGGGCTTGGAGGGCCCGGATGCTGACTGCTCCAAATGGGCCTGGGTGGAAGCAGTCTATCCTGCAGGTGATGGCAGCTGCAGTGGAGACGTGCCAGTGGTGGCATCAGGAATGCTGACATCCTGAGAGCGGACACCTGCTCCGTGGTCGGCCGACACACTGGCACTCTGATGGGGCAGCACCGCAGCATGCGAACCAATCGGCTGGTCCACAGATTGCTGGCCTGCTGTGGTGCTGCAAGGGCCCCGGGTAATCCTGCCTGATCCATCGAGGGTGGCAGCAGTCAGTGCTTGCGTGGCCTCAATCTGCCTCTGCATGAGGCCAGCGAGTGACTGCGTGGCAGCACTCAGCACTTGCGTGGCAGGTGCCAATGCTTCGGTGAAGCCCTGGACAGTCCTTTCCAGTGCTTCGGTCAAGCCCTGGACAGTCCTTTCCAGTGATGCACCGAAGCCCTGGACAGTCCTTTCCAGTGATGTACCGAAGCCCTGGGCACTCCTTTCCTGTGCTGCCCCAAAGTCTTGTACACTCCTTGCCAGTGTCTCGATGGATTCAGGCATCCTTGCCACTGCAGCCATCAGCTCAGTGTGCCTGAGCCGAGCCTGGGCGCTCATTTCTGCGAGGGAACGCACCTCTTCTGCGCTCTATGCAGCAGTCATCGTGGCCTGACTCGCCCTCCGGGGAGACGGCTCCCGAGCTTCCCTATCCCCCTTGCGTTGCTGGAGCCCGCTGGTTCCTGCAACTGGTTCCTCCTCAGAGCCATCCCTCCCGCTCCCCTCCACGGAAGCACTATCCCCAGTCTGCAGATGGGCTGGCTCGCCTGAGGGTGGTACGGATGGTCCGGCTTCCTCCTGCTCGTCGCCTCCGGAGTCAGTGTCCCTGGCAGCTTGATGGCCCGGCTCCTGAGCTGGTGATGTAGCATCTGAAAGCAGAGAGGTTGAAGAGTGGCTTTAGCGAAAGGACAGGGTGGCAGCAAGGGATGCAAGAGTGCTGCAATGCTCTGACATGGGTCCAGAGTGAAAAAGCATGCTGGTGGGGGGAACAAGTGGAAGGAGGCAGTTCAAAAAGGTGATGACCTTACCATCGCTGTGCACAATGGGGTCGGCAGCTCCAGTGGTGACAGGACCAGTCATCCGGCCTCCAACAATCTGGTGGACTTGTTCCTCCAGGTCCGTCAGTGTCTGCAGCTGAGGAGGGCCTCCTCCGGTACGAATCTGTTCCCTCTGGTTCCTGGCCAGCTTGGCCTGCAGGAGAAAGGACGGGAAGTGATGAAACATGCTGCCCTGAGTTGTCATCTCATGCCCCCCATGGTGGAACAGCCCTTACAGTATGCCCTGAGTGGTCATCTCATGCCCCCCATGGTGGAACAGCCCTTACAGTATGTCCTAAGTGGTCATCTCATGCCCCCCATGGTGGAACAGCCCGTACAGTATGCCCTGAGTGGAATGTGCGTGTGTGTTCCCAGAAAGGGACATGGGTGCTGGCTGACAGATGGCCATTGGGGCATCGCGCACCCTCTGGCCATAAAGTCAGGTGCAGATGGAGGGATAAAGAAGATTGCCAAAAAGCCACTCACCCTAACGACCCGAGTGAGATTGTTGAACTTCTTCCTGCATTGCACAGGAGTCCTGGGCGCCACGCTGCTGGATTTGACTATTTGCGAAACTTCCCTCCAAGCTCTGCGGTACTCGTTCTGATGAGGCCTCCTGCCATTGTCGGGGTACAGCACTGCTCGCCAGCGCTCCACTGCGCCAACCAAAGCATCCAATGCCCCATCGGTAAAGCGTTCCGCTCTCTGCCTCACCCTCTCCATCTGGTCAAAGTTTGTAACGCCACAGAATGCACAGTGCTGATTTTGAGGCCTACAGGGCGATGAGTGTGGCTGCTGATCCTAAATGACCCGCCCCTTTAAGAGCTGGCCGGCGCCAGCATGTCTCGTGGTCATCGATTATTGACAGCACCTGCGCTGCGCCCGGCCGCCCAGATATTGAGTAGCGCCGCCAGGTTAGCGCCTTAGGAGCCCGTGCAGCGCCTGATTTTACGCTGCAATCACCTTTAGGGGCGATGCAACCCAATATCGCTCGAGGTGGCGATGAGTTGCGCCTGGCGATAGATTTTGCGCACCGCCAATTCTAGCGCCCCAAGTGGGGCGATACCCAATTTCACCCCCTAAGACTCAAGCACTGAGTTTGTGACTGGAGTCACGTGTAGGCCGGGCCAGGTAAGGGCTGGCAGATTCCCTTCTTATGTCACAATCTGCCAGCTTTCACGGCCAATGTTTGAAGGGAATATTAATTTCACAACTCGTCATGGTGGGATTTGAACTCATGAACTCTGAACCACTGAGCTACTGTTACTGATATGATGAAAGTCTCCCGTATTCATGGTGTAAGAGCCCTAAGTTTGGGGTACACCTAATGTCATTTTCACAGAGCCCATGGTACAAAACATCTTTCAGATGAGACGTCAAACCGAGGTCCCGCCTGTCCTCTCAGATAATTCTTCTTAGGCAGTCCCTCGGAACCGAGGATGACTTGCTTCCACATTAAGAATGAGTTCTCAGGTGACTGATGAGTCCAATGCGGGACCTACAGGCTCTGTCACAGGTGGGGCAGACGGTGGTTGAAGGGGCGGGTGGGTGGGGTGTTTGGGTTGACGTGCGCTCCTTCCGCTGCCTGCGCTTGGCTTCCACTTGCTCCCGGCAAAGAGACTCGAGGTGTTCGGCGCCTTCCCGGATGCTTCTCCTCCACTTTGTGCGGTCTTGGGCCAGGGATTCCCAGGTGTCGGTGGGGATGTTGCACTTTTTCAAGGAAAGTTTTGAGGGTGTCCTTGAAGCGTTTCCTCTGCCCACCTGGGGCTCTCTTGGCGTGTCGGAGCTCTCAGATAGACTATTTCGAAGAAGAGCAGGGGGGAGTTCTCCCTGGTGTCCTGGGCCAACATTTATCCCTCAACCAACATTACTAACGAACAGATTATCCGGTCATTATCTCATTGCTGTTTGTGGGAGCTTGCTGTGCATAAATTGGCTGCCGCGTTTCCTACATTACAACAGTGACTCCACTTCAAAAAGTACTTCATTGACTGTAAAACGCGTTGGGACATCCTGAGGTGGTGAAAGGGGCTGGAGAAATGCAAGTCTTTCTTTTCCTTCAAAACTGCACTGATTTCAGAAATAATTGGGATTAAAGTGGCAATCTTTCTCACTGCCTTACACTGAGGGTGGGGTGTGTGGAAGAATGTTATAACTGAGAGTCTTACACTGAGGGTGGGATGTGTCGTTATAACAGAGAGATTTCTTGGCACTAATTCCATTTTCCACCAATGTTTTGGGAAACTTTTCCATTTCCTTTTCCGCAGTCACTCAGGAGTCCGGGATGCAATCCATCCGGCCCTGTGAGCTTTATTTTACTTTTAGTCCCATTAACGTTCTGTGTGCAGTGAACTTTTGAAATGCTAATCTGCCGTAATGACTTTAGGAAGCTGATGGTTTCCGCTCCTGGCCTGGAGCTGGTTTATAATGAACAAGGCCCTGGTCACAGAGGTTTGATGTAAGGTAGAGTTTGGTGTCTGATTTACAGCCCCTGTGACCTACTGCTCTCTCACGAGCCTGCCATCAACTTCAACAGCAACAACTTGCATTTATACAGCGCCTTTAACGTAGTAAAACGTCCCAAGATGCTTCACAGGAGCGATTATCAAACAAAATTTGACACTGAGCCACGTAAGGAGATATTAGGGCAGGTGACCAAAAGCTTGGTCAAAGAGGGAGGTTTTCAGGAGCGTCTTAAAGGAGGAGAGAGAGGCGGAGAAGTTCAGGGAGGGAATTCCAGAGCTCGGGGCCCAGGCAGCTGAAGGCACGGCCGCCAATGGTGGAGTGATGGAAATCGGGGATGCGCAAGAGGCCAGAATTGGAGGAGCGCAGAGATCTCGGGGGGTTGTGGGGCTGGAGAAGGTTACAGAGATAGGGAGGGGGCGGCCATGGAGGGATTTGAAAACAAGGATGAGAATTTTAAAATCGAGGCATTGCCGGACCGGGAGCCAATGTAGGTCAGCGAGCACAGGGGGTGATGGGTGAACGGGACTGGGTGTGAGTTAGGACACGGGGCAGTGAGCACAGGGGGTGATGGGTGAACGGGACTGGGTGTGAGTTAGGACACGGGGCAGTGAGCACAGGGGGTGATGGGTGAACGGGACTGGGTGTGAGTTAGGACACGGGGCAGTGAGCACACGGGGTGATGGGTGAACGGGACTGGGTGTGAGTTAGGACACGGGGCAGTGAGCACAGGGGGTGATGGGTGAACGGGACTGGGTGCGAGTTAGGACACGGGGCAGTGAGCACAGGGGGTGATGGGTGAACGGGACTGGGTGCGAGTTAGGACACGGGGCAGTGAGCACAGGGGGTGATGGGTGAACGGGACTGGGTGTGAGTTAGGACACAGGGCAGTGAGCACAGGGGTGATGGATGAACGGGACCTGGTGTGAGTTAGGACACGGGGCAGTGAGCACAGGGGGTGATGGGTGAACGGGACTGGGTGCGAGTTAGGACACGGGGTAGTGAGCACGGGGTGATGGGTGAACGGGACTGGGTGTGAGTTAGGACACGGGGCAGTGAGCACAGGGGGTGATGGGTGAACGGGACTGGGTGCGAGTTAGGACACGGGGCAGTGAGCACAGGGGGTGATGGGTGAACGGGACTGGGTGTGAGTTAGGACACGGGGCAGTGAGCACAGGGGGTGATGGGTGAACGGGACTGGGTGTGAGTTAGGACACGGGGCAGTGAGCACAGGGGGTGATGGGTGAACGGGACTGGGTGTGAGTTAGGACACGGGGCAGTGAGCACAGGGGGTGATGGGTGAACGGGACTGGGTGTGAGTTAGGACACGGGGCAGTGAGCACAGGGGGTGATGGGTGAACGGGACTGGGTGCGAGTGAGGACACGGGGCAGTGAGCACAGGGGGTGATGGGTGAACGGGACTCGGTGTGAGTTAGGACATGGGGCAGTGAGCACAGTGGGTGATGGGTGAACGGGACCGGGTGTGAGTTAGGACACGGGGCAGTGAGCACAGGGGGTGATGGGTGAACGGGAGTTGGTGTGAGTTAGGACACGGGGCAGTGAGCACAGGGGGTGATGGGTGAACGGGACTGGGTGTGAGTTAGGACACGGGGCAGTGAGCACAGGGGGTGATGGGTGAACGGGACTGGGTGTGAGTTAGGACACGGGGCAGTGAGCACAGGGGGTGATGGGTGAACGGGACTGGGTGTGAGTTAGGACACGGGGCAGTGAGCACAGGGGGTGATGGGTGAACGGGACTGGGTGTGAGTTAGGACACGGGGCAGTGAGCACAGGGGGTGATGGGTGAACGGGACTGGGTGCGAGTTAGGACACGGGGCAGTGAGCACAGGGGGTGATGGGTGAGCGGGACTGGGTGTGAGTTAGGACACGGGGCAGTGAGCACAGGGGGTGATGGGTGAACGGGACTGGGTGTGAGTTAGGACACGGGGCAGTGAGCACAGGGGGCGATGGGTGAACGGGACTGGGTGTGAGTTAGGACACGGGGCAGTGAGCACAGGGGGTGATGGGTGAACGGGACTGGGTGTGAGTTAGGACACGGGGCAGTGAACACAGGGGGTGATGGGTGAACGGGACTGGGTGTGAGTTAGGACACGGGGCAGTGAGCACAGGGGGTGATGGGTGAACGGGACTTGGTGCGAGTTAGGACACGGGGCAGTGAGCACAGGGGGTGATGGGTGAACGGGACTGGGTGCGAGTTAGGACACGGGGCAGTGAGCACAGGGGGTGATGGGTGAACGGGACTGGGTGTGAGTTAGGACACGGGGCAGTGAGCACAGGGGGTGATGGGTGAACAGGACTGGGTGTGAGTTAGGACACGGGGCAGTGAGCACAGTGGGTGATGGGTGAATGGGACTGGGTGTGAGTTAGGACACGGGGCAGTGAGCACAGGGGACGATGGGTGAACGGGACTTGGTGCGAGTTAGGACACGGGGCAGTGAGCAGAGGGGGTGATGTGTGAACGGGACTTGGTGCGAGTTAGGACATGGGGCAGTGAGCACAGGGGGTGATGGGTGAACGGGACTGGGTGTGAGTTAGGACACGGGGCAGTGAGCACAGGGGGTGATGGGTGAACGGGACTGGGTGTGAGTTAGGACACGGGGCAGTGAGCACAGGGGACGATGGGTGAACGGGACTGGGTGTGAGTTAGGACACGGGGCAGTGAGCACAGGGGGTGATGGGTGAACGGGACTGGGTGTGAGTTAGGACACGGGGCAGTGAGCACAGGGGGTGATGTGTGAACGGGACTTGGTGCGAGTTAGGACATGGGGCAGTGAGCACAGGGGGTGATGTGTGAACGGGACTTGGTGCGAGTTAGGACACGGGGCAGTGAGCACAGCGGGTGATGTGTGAACGGGACTTGGTGCGAGTTAGGACATGGGGCAGTGAGCACAGGGGGTGATGTGTGAACGGGACTTGGTGCGAGTTAGGACACGGGGCAGTGAGCACAGCGGGTGATGTGTGAACGGGACTTGGTGCGAGTTAGGACATGGGGCAGTGAGCACAGGGGGTGATGGGTGAACGGGACTGGGTGTGAGTTAGGACACGGGGCAGTGAGCACAGGGGGTGAGGGGTGAACGGGACTGGGTGTGAGTTAGGACACGGGGCAGTGAGCACAGGGGGTGATGGGTGAACGGGAGTTGGTGTGAGTTAGGACACGGGGCAGTGAGCACAGGGGGTGATGGGTGAACGGGACTGGGTGCGAGTTAGGACACGGGGCAGTGAGCACAGAGGGTGATGGGTGAACAGGACTGGGTGTGAGTTAGGACACGGGGCAGTGAGCACAGGGGGTGATGGGTGAACGGGACTGGGTGCGAGTTAGGACACGGGGCAGTGAGCACAGGGGGTGATGGGTGAACAGGACTGGGTGTGAGTTAGGACACGGGGCAGTGAGCACAGGGGGTGATGGGTGAACGGGACTGGGTGTGAGTTAGGACACGGGGCAGTGAGCACAGGGGGTGATGGGTGAACGGGACTGGGTGCGAGTTAGGACACGGGTCAGTGAGCACAGGGGGTGATGGGTGAACGGGACTGGGTGTGAGTTAGGACACGGGGCAGTGAGCACAGGGGGTGATGGGTGAACGGGACTGGGTGTGAGTTAGGACACGGGGCAGTGAGCACAGGGGGTGATGGGTGAACGGGACGGTGTGAGTTAGGACACGGGGCTTTGAGCACAGGGGGTGAGGGGTGAACGGGAGTTGGTGTGAGTTAGGACACGGGGCAGTGAGCACAGGGGGTGATGGGTGAACGGGACTGGGTGTGAGTTAGGACACGGGCAGCAGAGTTTTGGAGGGAGGGAGATGGGAGGCCGGCCAGGAGTGCGTTGGAATAGTCGAGTCTGGAGCTAACAAAAGCATGGATGAGGGTTTCAGCAGCGAATGAGCTGAGGAACTTCCACTGCCTCATGTCTGCTCTGTTGAGAGAGTGCCAGAGCCCCTTTTAAGTGTTGAACAAAGTACAGATTTATCACTCTGTGTTTCAGTGACGTATCACTCCTATTAATTGCGAATTTAAATAGATTAGATTAGGGACTCGGTGCAAAGGGAGGGCTCACTTTCCGCTGGTAACAAGTTGTTGAGAGATCTGACTCAGCTCTAATGTTGCAGGAAGATCTTTGTCATCGATATTCCCATTCACAGGGTCTCCCGGGAGTTCATTGAGTTTTAAACTGATTAAAATGGAAATGATCAAGGAGGGAAAGATGAGCTGTGTCAGAGTCGACAAACTTGCAACGCAACAGCCTCACATCTGAACTGCTCTTTTCCCCTTCCTGTCCAATGTTCGTCCCTCACTCCTGAGCCTAGAGAGTGAATATCATCAAGGCTATTCAACCACGGAAAGCGTCGCAGTCAGATTCTCCGCCGATGTCCACGCGGGATCGTGATCGGGAGCGGGAAGCCTGACTCAACCATCTCTCCTCAACCAACCTTGCTGCGAGAAACCCTCCCTCCCCCGGATGATCTGGTTATTTATCACATTGCTGTTTGTGGGATCTTGCTGTGCACAAATTGGCTGCCGCGTTTCCTCAATTACAACAGTAGCTTCACTTCAAATAAAGTACTTCATTGGGTGTGACGCGCTTTGGGATGTCCTGAGGTCGTGAAAGGCGCCATATAAATGCAAGATCTTTCTTTCTTTCTATTCTCCCCCTCCTCCCACCTCTCTAACCTATAGGTAAAGGAGGTGAATTGTAACTTGCAGCTAACTTGGCAAAGTCTGTGGAAGGAACCTCGGGCCTTTGTGCTTCAGAACGTCACCCTGCTGTGCAGTTCGTCACTGGCCAATCAGAGGGCCACGTTTAACCTCCAGTCTTCTGATCCCAGTTTTGGATCTGATCCATGCTCCCAGGGTCGGTCACTTGACTGTGTAGAGTTAGCTGTGGTCAGCTGGGGCTGAACTGCTATTATCATAGAATATTACAGCACAGAAGGAGGCCATTCGTCCCATCGTGCCTGTGCCAGTTCTTTGAAAGAGCTCTCCAATTAGTCCCACACCCCACCTACACTTTCCCCGTAGCCCTGCAAATTTCAAGTATTTCTCCAATTCCCTTTTGAAAGTTACTGTTGAATCTGCTTCCACCGCCCTTTCAGGCAGCGCGTTCCAGATCACAACAACTCGCTGCGTAAAAACATTCTCCTCATCTCCCCTCTGGTTCTTTTGCCGATTATCTTCAACCTGTGTCCTCTGGTTACCGACCCTCCTGCCACTGGAAACAGTTTCTCCTTATTTACTCCACCATTCGGCCCGTATCGGTACTTACCCTCTGCGCGAGTGAAGAATCCCAGTCACATTTACCCGCCCTGTACCCATGTCCCTTCAATCTGTTCCAAATCTCTTACGTTTAATCTTACACAGAATTACATAATTATTTACCGCACAGCAACAGGCCATTCGGCCCCTCTGCTCCGTGCCGGTGTTTCTGCTCCACACCAGCCTCCTCCCACCCCTCTTCATCTCACCCTATCACCATATCCTTCTATTCCTTTCTCCCTCGTGTGTTTATCCAGCTTCCCCTTAAATGCATCAATGCTCGTTGCCTCAACTTGACGGAATGGGTGGGGGGTGGAAGTAGGAGGGATGGAAAGAGTAAAGATCTGTCTGGGAAGGACCAGCACCGCAGTCTGAGTGGTGTGACTTGGGGCCCATCAGTCGGGGGTACCAATGGCCCCCTCGTTCTGAACTCCTCAAGTACTGGAAAAAGTCTTTCGGGATGAGACGTTAAACCGAGGCCCCGTCTGCTCTCTCAGGTGGACGTAAAAGATCCCACGGCCGCTATTGGAAGACGAGCAGGGGGGAGTTCTCCCCGGTGTCCCGGGGCCAATATTTATCCCTCAACCAACATCACTAAAAACAGATTATCTGGTCATTATCACATTGCTGTTTGTGGGAGCTTGCTGTGCGCAGATTGGCTGCCGCGTTTCCCACATTACAACAGTGACTCCACTTCAGATAGTCCTTCATTGGTTGTAAAGCGCTTTGGGACGTCCTGAGGTGGTGACAGGCGCTACAGAAATGTGAGTTCTTTCTTTAACAGTCTGCTTCCCTCTCCCCAGTCCCGTCTGTTTATACTTTTAAATCCATGTTTCCATTAATTTGTATCTGTCTCCGGAATGCTGGTAGTAACGGATCGAAGACCTGGAGTTTCCACCTGGGGAGCAAACCCGGGGCTTAGCCCCGTAAGTTGCACTCGTTGCCGCGCCTGTTTTTTGCCGATGTCAAGTTGCGCCCAAGTAAGCCCCCAACCCCGTTAGAATACGGCCGGACTTAAAATGGGCCGTGAATAAATGTAAACAACCAGGGCTCCAGGAAACACCGAATCCACACCAGGACATCGCTTCTCTGAGTCTTAAACTCATTTCACTGACACCCGGGCACATCAGGCACGGCGCGTTTAAGAAGCCTTAAGAGGGCGCTAATGGGACGCAAAGCAGCTAGCGCCCGGGCGCAGCGATGTTTGCGAAATTAACTAGACATTTTGCGGCGGCGCTAAACACTCCCGCCACGATCTCCTGCGCCGGCAGATCGTGACGTCAGTCGAGTGCGCAACGCCCCGGTAGCGCCCCGGACCGGATATTGAGTGGCGCCCCCTGCCTTACCGCCTGCCGCTAGCAACGACAGGCTGAGGGGAGCGTTTTGCAGTCAGGAAGGGACTGGGGGAGCGCGATTTAAAGGCGACCACTTCCTGCCTTTTTTTGTTGGTGACATTTTTGCACCACGCATTCTGAGAGAGAGAGAGAGAGAGACTTCTGGAGAGATTCAACGCTGTGTGAAGGAGTTTTGGGTACTGAGCAGCACTTTGCAGGTTCTTCCAAGACTGAGATCGATCGATATTTGTTAAGAATCATCGAATGGTTACCGCACAGAAAGAGGCCATTCGGCCCGTCGAGCCTGTGCCAGCTCTCTGCAAGAGCAGCTCAGCTAGTCCCACTCCCCCGCCCTCTCCCTGGAGTCCTACAAATTTTTTACCTTCAGGTACTTATCCAAATCCCTTTCAAAAGCCACGATTGAATCTGCCTCCACCACCCTCTCAGGCAGTGCATTCCAGATCCTGACCACTCGCTGTGTAAAAAAGTTTTTCCTCATGTCGCCTTTGGTTCTTCTGCCAATCACCTTAAATCTGTGTCCTTTGGTTCTCGACCCTTCCGCCAATGGGGACAGTTTCTCTCTCTCTACTCTGGCCAGACCCCTCATGATTTTGAGAGCCAGGGTTTCAAGGGAGTTGGAGCAAAGGCGGATAAATGGCGTGGAGCTGCAGAGCAGCTGTGACCTGATCGAATGGGTCAACAGCCTCGAGGGGCTGAATGGCCTCCTCCTGTTGCTGTGAGACGGGCCTATCCCAGCATTCATTGTGTGACGAAAGCCCTCAATTGATCCCATAAGCCGTATAGATTTACTTGAGGGAACCATAGAAAAATAGGAGCAGGAGTCGGCCATTCGGCCCTTCGAGCCTGCTCCGCCATTCAATATGATCATGGCTGATCCTCGATCTCAATACCATATTCCCGCTCTCTCCCCATACCCCTTGATGCCTTTTGTGTCTAGAAATCTATCTCTCTCCTGCTTAAATATATTCAGTGACTTGGCCTCCGCAGCCTTCTGTGGTAGAGAATTCCACAGGTTCACCACCCTCGGAGTGAAGAAATTTCTCCTCATCTCAGTCCTAAATGTCCTACACCGTGTCCTGAGACTGTGACCCCTGGTTCTAGAGCCCCCCCCCCCGCCCCCAGCCAGGGGAAACATCCTCCCTGCATCCAGGGAGCTTCGTATCGTATTGAAATCTAGCAGGATGCAGGGAGAAGTAGAACAGGCCGCTGTGACAGCAGGGGGACTGTGAAGAGAGAAGGGAAAACAAAGAAAAAGAGAGATAAAACAGAGACAGAAAGAAGAAAGGATTTATTGGACAGCCAATGAGACAGACATGAATTAACGCTTTTGATTTTCTTAGGTATGGCTCCAGATTGGAAACCTCACTCCCACTTGTCTCATTCTCAAGCTCTGCCTCTTTCATACGCGGCCAATATTACTCAGGCTTATTTTGGGATGCTAGATAGCGGGGGTTGGAGAGAGACAGAGAGATGCTGGGCTCAGCTCAGCTGTCACAGTCAAGGCCATCCATGTATATTTGATGGTTTAATCTGTCCTGCTGTTATTTTATTTATTAATGTTTATTTGAGACTCCAATGCGATGACTCAGGCTGATAAATATTCACAGCCAAATCCAGTCATTGGTTGTCTTCAATGGTTAACGTTGTCCCTGTGATTAGAACATCGGCTGCAGGGTGGCAGGTGGGACTGAAAAAAAATGTGAATCATTTTCAGGTCCTTAGTGTTGGCATCAGCTTATCGATGGCAATATTGTAGAATGATACAGCACACAAGGCAGCCATTCGGCCCATCGTGCCTGTCACGGGGCCGTGCATTCATGGGGCCATTATGCTAGGGTTTCGGTAGTGGACCCAAGTGCAGGAAACCTATCCAAGGACTCGAGGCCGGGTAGAACTCGAAAGATGCTTAACTTGATACTCGAAAACACAGAGCGACTCAAGAGAGCTGCTACATGCAGACCGGCAAACCCAGGACTGAGCAAAGAGGACAGGAAACAGGAAGCTTAAATACAGGCCAGAGTGGTCACGTGACATAATTAATCAAATGAGACAGGAGACAAATACATTAACAACACACAGGTGAGGCCAGAGGCACAGAGACAAAAAACCGAACAACTTTATTAACTAGCCTAATTACTCTGAAGAGATCAATTACTCGAGAAGCAGGTGAGGAGAGGGGCCCAAAGGCACGGCAGCAGTGCACCGAGGCCTCAAAAACCGCCCTCAAGCGGCGAGCAGAGGGAAGTGCCGCTGAAGCCGTTACAGTGCCTGTGCCTATGTTAGACCACACCTGGAGCACTGGGAGCAGTTCTGGGCACCACACCTTAGGAAGGATATATTGGCCTTGGAGGGAGTGCAGCGTAGGTTTACCAGAATGATACCCGGACTCCAAGGGTTAAGTTACAAGGAGAGATTACACAAACTAGGGTTGTATTCCCTGGAATTTGGAAGGTTAAGGGGTGATCTGATCGAAGTTTTCAGGACATTAAGGGGAACAGATAGGGTAGATAGAGAGAAACTATTTCCGCTGGTTGGGGAGTCTAGGACTAGGGGGCAGAGTCTAAAAATTAGAGCCAGACCTTTCAGGAGTGAAATTAGGAAACGTTTCTACACACAAAGGGTGGTAGAAGTTTGGAACTCTCTTCTGCAAATGGCAATTGATGCTAGATCAATTGTTAATTTTACATCAGAGATTGATAGATTTTTGTTAACCAGAGGTATTAAGGGATACGGGCCAAAGGCGGGTATGTGGAGTTAGGTCACAGATCAGCCATGATCTCATTGAATGGCGGAACAGGCTCGAGGGGCTGAATGGCCCACTCCGGTTCCTACGTTCCTGTGCCGGATCTTTGGTCGAGCTCTCCAATTAGTCCCACGACCCCCTTCTCTTTCCCCACGAGCCCTGCAAATTTTTTCCTCCTCAAGTATTTATCCAATTCTCTTTTGAAAGTTACTATTGAATCTGCTTCCACCGCCCTTTCAGGCAGCGCGTTCCAGATCACAACAACTCGCTGCGTAAAAAAATGTCTCCTCATCTCCCCTCTGGTTCTTTTGCCAGTCACCTTAAGTCTGTGTCTCTGGTTTCGATCCTCCAGCAACTAGAAACAGTTTCTCCTTGAACAGCATAGCTCTACAAAAAAAAACACAATCCATTCGAGATTTGGGACCTTTTCAATATTGTCTGATCATCGTCTATGGGATGGAACTGACTGGTGGACTAAGGAAAGAAGTCTAGAACATAGGAACAGAACAAGGCCATTCAGCCCCTCAGGCCTGCTCCGCCATTATTTCAGATCACGGCTGATCTGTAATTCATCTACCCGTCTTTGCTCCATAACCATCTCCATTGATTCCTGGGATAAGAGGGTTGTCCTTTGAGGAGTAGATTGGGCCTATATTCACCCCCCCCCCACACCCCCCCCCACACACACACACACACTCACACACACACACCCACACACACTCACCCACACACACACACTCACACACACTCACACACACACACCCACACACACACACTCACACACACACACCCACACACACACACTCACACACACACACACACTCACACACACCCACAACCACACCAACACCCACACCCCCACCTACCCACACACCCCACCACCCCCCCCCACACACACACACACATGCCCACACACACACAGACACACCCCGACCCCCCCACCCCCCGCCCTCCACACACACACACCTGAACCAGAATGGGTCCAACATCCTTGCGGGGAGGTTTGCTAGTACTGTTGGGGGGTGTTTAAACTAACTTGGCAGGGGGATGGGATACGGAGTGGAGCTATAGTAGGGGGTGATGCACAGCCAGATATGGAGGAAAAAACAAGTCAGCCTGGGAGGCAGAGCAAATATGTAACGGCACAAGGGAGTGGGGCAAGGCTGGATGGCATTTATTTTAATGCAAGGAGTCTTGCAAGTAAGGCAGATGAATTGAAGGTGTTGATGAACACATGGGAGTATGATATTGTTGCTGTCACAGAGACATGGTTGAGGGAGGGGCAGGACTGGCAGCTCAATATTCCAGGGTATAGAATCTTCAGGCGAGACAGAGGGGAGTGTAAAAGAGGAGGGTGTGTCACAATATTAATCAAGGAGTCAATTACTGCTGTAAGGAGGGATGATATATTAACAGGTTCCTCTAATGAGGCCATATGGGTAGAACTTAAAAACAAAAAGGGGGCAAGCACTTTGCTGGGAGTGTACTATAGGCCCCCAAACAGTCAGGGGAAGATAGAGGAACAAATATGTAGGCAAATCTCAGAGAAGTGTAGAAATAATAGGGTAATAATAGTAGGGGATTTCAACTTCCCCAATATTAACTGGGATAGTCAGAGTGTGAAAGGCTTAGAGGGTGCGGAATTCTTAAAGTGCATCCAGGAGAGCTTTTTGAGCCAGCATGTAGAAAGCCCTACAAGAGAGGGGGCGGTACTGGACCTAATTCTAGGGAATGTGGCCGGGCAAGTGGTAGAAGTGTCAGTAGGAGAGCATTTTGGTGACAGTGACCATAATTTGGTGAGATTTAAGGTAGTCATGGAAAAGGACAAAGATGGACCAGAAATAAAGGTTCTAAATTGGGGGAAGGCCGATTTTAATATGATAAGGCAGGATCTGGCCAAAGTGGACTGGGATCAGCTACTTGTAGGAAAATCCACATCAGAGCAGTGGGAGTCTTTCAGAAAGGAAATAGAGAGAGTACAACGCCAACATGTTCCCGTAAAGGTCAAGAGTGGGACCAACAAGCCCAGGGAACCCTGGATGTCAAGGGCTATACAAGAATGGATTAGGGAAAAAAGGGAGGCTTTTGGCAGATCCAAAGGTCTAAAAACAGTGGAAGCCCTAGAGGAGTATAGAAAGTGCAGGGGGGTACTTAAAAAAGAAATTAGGAGAGCGAAGAGGGGGCATGAAAAAACACTGGTGGGCAAAATAAAAGAAAATCCCAAGGTGTTTTATAAGTATATTAAGGGCAAGAGGATAACCAGGGAAAGAGTAGGGCCCATTAGGGACCAAAGTGGCAATCTGTGTGTAGAGCCGGGAGATGTGGGTGAGGTTTTAAATTAATATTTTGCATCTGTGTTCACTATGGAGAAGGACGATGTAGGCATAGAAATCAGGCAGGGGGATTGTGATATACTTGAACAAATTAATATTGAGAGGGAGGAGGTACTAACAGTTTTAGCAGGCTTAAAAGTGGATAAATCCCCAGGCCTAGACGAGATGTACCCCAGGCCGCCGTGTGAGGCAAGGGAGGAGATTGCAGGGGCTCTGACACAAATTTTCAGAACCTCTCTGGCCACAGGGGATGTGCCAGAGGACTGGAGGACAGCTAACGTAGTACCATTATTCAAGAAGGGTAGTAGGGATAAACCAAGGAATTACAGGCCAGTAAGCTTAACATCAGTGGTAGGGGAATTATTGGAAAAAAATTCTGCAGGACAGAATTAGTCTCCACTTGGAGAGGCAAGGATTAATCAAGGATAGTCAGCATGGCTTTGTCAGGGGGAGATCATGTCTAACCAATTTGATTGAATTTTCCGAGGGGGTGACTAGGTGTGTGAATGAGGGTAGTGCAGTTGATGTAGTCTACATGGACTTCAGTAAGGCTTTTGTCAAAGTCCTGCATGGGAGACTGGTCAAGAAGGTAAGAGCCCATGGGATCCAGGGCAATTTGGCACATTGGATCCAAAATTGGCTTAGTGGCAGGAGGCAGAGGGTGATGGTCGAAGGTTGTTTTTGTGACTGGGAGCCTGTGTCCAGTGGTGTACCGCAGGGATCGGTGCTGGGTCCTTGCTGTTTGTAGTGCACATTAATGATTTAGCTATGAATGTAGGAGTTATGATCAGTAAGTTCGCAGATGACACAAAAATTGGTGGAGTGGTAAATAGCGAGGAGGGAAGCCTCAGGCTACAGGACGATATAGACGGGTTGGTCAGATGGGCAAAACAGTGGCAAATGGAATTGAACCCTGAAAAGTGTGAGTTGATGCATTTTGGGAGGACTAACAAGGCAAGGGAATACACAATGAATGGTAGGACCCTAGGAAGGACAGAGGATCAGAGGGACCTTGGTGTGCATGTAGATCCCTGAAGGCAGCAGGACAGGTAGATAAGGTGGTTAAAAAGGCATATGGGATACTTGCCTTCATTAGCCGAGGCATAGAATATAAGAGCAGGGAGGTTATGATGGAGCTGTACAAAACGCTAGTTAGGCCACAGCTGGAATACTGTGTGCAGTTCTGGTCGCCACACTATAGGAAGGATGTGATTGCATTGGAGAGGGTGCAGAGGAGATTCACCAGGATGTTACCTGGGCTGGAGCACTTCAGCTATGAAGAGAGACTGGACAGGCTGGGGTTGTTTTCCTTAGAGCAGAGAAGGCTGAGGGGGGACCTGATTGAGGTGTACAAAATTATGGCGGGCATAGATAGGGTAGATAGAAAGGATTTTTTCCCCTTAGTAGAGGGGTCAATAACCAGTGGGCATAATTTCAAGGTAAGGGGCAGGAGGTTTAGAGGGGATTTGAGGAAAAACTTTTTCACCCAGAGTGTGGTTGGAATCTGGAACTCACTGCCTGAAAGGGTGGTAGAGGCAGGAACCCTCACAACATTCAAGAAGCACTTAGATGAGCACTTGAAACGCCATAGCATACAAGGCTACGGACCAAGTGCTGGAAAATGGGATTAGAATAGACAGGGCTTGATGGCCGGCGCGGACACGATGGGCCGAAGGGCCTCTTTCTGTGCTGTATAACTCTATGACTCTATGACCCACACACACACACACACACTCACACACACACACACACACACTCACACACAGTTTCCGAACAGATGTGGTTCATCGCTCACTGCTCTCTAACTGTGTAAAGACTCTGTCACAAAGTTAGATTTGGGTGAAGTAGATACTTTTGCTCATTTGATGTCGTCCTTCCAATCTTCCATTTTAACTTGTTCTCGCCCTCAACCTGATGGTTTTATTGATTACTGAAACTCTGTGATCTACTTGCTGAGCAGGAATGATTGCCTTGTCCACAGACGATTCAATTATGCATAGATTTCCAATGTGTGGGCCGTTCCGTCACCATGTGATCGATGACTCTGAATCTTATTCTTCAGATCGGAGCTTTGATGTCTCACAGTTCCTGGAGACCCAATGATTCAGCTTGTGAAGTCAGATGGACTCTCAGTAAAGCCAAATAATGGGGTAACATTACAGCAGGATGTAGTCAGTCCAAATCATTCTTTCAGTAGCATGGATCTTCTCCCCCCCTTCCTCTACGGCCCTATAAAACCTAAGCTTGCCGTCATTTTGCCACTAGTCCCCGATTTGCCCCTGCTCCTCAGTCGTGACTCAGTGGGCAGCACGCTCTCTCTCTCTCGCCTCTGAGTCAGAAGGTCGTGTGTTCAAGTCCCACTCCAGAGACCTAAGCCCATAATCCAGGCTGACACTCCCAGTGCAGTGCTGAGGGAGTGCCGCACTGTCGGAGGTGCCGTCTTTTAGATGTGACGTTAAACCGAGGCCCCGTCTGCTCTCTCAGGTGGATGGAAAAGATCCCACGGCAACTATTTCGAAGAAGAGCAGGGGAGGTTCTCCCCAGTGTCCTGGGGCTGATATTTATCCCTCAATCAACAATCACTAAAAAAAACCCAGATTATCTGGTCATTATCACATTGCTGTTTGTGGGATCTTGCTGTGCGCAAATTGGCTGCCACGTTTCCCACATTACAACAGTGACTACACTTCAAAAAGTATTTCATTGGCTATAAAGCGCTTTGGGATGTCCTGAGTTTGTGAAGGGCGCTATAGAAATGCAAGTCTTTCTTTTATTGCTAATTTCTACCTTGGTGGGGCCCCTGCACCGTGAGGCTTGGCTCTTCGCCTTTCAACAGGATTTCTTAACTAATAAAAGGTTCTTCCTCCTCTAACCCCCAACCTCAACCCCTCCCCCACTCTGCTCAGCTCACGACCTCTATCTCAGGCCGGGAGCGGGGGTGGAGGGGGGGGTGGGCAGGCCTGAGCGGAAACTGAAGGGGAGAGGGGGCGTTTACCAGTCGGGGTTGAGGTGGGGACGTGTTTAGTCGCGATGCTCTGGCCATCGTGGAGAGTGGGGCAGGTTTGATGGAGCAGCTGATCTTCTCCTGCCCGACAATTCCTAATATTCGAACGTTCACATGTTGGGATGTGTGTTTGGGATTTACATCACTCTGCATGTTTGCAAGCAATGGAAAAAGTTTCGCAAAAAATTTGTTTCCATCAAGCATCCTCCTTCCTAGTGAAAAAGGCGCCGTTCCTTTCACCTTTTTTTGTTTCTATTTCCCTAACCTGATGTCCTGTTCTTTCCCGCCTTCCTCTTTTCACCAGAGTATCAGAGACTCGCCCGATCTGCTGTCACCGAACCAGGTACCCATTTTTGGCCTGGTCAAGCGACGCTCGTCTGGAACCCTGCAGCTGCCTCCGTTGTCGTGGCGTCAGTCTGCGCAGTACGAGGGCTCCAGGCTGCTGAGAGAGGACCCGGGGCTGAGGATAACCATCCCTGTTCAGGGAGAGCCATCGTCGACACTGCCGCAGGGCAGCAGCGCGAGGTAGGGAGCGGAGTGTTATTCTGTTCTTCTCGTGCGGAGCCGCCTTGGGGATGCCTGCTGTGCATCGAGGGGTTAAACTGTTGCGGGTGACTCCGCGTTTGCTGTATGTCCGTGTCGATTCTTGTCCTGCACCTTGTCGTGGCAACTAACTTCATTCGTGGCTCAATGGGCCGCTCCCTCTCGCCTCTGAGTCAGAAGGTCGTGGGTTCAAGTCCCCACTCCAGAGATTTGAGCCCATAATCCAGGCTGACACTCCAGTGCAGTGCTGAGGGAGTGCTGCACTGTCGGAGGTGCCGTCTTTCAGGTGAGACGTTAAACCGAGGCCCCGTCTACTCTCTCAGGTGGACATAAAAGATCCCACGGCCATTATTTCAAAGAGGAGCAGGGGGAGTTCTCCCCAGTGTCCTGGGCCAAACAGCACTGAGATGATTGATCAGCTGATCTGTGTTTTTAGTGATGTTGATTGAGGGATAAATATTGGCCCCAGGACACCAGGGAGAACTCCCCCCTGCTCTTCTTCGAAACAGTGCCCGTGGGATCTTTTACATCCACCTGAGAGAGCAGACGGGGCCTCGGTTAACGTCTTATCTGATAGCCAGCACCGCCGACAGTGCAGCACTCCCTCAGTACTGCCCCTCCGACAGTGCAGTGCTCCCTCAGTACTACCCCTCCGACAGTGCAGTGCTCCCTCAGTACTGCCCCTCTGACAGTGCAGTGCTCCCTCAGTACTACCCCTCCGACAGTGCAGTGCTCCCTCAGTACTGCCCCTCCGACAGTGCAGTGCTCCTTCAGTACTGCCCCCGACAGTACAGTGCTCCCTCAGTACTGCCCCTCTGACAGTGCAGCGCTCCCTCAGTACTGCCCTTCCGACAGTGCAGCGCTCCCTCAGTACTGCTCCTCCAACAGTGTGGCGCTCCCTCAGTACTGCCCCTCCGACAGTGCAATGCTCCCTCCGTACTGCCCTTCTGACAGTGCAGCGCTCCCTCAGTACTGCCCCTCTGACAGTGCGGTGCTCCCTCAGTACTGCCCCTCCGACAGTGCAGCGTTCCCTCAGTACTGCCCCCCGACAGTGCAACGCTCCCTCAGTACTGCCCTTCCGACAGTGCAGTACTCCCTCAGTACTGCCCCTCCGACAGTGTAGCATTCCTCAGTACTGCCCCTCCGACAGTGCGGCACTCCCTCAGTACTGACCCTCCGACAGTGCGGCGCTCCCTCAGTACTGACCCTCCATCAGTGCAACGCTCCCTCAGTACTGCCCCTCCGACAGTGCAGCGCTCACTCAGTACTGCCCCTCCGACAGTGTAGCATTCCTCAGTACTGCCCTTCCGACAGCGCAGTGCTCCCTCAGTACTGCCCCTCCGACAGTGTAGTGCTCCCTCAGTACTGCCCCTCTGACAGTGCGGCGCTCCCTCAGTACTGCCCCTCCGACAGTGCAGCGCTCCCTCAGTACTGCCCCTCCGACAGTGCAGCGCTCCCTCAGTACTGCCCCTTTACAGTGCAGCGCTCCCTCAGTATTACCCCTCCGACAGTGCAGCGCTCCCTCAGTACTGCCCCTCCGACAGTGTACCGCTCCCTCAGTACTGCCTCTCCGACAGTGTACCGCTCCCTCAGTATTACCCCTCTGACAGTGTACCGCTCCCTCAGTACTGCCCCTCCGTCAGTGCAGCGCTCCCTCAGTACTGCCCCTCCGACAGTGTACCGCTCCCTCAGTATTACCCCTCCAACAGTGTACCTCTCCCTCAGTACTGTCCCTCCGACAGTGCAGCGCTCCCTCAGTACTGCCCCTCCGTCAGTGCAGCGCTCCCTCAGTACTGCCCCTCCAACAGTGCAGCGCTCCCTCAGTATTACCCCTCCGACAGTGCAGCGCTCCCTCAGTACTGCCCCTCCGACAGTGCAGTGCTCCCTCAGTACTGCCCCTCCGACAGTGTAGTGCTCCCTCAGTACTGCCCCTCCGACAGTGCAGCGCTCCCTCAGTACTGCCCCTCCGACAGTGTACCGCTCCCTCAGTACTGCCTCTCTGACAGTGTACCGCTCCCTCAGTATTACCCCTCTGACAGTGTACCGCTCCCTCAGTACTGCCCCTCCGACAGTGTACCGCTCCCTCAATATTACCCCTCCGACAGTGTACCTCTCCCTCAGTACTGTCCCTCCGACAGTGCAGCGCTCCCTCAGTACTGCCCCTCCGTCAGTGCAGCGCTCCCTCAGTACTGCCCCTCCAACAGTGCAGTGCTCCCTCAGTATTACCCCTCCGACAGTGCAGCGCTCCCTCAGTACTGCCCCTCCGACTGTGTACCGCTCCCTCAGTACTGCCTCTCCGACAGTGTACCGCTCCCTCAGTATTACCCCTCCGACAGTGCAGCGCTCCCTCAGTACTGCCCCTCCAACAGTGCAGCGCTCCCTCAGTATTACCCCTCCGACAGTGCAGCGCTCCCTCAGTACTGCCCCTCCGACAGTGTACCGCTCCCTCAGTATTACCCCTCCGACAGTGTGCCGCTCCCTCAGTACTGACCCTCCATCAGTGCAGCGCTCCCCCAGCACTGCACTGGGAGTGTCAGCCTGGATTTTGTGCTCAAGTCTCTGGAGTGGGGACTTGAACCCACAACCTTCAGACTTGGAGACGAGAGAGAGTGCTGCCCACTGAGCCACAATGACAAAATTAACCGACTTAGTGAGCCACAGGGCTGTGAAGCAGACCCCAGCATAAACAGTGTCGATGTTTTAATTAACTCCTTTTAAAAGATCTGGGATAAGGGTATAAAGAAGAGAAATGTTTCTAAGAATGGTTCAATGGTCATTGGAACTCAACATTGCCTGAGCTGCTGGTACCTAGGACGAATCACTTGCGGACTACATTGAGTTAAGGATGCAAGTGTGGGTTGTGGGACTGGGTCTGTGTTCCGAAGTTTCACTCAGGTGTTGGGGGAGAAATCTTCCAAAGCTTTAGCTTCTTGAATGTCCGCCTGCAGATGGTGCCTTCCTCGGGAGGTTGAGTTGAGTTCGGTAGAGTCCCCGATGGACAGTGTTGTACCTGGTCTGTGGAGGGAACAGGTCTGTTGGACTGATAGCCTTTGTTTTCAATTAATGTTGGTTGTTGGATGATCAGGTCAGTTCCAAAGGTGACTGGCCGTGGCTGTGCCCCAGATTTTCCCACTAGTTCATGGTGCGCAGGCTGTACAGCATAGAAACATAGAAGATAGGAGCAGGAGTAGGCCATTCGGCCCCTCGAGCCTGCTCCGCCATTCAATGCGATCATGGCTGATCATCCAAATTCAGTACCCTGTCCCTGCCTTCTTCCCATATCCCTTGATCCCTTTAGCCTTAAGAAATATATCCAACTCCTTCTTGAATATATTTAATGAATTGGCCTCTACTGCCTTGTGTGGTAGAGAATTCCACAGGTTCACCACTCTCTGGGTGAAGAAATTCCTCCTCATTTCTGTCCTAAATAGCCTACCCCTTATCCTTAGCCTGTGACCCCTGGTTCTGGACTCCCCGACCATCAGGGACATCCTTCCTGCATCTAGTCTGTCTAGTCATGTTAGAATTTTATAAGTTTCAATGAGATCCCCTCTCATTCTTCTAAACTCCAGCGAGTACAAGCCCAATCGATCCAATCTCTCCTCATACGTCATTCCTGCCATCCCAGGTATCAGCCCGGTGAATCTTCGCTGCACTCCCTCCATGGCATGTTGGAGGAATCAATGGGGTTACACTCAATAGACGGAGACCATCATGAATAAATGATATAAGTCACTGCAGGGGCTGCAGGTATTAAACTTCCAGATATTTGTCCTCATCCTCACACTACTGGTTTCCTGGACCAATATGTCGAAGAACCAACTAGAGTGCAGGTCATCTTAGACTGGGTATTATGTAATGAGAAAGGAATAATTAACAGTCTTGTTGTGCGAGGCCCCTTGGGGCAGAGCGATCATAATATGATAGAATTCTTCATTAAGATGGAGGGTGAAGTATTTGACTCAGAGACTAGGGTCCTGAATTTAAATAAAGGAAACTACGATGGTATGAGGCGCGAGTTGGGTAGGATTCATTGGGGAATGATACTCAAAGGGTTGACGGTGGATAGGCAATGGCAAACATTTAAAGATCGCATGGATGAACTACAGAATTTGTTCATCCTCGTTTAGCATAAAAATAAAACAAAAAAGGTGAATCAACTGTGGCTAACAAGGGAAATTAGGGATAGCATAAGATCCAAGGAGAGGACATATAAATTGGCCAGAAAAAGCAGCAAACCTGAGGATTGGGAGCAGTTTAGGATTCAACAAAGGAGGACACAGGGATTAATTAAGAGGGGGGAAATAGAGTATGAGAGTAAGCTAGCACGGAACATAAAAACTGACTGTAAAAGCTTCTATAGATATTTGAAGAGAAAAAGATTGGTGAAGTCAAGCATAGGTCCCTTGCAGTCAGAATCAGGGGAATTTATAATGGGGAACAAAGAAATGGCAGATCAATTAAATACATACTTTGGTTCTGTCTTCACAAAAGAGGACACAAATAACCTCCCAGAGATGTCGGGGAACATAGGGTCTAATGAGAGGGAGGAACTGAATGAAATCAGTATTTGTAGGGAAATGGTGTTAGGGAAATTGATGGGATTGAAGGCCGATAAATCCCCAGGGCCTGATAATCTACATCCTAGGGTACTCAAGGAAGTGGCTCTAGAAATAGTAGATGCATTGCTGGTCATCTTCCAAAATTCTATAGACTCTGGCACAGCTCCCATGGATTGGAGGGTAGCTAATGTTACCCCTCTATTCAAAAAAGGTGGTAGAGAGAAAACGGGAATTATAGACCGGTAAGCCTGACATCGGTAGTGGGGAAAATGCTAGAGTCCATTATAAAAGATGTAATAGCAGAGCGCTTGGAAAACAGTGACAGGATCGGACAAAGTCAATATGGATTTACAAAAGGTAAATCGTGCTTGACTAATCTACTGTAATTTTTTGATGATATAACTGGTAAAATAGATAAGAGAGAACCAGTGGATGTGGTGTATTTGGACTTTCGGAAGGCTTTCGATAAGGTCCCGCATAAGAGATTAGCGTGTAAAGTTAAGGCACATGGGATTGGGGGCAAGGTACTGACTTGGATAGAGAACTGGTTGGCAGACAGGAAGCAAAGAGTTGGAATAAACGGGTCTTTTTCCGAGTGGCAGGTGTGACTAGTGGGGTACCGCAGGGATTGGTCCTAGGACCCCAGCTATTCACAATATATATTAATGATCTAGACAAGGGAACTAGATGTAATATCTCCAAGTTTGCAGGTGACACAAAGCTGGGTGGGCGTGTGTGCTGTGAGGAGGATGCCGAGAAACTCCAGTATGATTTGGACAGGTTGGGTGATTGGGCAGATGCATGGCAGATGCAGTATAATGTGGATAGCTGTGAGGTTATCCACTTTGGTGGCAAAAACAGGAAGGCAGATTATTAACTGAACGGCAATAGATTGGGAGAAGGGGAAGTGCAACAAGACCTGGGTGTCCTTGTGCACCAGTCGCTGAAGGTTAGCATGCAGGTGCTGCAGGCGGTTAAAAAGGCAAATGGCATGTTGGCCTTCGTAGCGAGAGGGTTCAAGTACAGGAACAAGGATGTCTTGCTGCAGTTGTACATGGCCTTGGTGAGACCACACCTTGAGTATTGTGTGCAGTTTTGGTCGCCTTATCTGAGGAAGGATGTTCTTGCCATGGAGGGAGTTCAGCGAAGATTCACCAGGCTGATACCTGGGATGGCAGGAATGACGTATGAGGCGAGATTGGGTCGATTGGGCTTATACTCGCTGGAGTTTAGAAGAATGAGAGGGGATCTCATTGAAACTTATAAAATTCTAACAGGACTAGACAGACTAGATGCAGGAAGGATGTTCCCAATGGTCGGGGAGTCCAGAACCAGGGGTCACAGTCTAAGGATAAGGGGTAAGCCATTTAGGACAGAAATGAGGAGGAATTTCTTCACCCAGAGAGTGGTGAACCTGTGGAATTCTCTACCACAGAAGGCAGTTGAGGCCAATTCATTAAATATATTCAAGAAGGAGTTGGATATATTTCTTAAGGCTAAAGGGATCAAGGGGTATGGGGAGAAAGCAGGGACAGGGTACTGAATTTGGATGATCAGCCATGATCTCATTGAATGGCGGAGCAGGCTCGAGGGGCCGAATGGCCTACTCCTGCTCCTATCTTCTATGTTTCTATGTTTACTTATCCAAACTTGTATTTATTTGGCACCTTTAATGCAGTAAAATGTCCCAAGGTGCTTCACAGCTGTATTATAAGACAAAAAATTTGACCCCGAGCCACATAAGGAGATATTAGGGCAGATGACCAAAAGCTTGGTCAAAGAGGTCGGTTTTAAGGAGCATCTTAAAGGAGGAGAGAGAGAGATGTAGCAAGGCGGAGAGGTTTACGGAGGTAATTCCAGAGCTTAGGGCCCAGGCAGCTGAAGACACGGCCGCCAATGGTGCAGCGATGGGAATCGAGGATGCGCAAGAGGCCAGAATTGGAGGAGCGCAGAGGTCTCGGACGGTTGTGGGACTGGAGGAGGTTACAGAGATAGGGAGGGGGCGAGGCCATGGAGGGATTTGAAAACAAGGATGAGAATTTTAATATTGAGGTGTTGCTTAATTGGGAGCCAATGTCGCTCAGCGAGCACAGGGGGTGATGGGTGAACGGGACGGTGCGGTTTAGGACACGGGCAGCAGAGTTTTGGATGCGCTCAAGTTTACGTTGGGTAGAACGTGAATATTGGTGCAAATTCCTTTGCCTGCTATTTTAACGCAGGTTTAGCAAGTAAATCCCATTCTAAAATCGTGGACAAAGGAACCGGATTTTAATACATTCATCACTCAGCGTGACTCAGCTCTGAGTACAAGCAGGGATATTTAAATCAGGAGTGAAGCATTTTCTCGAAGGTGATTAATGAAGGGTTTTACTGAACATAAAACAGATTTTCAGAGATTCCAAAAATAGCAAACCTTATGAATCATTGGCCAGGAACACTCTCAGCAGATGGTGGAGGCCCTGTCACTCTGACCTTATCAGGTCGACATGGGGTTTGATTGACAGCTGGAGATTGACGGGCTCTTGCTGTGCTCCCCGATGATGAATTCGTGTCTTTAACTATCTCAGCAGAAAGAAATGAAGAACTCCCATTTATATCGTGTCTTTCAGATCCCAAAGCATTTTACAGCCAATTAATTATTTTTGAAGTGTAGTCGCTGCTGTAACGTGGGAAACACGGCAGCCAATCTGCACACAGCAAGCTCCCACAAACAGCACCCTGATAATGACCAGATCATCTGTTTTTTTAGTGATGTTGGTTGAAGGGTAAAAGTTGGCCAGGACTCTGGGGAGAACTCCCCTGCCTTTCCTTGAAATAGTGGCCGTGGGGTCTTTTACCTCCTCCCGAGAGGGCAGACGGGGCCTCGGTTTAACGTCTCATCTGAAAGACGGCTCCTCCGACAGTGCAGCACTCCCTCAGCGCTGGCACTGGGAGTGTCAGCCTGGATTATGTGCTTGAGTCTCTGGAATTGGACTATGAACCCACAACCTTCTGACTCAGAGGCGAGAGTGCTGCCCAGTGAGCCACGCTGAGATCAGGATTTTCAGCTTTATGGGCTGTTAATTGGAGGTACTGTCCAACATGGCACCGAGTCACACAGGTCAGGTGGTTACAGATTCCCCCAGTTAACATAGCTGATCACAGCCAGGGTGGGAGTAAAGACCCTACAACCGTCCGCAGTGTCTCTAGGATAAGGAGGTGAAAGAGATTAGCGAGGGCCCAGCTCCTGTTCACTGTCCAGTGACACCTGCACGTGCGTTGACATTGGACGAGGGTGGGGCTGTGGTGGCCACACAGGTAGGCTGCTGGCTCTTGCTTGTCTGGATACCGGTACGATAAAGGGCACTGGCCTGAGATACTCAAGGGCACCTAATAACATCGCCCTTCTCCGTGGTGTCGTATTTGACCCTGAGATGATCTTCTAACCTCATATCCTCTCCATCACCAAGACCGCCTACTTCCACCTCTGTAACACCACTTGTCTCCGCCCATCTGCTGCTGAAACCCTCATCCCTGCCTTTGTTACCTCCAGACTCGACTATTCCAACGCACTCCAGGCCGGCCTCCCATCGTCCACCCTCCATAAACTTCAGCTCATCCAAAACTCTGCTGCCCCGTGTCCTAACTCACACCAAATCCCGTTCACCCATCACCCCCTGTGCTCACTGCCCCGTGTCCTAACTCTCACCCAGTCCCGTTCACCCATCACCCCCTGTGCTCACTGCCCCGTGTCCTAACTCACACCAAGTCCCGTTCACCCATCACCCCCTGTGCTCACTGCCCCGTGTCCTAACTCACACCCAGTCCCGTTCACCCATCACCCCCTGTGCTCACTGCCCCGTGTCCTAACTCACACCGAGTCCCGTTCACCAATCACCCCCTGTGCTCACTGCCCCGTGTCCTAACTCACACCCAGTCCCATTCACCCATCACCCCCTGTGCTCACTGCCCCGTGTCCTAACTCACACCCAGTCCCGTTCACCCATCACCCCCTGTGCTCACTGCCCCGTGTCCAAACTCACACCCAGTCCCGTTCACCCATCACCCCCTGTGCTCACTGCCCCGTGTCCTAACTCGCACCAAGTCCCGTTCACCCATCACCCCCTGTGCTCACTGCCCCGTGTCCTAACTCACACCCAGTCCCGTTCACCCATCACCCCCTGTGCTCACTGCCCCGTGTCCTCACTCACACCAAGTCCCGTTCACCCATCACCCCCTGTGCTCACTGCCCCGTGTCCTCACTCACACCCAGTCCCGTTCACCCATCACCCCCTGTGCTCACTGCCCCGTGTCCTAACTCACACCCAGTCCCGTTCACCCATCACCCCCTGTGCTCACTGCCCCGTGTCCTAACTCACACCCAGTCCCGTTCACCCATCACCCCCTGTGCTCACTGCCCCGTGTCCTAACTCGCACCCAGTCCCGTTCACCCATCACCCCCTGTGCTCACTGCCCCGTGTCCTAACTCGCACCCAGTCCCGTTCACCCATCACCCCCTGTGCTCACTGCCCCGTGTCCTAACTCGCACTGAGTCCCGTTCACCCATCACCCCCTGTGCTCACTGCCCGTGTCCTAACTCACACCCAGTCCCGTTCACCCATCACCCCCTGTGCTCACTGCACCGTGTCTTAACTCACACCCAGTCCCGTTCACCCATCACCCCCTGTGCTCACTGCCCCGTGTCCTAACTCGCACCAAGTCCCGTTCACCCATCACCCCCTGTGCTCGCTGCCCCGTGTCCTAACTCACACCCAGTCCCGTTCACCCATCACCCCCTGTGCTCACTGCCCCGTGTCCTAACTCACACCCAGTCCCGTTCACCCATCACCCCCTGTGCTCACTGCCCCGTGTCCAAACTCACACCCGGTCCCGTTCACCCATCACCCCCTGTGCTCACTGCCCCGTGTCCTAACTCGCACCCAGTCCCGTTCACCCATCACCCCCTGTGCTCACTGCCCCGTCTCCTGACTCGCACCAAGTCCCGTTCACCCATCACCCCCTGTGCTCACTGCCCCGTGTCCTAACTCGCACCCAGTCCCGTTCACCCATCACCCCCTGTGCTCGCTGCCCCGTGTCCTAACTCACACCCAGTCCCGTTCACCCATCACCCCCTGTGCTCACTGCCCCGTGTCCTAACTCACACCCAGTCCCATTCACCCATCACCCCCTGTGCTCACTGCCCCGTGTCCTAACTCACACCCAGTCCCGTTCACCCATCACCCCCTGTGCTCGCTGCCCCGTGTCCTAACTCGCACCAAGTCCCGTTCACCCATCACCCCCTGTGCTCGCTGCCCCGTGTCCTAACTCGCACCAAGTCCCGTTCACCCATCACCCCCTGTGCTCGCTGCCCCGTGCCCTAACTCACACCCAGTCCCGTTCACCCATCACCCCCTGTGCTCACTGCCCCGTGCCCTAACTCACACCCAGTCCCGTTCACCCATCACCCCCTGTGCTCACTGCCCCGTGTCCTAACTCACACCCAGTCCCGTTCACCCATCACCCCCTGTGCTCACTGCCCCGTGTCCTAACTCGCACCCAGTCCCGTTCACCCATCACCCCCTGTGCTCACAGCCCCGTCTCCTGACTCGCACCAAGTCCCGTTCACCCATCACCCCCTGTGCTCACTGCCCCGTGTCCTAACTCGCACCCAGTCCCGTTCACCCATCACCCCCTGTGCTCACTGCCCCGTGTCCTAACTCACACCCAGTCCCGTTCACCCATCGCCCCCTGTGCTCACTGCCCCGTGTCCTAACTCACACCCAGTCCCGTTCACCCATCACCCCCTGTGCTCGCTGACCTACATTGGCTCCCGGCCCAGGAACGCCTTGATTTCAAAATTCTCATCCTTGTTTTCAAATCCCTCCATGGTCTCACCCCTCCCTATGTCTGTAACCTCCTCCAGCCCTACAACCCCCGAAATCTCTGTGCTCCTCCAATTCTGGCCTCTTGCGTATCCCCGATTTCCATCGCTCCACCATTGGCGGCTGTGCTCTAGAATTCCCTCCCCAAACCTCTGTATCGCTCCACCTCACTCTCTCTCCCTTTAAGACGCTCCTTAAAACCTTCCTCTTTGACCAAGCTTTGGTCACCTGTCCCAATATCTCCTTATGAGGCTTGGTGCCAAATTTTGTTTGATAATCGCTCCTGTGAAGCGCCTTGGGATGTTTTACTGGGTTAAAAGCGCTATATAAATGCAAGTTGTTGTTGTTTTAGTGCCTGTGGGACCCATACCCCAGCGAGAATCAGCCCCTGAGGTGAGGAGGGGGAAAGGGATAGATTACAAATGGGAAAAGGAAACAGTAAATAGACAATTGGTGGGCAGCGGCTTATAGAACCTGCAGAAGGCAACAGCAGGTGTTCCAACATTAACAAATATCGAAATTCTCCCCTAATCATCCTCAAACATACAGGAAAGTGAAGGTTATCAGATTTATTTAATTAGTTTTTATTTTGTGCTTAAGGAAAGGTCACAAGCTCCTGAATGACGAGGTCTCTTTTCCTACAGTTATTTTCCTGCCTGCGACTTTATTGCTCTGTGATGGCTGCCTTCTATAGTTCAGGTTAATCTTAATGTGTAAATAGACCAGAACAATAAAGGCTCGTTGAGAGCAAAGGTACCCGCACAGCAGAGGCTGTGACGCTGTAACTGTACCCCAGCCTGAGCCAGAGCTGGGGGGAGGGGGGATTAATTGAGGCAGGAGACAGAGATGGGGAAGTAGGGAGGGGGCAGAGGTAGAGGAGGGGGAAATAGAGAGGGGGCAGAGAGAGAGGAGGGGGAAATAGGGAGGGGCAGAGATAGAGGAGGGGGAAATAGGGAGGGGGCAGAGATAGAGGAGGGGGAAATAGAGAGGGGGCAGAGAGAGAGGAGGGGGAAATAGGGAGGGGGCAGAGATAGAGGAGGGGGAAATAGGGAGGGGGCAGAGATAGAGGAGGGGGAAATAGGGAGGGGGCAGTGAGAGAGGAGGGGGAAATAGGGAGGGGGCAGTGAGAGAGGAACATGGGGGATGATCTGAAATGGGTTTAACATAAGCCAGTTGAAAATTACGCCGCAAATTACAGAAGAAAGGCGGAGCAACGGAGAAATATACTCCTAAAACATGGAAAAAATAGTTTGATAGAATCAAAACAAAAATCATAAATCATTTTCATGTAGAACATTAAATGTTATTAACTTGACAAAACAGATTACTTTCATTAAGCACAGAATTAAGTTTAAGAAAAGCCATTGGTTAGAAATCATAACACACAGACACAACATCCATTACCATTATTAGACTTCATCGAGGAGAATGACACAATTGTTTTTAAAGTTTCACCTGATGCGCCAGCGCTGGAGTGTCACCGGCTATAACAAGCTCGACTCGGATTTACAGAGCCCATTGAACTAGGGATACAGTGCAAAGCCATTCCATGCATGGTGATTGGCGTCAAACAGCCACACAAGGAAGAGAGAGGCTCGGGGGAGATTGGCTGAAGGGTTGGGTTTTGCGAAGTGTTTGAGCAGCTTATTTATCTCCCTGTGCCCACCAGCACTGTCACAACAGGGTGTCAGTGTGGCTGGAGGGACTATAGAGGAACATCGGAACAGGAGGAGGCCATTCAGCCCCTCGAGCCTGTTCCATTCAATGAGATCAGGGCTGATCTGTAGCTTAACTCCATCCACCCGCCTTGGTTCTGAATCCCTTAACACTTTTACCCAACAAAAATCTATCAATCTCCATTTTGAAATGTTCAATTGACCCCCGGCCTCAACAGCTTTTGGGGGCGAGAGTTCCAGATTTCCACCACCCTTTGTGTGAAGAAGTGCTTCCTGACATCACCCCTGATCGGCCTGGCTCTAATTTTAAGGTTATGCCCCCTTGTTCTGGACTCCCCCCCACCCACCCCCCTGCACCCCCCACCTAACCAAATAGTTTATCTGTCAACCCCTTTAATCGTCTTAAGCACTTCGATTAGATCACCCCTCAATCTCCTATACTTGAGGGGATAATGCAGTGAGCATCCGTCCCACCTCCCAGCAGAAAACCTCAACCCGCTTCCCTGCCCCGTTATCAACACAGTAAACACGAAGCCCAATATGATTGAGGTAATCAGATAAGGCCCTCCAGTGTGGGCATATCTTACTGCCCAGCTTGACGTCTGTAAATAATGATTGAAAGTAGGAAAATGCGCTGAATGCAAAATTAATTAAAAAATTGCAATAACACAGAAACAGAGACTTGTCTATCTTGACACAAATGTGCGTAATGCAAAATCATTGTCCTTAATCAAAAGTTGCAGTATTGTCATTCTGTATGCCAGTTCTCACAGAAAGGCCATAATTACCTGGTACAGCAGTGATATTATGATTCAGGAAAAAATTACCTACTTATAAAAGAACAGATCCTGACACAAATGTCAATGGTCCCCACATGCTGTTCCGAGTACTCCAGTTACAATGACGACACTAGCTGTTTGCCCGAGTACTCCACAACAACTTGCATTTATATAGCAACTTTAACGTCGTAAAACGTCCCAAGGTGCTTCACAGGAGCGATTATCAAACAGAATTTAACACCGAGCCACATAAGGAGATATTAGGACAGGTGACCAAACGCTTGGTCAAAGAGGTCGGTTTTAAGGAGCGTCGTAAAGAAGCAGAGAGAGGCGGAGAGGTTTAGGGAGGGAATTCCAGAGCTCGGGGCCCAGGCAGCTGAAGGCACGGCCGCCAATGGTGGAGCGAAGGGAATCGGGGATACACAAGAGGCCAGAATTGGAGGAGCGCAGAGATAGCGGGAGGGTTGTGGAGCTGGAGGAGGTTACAGAGATAGGAAGTGGGCGAGGACCATGGAGGGATTTAAAAACAAGGATGGGAATTTTAAAATCGAAGCGTTGCTTAACTGGGAGTCAATGTAGGTCAGCGAGCACAGGGGGTGATGGGTGAACGGGACTGGGTGTGAGTTAGGACACGGGGCAGTGAGCACAGGGGGTGATGGGTGAACGGGACTCGGTGTGAGTTAGGACACGGGGCAGTGAGCACAGGGGGTGATGGGTGAACGGGACTGGGTGTGAGTTAGGACACGGGGCACTGAGCACAGCGGGTGATGGGTGAACGGGACTCGGTGTGAGTTAGGACACGGGGCAGTGAGCACAGGGGGTGATGGGTGAACGGGACTCGGTGCGAGTTAGGACACGGGGCAGTGAGCACAGGGGGTGATGGGTGAACGGGACTGGGTGCGAGTTAGGACACGGGGCAGTGAGCACAGGGGGTGATGGGTGAACGGGACTGGGTGTGAGTTAGGACACGGGGCAGTGAGCACAGGGGGTGATGGGTGAACGGGACTGGGTGTGAGTTAGGACACGGGGCAGTGAGCACCGGGGGTGATGGGTGAACGGGACTTGGTGTGAGTTAGGACACGGGGCAGTGAGCACAGGGGGTGATGGGTGAACAGGACTTGGTGTGAGTTAGGACACGGGGCAGTGAGCACAGGGGGTGATGGGTGAACGGGACTTGGTGTGAGTTAGGACACAGGGCAGTGAGCACAGGGGGTGATGGGTGAACGGGACTTGGTGTGAGTTAGGACACGGGGCAGTGAGCACAGGGGGTGATGGGTGAATGGGACTGGGTGCGAGTTAGGACACAGGGCAGTGAGCACAGGGGGTGATGGGTGAACGGGACTGGGTGTGAGTTAGGACACGGGGCAGTGAGCACAGGGGGTGATGGGTGAACGGGACTGGGTGCGAGTTAGGACACGGGGCAGTGAGCACAGGGGGTGAAGGGTGAACGGGACTGGGTGCGAGTTAGGACACGGGGCAGTGAGCACAGGGAGTGATGGGTGAACGGGACTGGGTGTGAGTTAGGACACGGGGCAGTGAGCACGGGGGGTGAAGGGTGAACGGGACTGGGTGTGAGTTAGGACACGGGGCAGTGAGCACAGGGGGCGATGGGTGAACGGGACTTGGTGTGAGTTAGGACACAGGGCAGTGAGCACAGGGGGTGATGGGTGAACGGGACTTGGTGTGAGTTAGGACACGGGGCAGTGAGCACAGGGGGTGATGGGTGAATGGGACTGGGTGCGAGTTAGGACACAGGGCAGTGAGCACAGGGAGTGATGGGTGAACGGGACTGGGTGTGAGTTAGGACACGGGGCAGTGAGCACAGGGGGTGATGGGTGAATGGGACTCGGTGTGAGTTAGGACACGGGGCAGTGAGCACAGGGGGTGATGGGTGAATGGGACTGGGTGCGAGTTAGGACACGGGGCAGTGAGCACAGGGGGTGATGGGTGAACGGGACTGGGTGCGAGTTAGGACACGGGGCAGTGAGCACAGGGGGTGAAGGGTGAACGGGACTGGGTGCGAGTTAGGACACGGGGCAGTGAGCACAGGGAGTGATGGGTGAACGGGACTGGGTGTGAGTTAGAACACGGGGCAGTGAGCACGGGGGGTGAAGGGTGAACGGGACTGGGTGTGAGTTAGGACACGGGGCAGTGAGCACGGGGGGTGATGGGTGAACGGGACTGGGTGTGAGTTAGGACACGGGGCAGTGAGCACAGGGGGTGATGGGTGAACGGGACTGGGTGCGAGTTAGGACACGGGGCAGTGAGCACAGGGGGTGATGAGTGAACGGGACTGGGTGCGAGTTAGGACACGGGGCAGTGAGCACAGGGGGTGATGGGTGAACGGGACTTGGTGTGAGTTAGGACACGGAGCAGTGAGCACAGGGGGTGATGGGTGAACGCGACTCGGTGTGAGTTAGGACACGGGGCAGTGAGCACAGGGGGTGATGGGTGAACGGGACTGGGTGTGAGTTAGGACACGGGGCAGTGAGCACAGGGGGTGATGGGTGAACAGGACTGCGTGCGAGTTAGGACACGGCAGTGAGCACAGGGAGTGATGGGTGAACGGGACTGGGTGTGAGTTAGGACACGGGGCAGTGAGCACAGTGGGTGATGGGTGAACGGTACTGGGTGTGAGTTAGGACACGGGGCAGTGAGCACAGGGGGTGATGGGTGAACGGGACTGGGTGTGAGTTAGGACACGGGGCAGTGAGCACAGGGGGTGATGGGTGAACGGGACTTGGTGTGAGTTAGGACACGGGGCAGTGAGCACAGGGGGTGATGGGTGAACGGGACTTGGTGTGAGTTAGGACACAGGGCAGTGAGCACAGGGGGTGATGGGTGAACGGGACTTGGTGTGAGTTAGGACACAGGGCAGTGAGCACAGGGGGTGATGGGTGAACGGGACTTGGTGTGAGTTAGGACACGGGGCAGTGAGCACAGGGGGTGATGGGTGAATGGGACTGGGTGCGAGTTAGGACACGGGGCAGTGAGCACAGGGAGTGATGGGTGAACGGGACTGGGTGCGAGTTAGGACACGGGGCAGTGAGCACAGGGGGTGATGGGTGAACGGGACTGGGTGCGAGTTAGGACACGGGGCAGTGAGCACAGGGGGTGATGGGTGAACGGGACTGGGTGGGAGTTAGGACACGGGGCAGTGAGCACAGGGGGTGAAGGGTGAACGGGGCTGGGTGTGAGTTAGGACACGGGGCAGTGAGCACAGGGGGTGAAGGGTGAACGGGACTGGGTGCGAGTTAGGACACGGGGCAGTGAGCACAGGGGGTGAAGGGTGAACGGGACTGGGTGTGAGTTAGGACACGGGGCAGTGAGCACAGGGGGTGATGGGTGAATGGGACTGGGTGCGAGTTAGGACACGGGGCAGTGAGCACAGTGGGTGATGGGTGAATGGGACTGGGTGCGAGTTAGGACACGGGGCAGTGAGCACAGGGGGTGATGGGTGAACGGGACTGGGTGTGAGTTAGGACACGGGGCAGTGAGCACAGGGGGTGATGGGTGAACGGGACTGTGTGCGAGTTAGGACACGGGGCAGTGAGCACAGGGGGTGAAGGGTGAACGGGACTGGGTGCGAGTTAGGACATGGGGCAGTGAGCACAGGGGGTGATGGGTGAACGGGACTGGGTGTGAGTTAGGACACGGGGCAGTGAGCACAGGGGGTGATGGGTGAACGGGACTGGGTGCGAGTTAGGACACGGGGCAGTGAGCACGGGGGGTGAAGGGTGAACGGGACTGGGTGTGAGTTAGGACACGGGGCAGTGAGCACAGGGGGTGATGGGTGAACGTGACTGGGTGCGAGTTAGGACACGGGGCAGTGAGCACAGGGGGTGATGGGTGAACGGGACTGGGTGCGAGTTAGGACACGGGGCAGTGAGCACAGGGGGTGATGGGTGAACGGGACTCGGTGTGAGTTAGGACACGGGGCAGTGAGCACAGGGAGTGATGGGTGAATGGGACTCGGTGTGAGTTAGGACACGGGGCAGTGAGCACAGGGGTTGATGGGTGAACGGGACTGGGTGTGAGTTAGGACACGGGGCAGTGAGCACAGGGGGTGATGGGTGAACGGGACTCGGTGTGAGTTAGGACTCGGGGCAGTGAGCACAGGGGGTGATGGGTGAACGGGACTCGGTGTGAGTTAGCACACGGGGCAGTGAGCACAGGGGGTGATGGGTGAACGGGACTGGGTGTGAGTTAGGACACGGGGCAGTGAGCACAGGGGGTGATGGGTGAACAGGACTGGGTGCGAGTTAGGACACGGCAGTGAGCACAGGGAGTGATGGGTGAACGGGACTGGGTGTGAGTTAGGACACGGGGCAGTGAGCACAGTGGGTGATGGGTGAACGGTACTGGGTGTGAGTTAGGACACGGGGCAGTGAGCACAGGGGGTGATGGGTGAACGGGACTGGGTGTGAGTTAGGACACGGGGCAGTGAGCACAGGGGGTGATGGGTGAACGGGACTTGGTGTGAGTTAGGACACGGGGCAGTGAGCACAGGGGGTGATGGGTGAACGGGACTTGGTGTGAGTTAGGACACAGGGCAGTGAGCACAGGGGGTGATGGGTGAACGGGACTTGGTGTGAGTTAGGACACGGGGCAGTGAGCACTGGGGGTGATGGGTGAATGGGACTGGGGTGCGAGTTAGGACACAGGGCAGTGAGCACAGGGAGTGATGGGTGAATGGGACTGGGTGCGAGTTAGGACACGGGGCAGTGAGCACAGGGGGTGATGGGTGAACGGGACTGGGTGCGAGTTAGGACACGGGGCAGTGAGCACAGGGGGTGAAGGGTGAACGGGACTGGGTGCGAGTTAGGACACGGGGCAGTGAGCACAGGGGGTGAAGGGTGAACGGGACTGGGTGCGTGTTAGGACACGGGGCAGTGAGCACAGGGGGTGAAGGGTGAACGGGACTGGGTGCGAGTTAGGACACGGGGCAGTGAGCACAGGGGGTGATGGGTGAACGGGACTGGGTGCGAGTTAGGACACAGGGCAGTGAGCACAGGGAGTGGAGTGATGGGTGAACGGGACTGGGTGCGAGTTAGGACACGGGGCAGTGAGCACAGGGGGTGATGGGTGAACGGGACTGGGTGTGAGTTAGGACACGGGGCAGTGAGCACAGGGGGTGATGGGTGAACAGGACTGGGTGCGAGTTAGGACACGGCAGTGAGCACAGGGAGTGATGGGTGAACGGGACTGGGTGTGAGTTAGGACACGGGGCAGTGAGCACAGTGGGTGATGGGTGAACGGTACTGGGTGTGAGTTAGGACACGGGGCAGTGAGCACAGGGGGTGATGGGTGAACGGGACTGGGTGTGAGTTAGGACACGGGGCAGTGAGCACAGGGGGTGATGGGTGAACGGGACTTGGTGTGAGTTAGGACACGGGGCAGTGAGCACAGGGGGTGATGGGTGAACGGGACTTGGTGTGAGTTAGGACACAGGGCAGTGAGCACAGGGGGTGATGGGTGAACGGGACTTGGTGTGAGTTAGGACACAGGGCAGTGAGCACAGGGGGTGATGGGTGAACGGGACTTGGTGTGAGTTAGGACACGGGGCAGTGAGCACAGGGGGTGATGGGTGAATGGGACTGGGTGCGAGTTAGGACACAGGGCAGTGAGCACAGGGAGTGATGGGTGAACGGGACTGGGTGCGAGTTAGGACACGGGGCAGTGAGCACAGGGGGTGATGGGTGAACGGGACTGGGTGCGAGTTAGGACACGGGGCAGTGAGCACAGGGGGTGATGGGTGAACGGGACTGGGTGGGAGTTAGGACACGGGGCAGTGAGCACAGGGGGTGAAGGGTGAACGGGGCTGGGTGTGAGTTAGGACACGGGGCAGTGAGCACAGGGGGTGAAGGGTGAACGGGACTGGGTGCGAGTTAGGACACGGGGCAGTGAGCACAGGGGGTGAAGGGTGAACGGGACTGGGTGTGAGTTAGGACACGGGGCAGTGAGCACAGGGGGTGATGGGTGAATGGGACTGGGTGCGAGTTAGGACACGGGGCAGTGAGCACAGTGGGTGATGGGTGAATGGGACTGGGTGCGAGTTAGGACACGGGGCAGTGAGCACAGGGGGTGATGGGTGAACGGGACTGGGTGAGAGTTAGGACACGGGGCAGTGAGCACAGGGGGTGATGGGTGAACGGGACTGTGTGCGAGTTAGGACACGGGGCAGTGAGCACAGGGGGTGAAGGGTGAACGGGACTGGGTGCGAGTTAGGACATGGGGCAGTGAGCACAGGGGGTGATGGGTGAACGGGACTGGGTGTGAGTTAGGACACGGGGCAGTGAGCACAGGGGGTGATGGGTGAACGGGACTGGGTGCGAGTTAGGACACGGGGCAGTGAGCACAGGGGGTGATGGGTGAACGGGACTCGGTGTGAGTTAGGACACGGGGCAGTGAGCACAGGGAGTGATGGGTGAATGGGACTCGGTGTGAGTTAGGACACGGGGCAGTGAGCACAGGGGTTGATGGGTGAACGGGACTGGGTGTGAGTTAGGACACGGGGCAGTGAGCACAGGGGGTGATGGGTGAACGGGACTCGGTGTGAGTTAGGACTCGGGGCAGTGAGCACAGGGGGTGATGGGTGAACGGGACTCGGTGTGAGTTAGCACACGGGGCAGTGAGCACAGGGGGTGATGGGTGAACGGGACTGGGTGTGAGTTAGGACACGGGGCAGTGAGCACAGGGGGTGATGGGTGAACAGGACTGGGTGCGAGTTAGGACACGGCAGTGAGCACAGGGAGTGATGGGTGAACGGGACTGGGTGTGAGTTAGGACACGGGGCAGTGAGCACAGTGGGTGATGGGTGAACGGTACTGGGTGTGAGTTAGGACACGGGGCAGTGAGCACAGGGGGTGATGGGTGAACGGGACTGGGTGTGAGTTAGGACACGGGGCAGTGAGCACAGGGGGTGATGGGTGAACGGGACTTGGTGTGAGTTAGGACACGGGGCAGTGAGCACAGGGGGTGATGGGTGAACGGGACTTGGTGTGAGTTAGGACACAGGGCAGTGAGCACAGGGGGTGATGGGTGAACGGGACTTGGTGTGAGTTAGGACACGGGGCAGTGAGCACTGGGGGTGATGGGTGAATGGGACTGGGTGCGAGTTAGGACACAGGGCAGTGAGCACAGGGAGTGATGGGTGAATGGGACTGGGTGCGAGTTAGGACACGGGGCAGTGAGCACAGGGGGTGATGGGTGAACGGGACTGGGTGCGAGTTAGGACACGGGGCAGTGAGCACAGGGGGTGAAGGGTGAACGGGACTGGGTGCGAGTTAGGACACGGGGCAGTGAGCACAGGGGGTGAAGGGTGAACGGGACTGGGTGCGTGTTAGGACACGGGGCAGTGAGCACAGGGGGTGAAGGGTGAACGGGACTGGGTGCGAGTTAGGACACGGGGCAGTGAGCACAGGGGGTGATGGGTGAACGGGACTGGGTGCGAGTTAGGACACAGGGCAGTGAGCACAGGGAGTGGAGTGATGGGTGAACGGGACTGGGTGCGAGTTAGGACACGGGGCAGTGAGCACAGGGGGTGATGGGTGAACGGGACTTGGTGTGAGTTAGGACACAGGGCAGTGAGCACAGGGGGTGATGGGTGAACGGGACTTGGTGTGAGTTAGGACACAGGGCAGTGAGTACAGGGGGTGATGGGTGAACGGGACTTGGTGTGAGTTAGGACACGGGGCAGTGAGCACAGGGGGTGATGGGTGAAAGGGACTGGGTGCGAGTTAGGACACAGGGCAGTGAGCACAGGGAGTGATGGGTGAACGGGACTGGGTGCGAGTTAGGACACGGGGCAGTGAGCACAGGGGGTGATGGGTGAATGGGACTGGGTGCGAGTTAGGACATGGGGCAGTGAGCACAGGGGGTGATGGGTGAACGGGACTGGGTGCGAGTTAGGACACGGGGCAGTGAGCACAGCGGGTGATGGGAGAACGGGACTGGGTGCGAGTTAGGACACGGGTCAGTGAGCACAGGGGGTGAAGGGTGAACGGGACTGGGTGCGAATTAGGACATGGGGCAGTGAGCACAGGGAGTGATGGGTGAATGGGACTGGGTGTGAGTTAGGGCACGGGGCAGTGAGCACGGGGGGTGAAGGGTGAACGGGACTTGGTGTGAGTTAGGACACGGGGCAGTGAGCACTGGGGGTGATGGGTGAATGGGACTGGGTGCGAGTTAGGACACAGGGCAGTGAGCACAGGGAGTGATGGGTGAATGGGACTGGGTGCGAGTTAGGACACGGGGCAGTGAGCACAGGGGGTGATGGGTGAACGGGACTGGGTGCGAGTTAGGACACGGGGCAGTGAGCACAGGGGGTGAAGGGTGAACGGGACTGGGTGCGAGTTAGGACACGGGGCAGTGAGCACAGGGGGTGAAGGGTGAACGGGACTGGGTGCGAGTTAGGACACGGGGCAGTGAGCACAGGGGGTGAAGGGTGAACGGGACTGGGTGTGAGTTAGGACACGGGGCAGTGAGCACAGGGGGTGATGGGTGAACGGGACTGGGTGTGAGTTAGGACACGGGGCAGTGAGCACAGGGGGTGATGGGTGAACAGGACTGGGTGCGAGTTAGGACACGGCAGTGAGCACAGGGAGTGATGGGTGAACGGGACTGGGTGTGAGTTAGGACACGGGGCAGTGAGCACAGTGGGTGATGGGTGAACGGTACTGGGTGTGAGTTAGGACACGGGGCAGTGAGCACAGGGGGTGATGGGTGAACGGGACTGGGTGTGAGTTAGGACACGGGGCAGTGAGCACAGGGGGTGATGGGTGAACGGGACTTGGTGTGAGTTAGGACACGGGGCAGTGAGCACAGGGGGTGATGGGTGAACGGGACTTGGTGTGAGTTAGGACACAGGGCAGTGAGCACAGGGGGTGATGGGTGAACGGGACTTGGTGTGAGTTAGGACACGGGGCAGTGAGCACAGGGGGTGATGGGTGAACGGGACTTGGTGTGAGTTAGGACACGGGGCAGTGAGCACTGGGGGTGATGGGTGAATGGGACTGGGTGCGAGTTAGGACACAGGGCAGTGAGCACAGGGAGTGATGGGTGAATGGGACTGGGTGCGAGTTAGGACACGGGGCAGTGAGCACAGGGGGTGATGGGTGAACGGGACTGGGTGCGAGTTAGGACACGGGGCAGTGAGCACAGGGGGTGAAGGGTGAACGGGACTGGGTGCGAGTTAGGACACGGGGCAGTGAGCACAGGGGGTGAAGGATGAACGGGACTGGGTGCGAGTTAGGACACGGGGCAGTGAGCACAGGGGGTGAAGGGTGAACGGGACTGGGTGCGAGTTAGGACACGGGGCAGTGAGCACAGGGGGTGATGGGTGAACGGGACTGGGTGCGAGTTAGGACACAGGGCAGTGAGCACAGGGAGTGATGGGTGAACGGGACTGGGTGCGAGTTAGGACACGGGGCAGTGAGCACAGCGGGTGATGGGTGAACGGGACTTGGTGTGAGTTAGGACACAGGGCAGTGAGCACAGGGGGTGATGGGTGAACGGGACTTGGTGTGAGTTAGGACACAGGGCAGTGAGCACAGGGGGTGATGGGTGAACGGGACTTGGTGTGTGTTAGGACACGGGGCAGTGAGCACAGGGGGTGATGGGTGAAAGGGACTGGGTGTGAGTTAGGACACAGGGCAGTGAGCACAGGGAGTGATGGGTGAACGGGACTGGGTGCGAGTTAGGACACGGGGCAGTGAGCACAGGGGGTGATGGGTGAACGGGACTGGGTGCGAGTTAGGACACGGGGCAGTGAGCACAGGGAGTGAAGGGTGAACGGGACTGGGTGCGAGTTAGGACACGGGGCAGTTAGCACAGGGGGTGAAGGGTGAACGGGACTGGGTGCGAGTTAGGACATGGGGCAGTGAGCACAGGGGGTGAAGGGTGAACGGGACTGGGTGTGAGTTAGGACACGGGGCAGTAAGCACAGGGGGTGATGGGTGAATGGGACTGGGTGCGAGTAAGGACACGGGGCAGTGAGCACAGGGGGTGATGGGTGAATGGGACTGGGTGCGATTTAGGACACGGGGCAGTGAGCACAGGGGGTGATGGGTGAACGGGACTGGGTGCGAGTTAGGACACGGGGCAGTGAGCACAGCGGGTGATGGGAGAACGGGACTGGGTGCGAGTTAGGACACGGGTCAGTGAGCACAGGGGGTGAAGGGTGAACGGGACTGGGTGCGAATTAGGACATGGGGCAGTGAGCACAGGGACTGATGGGTGAATGGGACTGGGTGTGAGTTAGGACACGGGGCAGTGAGCACGGGGGGTGAAGGGTGAACGGGACTGGGTGTGAGTTAGGACACGGGGCAGTGAGCACAGGGGGTGATGGGTGAACGGGACTGGGTGTGAGTTAGGACACGGGGCAGTGAGCACCGGGGGTGATGGGTGAACGGGACTCGGTGTGAGTTAGGACACGGGGCAGTGAGCACAGGGGGTGATGGGTGAACGGGACTGGGTGTGAGTTAGGACACGGGGCAGTGAGCACAGGGGGTGATGGGTGAACGGGACTGGGTGTGAGTTAGGACACGGGGCAGTGAGCACAGGGGGTGATGGGTGAACAGGACTGGGTGTGAGTTAGGACACGGGGCAGTGAGCACAGGGGGTGATGGGTGAACGGGACTCGGTGTGAGTTAGGACACGGGGCAGTGAGCACGGGGGTGATGGGTGAACGGGACTCGGTGTGAGTTAGGACACGGGGCAGTGAGCACAGGGGGTGATGGGTGAACAGGACTGGGTGCAAGTTAGGACACGGGGCAGTGAGCACAGGGGGTGATGGGTGAACAGGACTGGGTGCGAGTTAGGACACGGAGCAGTGAGCACAGGGGGTGATGGGTGAACGGGACTGGGTGCGAGTTAGGACACGGGGCAGTGAGCACAGGGGGTGATGGGTGAACGGGACTCGATGTGAGTTAGGACACGGGGCAGTGAGCACAGGGGGTGATGGGTGAATGGGACTGGGTGTGAGTTAGGACACGGGGCAGTGAGCACAGGGGGTGATGGGTGAACGGGACTCGATGTGAGTTAGGACACGGGGCAGTGAGCACAGGGGGCGATGGTTGAACGGGACTGGGTGCGTGTTAGGACACGGGGCAGCAGAGTTTTGGATGAGCTGAAGTTTACGGAGGGTGGAATGTGGGAGGCCGGCCCGGAGTGCGTTGGAATAGTCGAGTCTGGAGGTAAGAAAGGCATGGACGAGGGTTTCAGCAGCAGATTAGCTTAGGCAAGGGCGGAGACGGGCGATGTTACGGAGGTGGAAGTTGGCGGTCTTGATGATGGAGAGGATATATAGTCGGAGGCTCAGCTCGGGTCAAATACCACATCAAGGTTGTGAACGGTCAGGTTCAGCCTCAGGCAGTGATCAGGGAGAGGGCTGGAGTCGGTGGCCGGGGAACGGAGTTTGTGGCGGGACCGAAGACCATGGCTTCGGTCTTCCCGATATTTAGTTGGAGAAAATTTCTGTTCATTCAGTACTGGATACCGGACCAGCAGCGTGGCAACTCAGAGACAGTGTGGGTGGGGGGGTCAAGAGAGGTGGTGGTGAGGTAGAGCTAGGTGACGTCAGCGTGGAACCTGACCTCCAGTAATAATTATTGTGCACACTGTGTGCCCGTGTACTCCAGTAACAATTACTGAGCTGGTGCTATGGATGAATCAGTATTGTGAGGGAGTCTGTTGATTTTAGATGTTAGCTTTCCATTTTTAAATTACTAGATGTACGTTGTGCCTTGCTGGTCCCTTGTTGGTGCTTTTTGTTTGTTATTTTTGTTTGTCTATTTTCTGTTTCCCTCTCCTCCCCTCTCAGAGTCACTGCTTGTCGCTGTGGTACAGATGGTTCCTTTGTACCTCATCAAAGTCGGCATTATTCATGACTGAGCCGAGGCATTGGGTATCTGACATTGGGAATCATAGCGAAGACACCCTTACCCAGCACCTAACTATGCCCGTGTCCTAACTGAGTTGTACCTGACTGAGAGTGCTTGATCCTCATCCCTGCCTTTGTTATCTCCAGACTCGACCATTCCAACACTCTCCGGGCCGGCCTCCCACCTCCCACCCTCCGTAAACTTCAGCTCACCCCGAAACTCTGCTGTCTCGCATCCAATGTTCCCTGTAATTTTTTTTTGCACGCGGTCTCTTTAATTGGCTGCGCGGCCCATTTATGGTTTCTCCCTCGTAAAAGCCAGTGAGCGGCCTGCGCGGGACCTCCAGGCCGCTACGCAGCTGCGCGGCCACGGAGCTTAATGGGAACGTTGCCCGTGTCCTAACTCACACCGAGTCCTGTGCTCGCTGACCTGCACCGGCTCCCGGTCCGGCAACGCCTCGATTTTAAAGTTCTCATCCTTGTTTTCAAATCCCTCCTCATCCCCTCCCTATCACTGTAACCTCTTTTTTTTCAATTCCCTTTCATCCCAGATACCCAATTGATTCAGTTTTACATCCATGCCAGTTATCCAGGTTAAGACAAATTTTGCAAGATCAAATCTCACTTTCATTCTTTTAATCTCTAAATCAGGATGTAATTCCCTGAAAATTTCTCACTACGACAGGCTGTTCAATCAAGTGACAATCCGCTCAGTATCAAACGTTGCCAATTAGTTGGCATTTATAAAGCAAAGATGTAATTGTTCCTTTTCTGATATTTAGCTTTGTTGGGATATTGCCGAGTATTTCTTCTTAAAGGAGACGTTTCATCATTTTGTTATCTCCCCGACCCTCACTCCCCAATTTTCCCCTCTGAATGCACTTGGGCACAGTTCCTATGGTACCTCACCCAAGTAGCTGCACTTCATGTGTGAGACTCGACAGTAACTGTCAGTGAGCTATTTGACTAAGGGGGGAATCACAATGGAAACTGAGTATATTGCTCCCCGAATTCTACACAGGTGTGCACTTTCCAGCAGGGTCCACTGGGTTGTGGCAGAGAATTGGCGCACAAGCTCTTCTCCCCGGCCCTCCACCCACCAACTCCCACCCGCCCCCCGCCTTGGACATACAACAACAACAACTTGCGTTTATGTAGCACCTTTAACATAGTAAAACATCACAAGGTGCCTCACAAGAGTGTTTTGACAAACAGAATTTGACACCGAGCCACATAAGGAGATATTAGGGCAGGTGACCAAAAGCTTGGGCAAAAGAGGTAGGTTTTAAGGAGCGTCTTAAAGGAGAGAGAGGTGGAGAGGCAGAGAGGTTTAGAGAGGGAATTCCAGAGTTTAGGGCCTAGACAGCTGAATGGTGGAGCGATTATAATCGGGGATGCGCAAGAGGGCAGAATTGGAGGAGCGCAGAGATCTCGGGGGGTTGTGGGGCTGGAGGAAGTCTCAGAGATAGGATGGCGGGGGCGAGGCCATGGAGGGATTTGAAAACAAGGGCGAGAATTTTAAAATCGAGGCGTTGCCGGACTGGGAACCAATGTAGGTCAGCGAGCACAGGGGGTGATGGGTGAACGGGACTCAGTGCGAGTTAGGACACGGGGCAGCAGAGGTTTGGATGAAATAAGCCAATGAGTGGTCCCCGATAGCTGCTGCTGTCAAACAATGTGGAATTGATGGGGTATATTCTCCAACCAGAAGGCAAATGGTATGTTGGCCTTCGTAGCGAGAGGGTTTGAGTACAGGAACAAGGATGTCTTGCTGCAGTTGTACAGGGCCTTGGTGAGACCACATCTTGAGTATTGTGTGCAGTTTTGGTCGCCTTATTTGAGGAAGGATGTTTTTGCCATGGAAGGAGTTCAGCGAAGATTCACCAGGCTGATACCTGGGATGGCAGGAATGACATATGAGGAGAGATTGGGACGATTGGGCTTGTACTCGCTGGAGTTTAGAAGAATGAGAGGGGATCTCATTGAAACTTATAAAATTCTGACAGGACTGGACAGACTAGATGCAGGAAGGATGTTCCCGATGGTCGGGGAGTCCAGAACCAGGGGTCACAGTCTAAGGATAAGGGGTAGGCCATTTAGGACAGAAATGCGGAGGAATTTCTTCACCCAGAGAGTGGTGAACCTGTGGAATTCTCTACCACACAAGGCAGTGGAGGCTAATTCATTAAATATATTCAAGAAGGAGTTGGATATATTTCTTAAGGCTAAAGGGATCAAGGGATATGGGGAGAAAGCAGGGACAAGGTACTGAATTTGGATGATCAGCCATGATCGCATTGAATGGCGGAGCAGGCTCGAGGGGCCGAATGGCCGACTCCTGCTCCTATCTTCTATGTTTCTGTGTATCTAACCAACGGCAGAGCCAGAGGGGGTGGGATGGGTCATTGTGAGATCCCCTCCATTCTGCTGCCAGGAACCTCAGTCACCAGTCTTTGACCATGGAGTTTGGCTTGCTGGGGGGGGGGCGAAGTGTTTGCTTGACTTGGGGAGTGCCCGCTGTCTCTTTCTGCCTCTCACATTCAGGCCAGCTCAGAGCCAGAGTCGGTGAATCAGATCCACTGAGCTCTGGTTTGCACACACACCGGCAGCCCGCGCTATCTCTGCCTCTCAATGCATTGTATTCCAACAGGGACATAACTGGAGGAAAGTGAGAGATGGAACGGGGCGATCCACCGCGAAGAGTGTCAGTGATTGTGCGGCGTGAGCTGTTGCTGCTGATTCCTGACAATGGGCCAGGGATCAGGGAGAGTTGGGGGCTGTAGGAAGACAATTGCCCCAGCCCGGGGCTCCAGTTTTCGTGCTGCTGTTGGAGATGAGAACGGCTGGAAGAGAATGAACCCTCCCTCCTCCCCAGGACGCCAGTGCCCTCCCCGGCTGATTAATGGGCTGCCATTTAGTTATTTATTCACTACTTCAGATTGCAGGGAGCGATCGAAGCTTGCTAGAATTTAAATCGGTTTGAAGCGGATCCGGGCAGGGAGCTGGGATTTCAGACCCGCTCCTGATCCCAGCCGAGCGACACCAATCCTGGGGGAAAAACCGTGACTTTGACCCCCTCCAAAAAAACTATCTAATTCGGGGATAAAAATAGATTCATTTTAAAAAATCTGGAATAATCCTTTTCACATAATCCTTGTAAGTACACCTTTTTTTTAAAAAAAAAGTTTTATTTAACTTTGAATCAGCTTGTGTTGAAATATATAAAGTTTTTTTTGCCCATAAAAAAAAATCATTCGGATTATTTTGATTAGAATATTTTCTAAATAATCGATAAGTGAATCGTCCTAATAATTCACCTGAGTGTTAAAAATATTCATTGCATTTAGTCGGCTTCCAAATCTGTATCCGTGTCTTTTAATTGAATAATTAAAAATTCAGATTGGGGTTGAAATCTGGGTATTTATTTATATACTGATAAATTAAAAACTGATTGGCTGTAAACTGTAAATCGAGGGCGATTGATGCTGAACTTTCAGCACCTGGACAGCGACACCAGTCCTCGCCCAGCCTGAATTCCCCTCTCCTCCCTTTTAAATATATTTCGAGATATTAAGGGCATCAATCGGCTCCTTTTAAGTATCAGCCGAGTATCCAGTGGAGTTGGGTCCGCTCCGGGTCGGTGCAGCCCAGACACTGCTTTAATCAAGGTGCTCCGGCCGGCAGAGTCCAGCTTCAGCCCCGCACATGGAGCCGGTGAATTGTTCAGCCCTGGCCAGGGAAGGCGTGGGGCCCCCCAAGCACCTGTGGAGGCAACCCAGGACCCACATCAAGATCAAGCAGAGGTTCTACTCGGACAGCGAGAGGTACAACTTTCAGACCCTGGAGAACGGCGACAGACCCGGGCTGAAGAAACCACGCATGTCCTGGCCGACCTCTTTCCGCGGCCTCAGACGGTAAGCGGGGAACGGCGAGAGCTCCAAGGATGTGAAAAACATCCAAATGCAAAAAAAAAAGTTTCATCCCTTAAAAAAACAACACATTTTAGACGTGTGTGGGTGTGTGGGGTGTGTGTGAGTTGTGTGGGTGTGGGGGGGGGGGGGTGTGGGTCTGAGTGTGTAGGGGTGTGTGTGTGGGGTGTGGGTGTGGGGTGTGTGTGAGTCTGTGTATGGGTGGGTGTGTGGGGGGTGTCTGGGGATCTGTGTGTTCGTGGGTGTGGTGGTGTGGGGGGGGGTGTGGGTGTGTGTGTGGGGTGTGTGTGGGGTGGGGGTGTGTGGTGGTGTGTGTGTGTGGGGGGTGGGTGTGGGGTGTGGGTGTGGGTGTGGTGGTGTGTGTGTGTGTGGGGTGGGTGTGGGGTGTGGGGGTGGGGGTGGGGTGTGGGTGGGGTGTGGGGGTGTGTGTGGGGTGGGGGTGTGTGTGTGGGGGTGTGGGGGTGGGGGGGTGTGGGGGGGTGTGGGGGGGGTGGGTGTCACACACTCCATTATATAAGATAGACTAGGTATCCACCTTTATATTGGGAGTTAGCACTATATTACAAGGCTGAGCTGATAAACCAAGAGCTGGCCCTGTTATCCAGCCCCCTCGAGGGTTGCCAACCTGCAGCATCCTCCTACAGCTCAATTTACCTTTGCTAACATTTACCGCTGTCAATGAGGCTCAACAGGGGAGCTAGAGCGATTTATGACATTGTGGAACTGGCTTTGGGTCATATCAGGGCTTAATGGATACTGTGGTTTTGTCACTCTCTACCTATCTAAACATATGTCAGTAATAGCGGGAGTGATGCATAAATACTCCATGGCGTACAACGGACCTCCGGTGCTGTGGACCGGGGGAGGACAGCAGGAAAAGATTGAATAGTGGAGATGTGAAGATAGCACTGACCATCTTCGGGGATCAGAGACCTTCCGTCAGGAGATTCAATGGGTGGGTAGAGTCCATGATAGGGTAAAGTATCCATGGGCTGTAGGAGGAGATTAAATAGGTGGGTAGAGTCCATGATAGGGGAGAGTGTACATGGGCTGTAGGAGGGGATTAAATGGGTGGGTAGAGTCCATGATAGGGGAGAGTGTACATGGGCTGTAGGAGGGGATTAAATGGGTGGGTAGAGTCCATGATAGGGGGTAGAGTGTCCATGGGCTGTGGGAGGAGATTAAATGGGTGGGTAGAGTCCATGATAGGGGAGAGTATACATGGGCTGTGGGAGGAGATTAAATGGGTGGGTAGAGTCCATGATAGGGTAGTGTGTACATGGGCCGTGGGAGGAGATTAAATGGGTGGGTAGAGTCCATGATAGCGGAGAGTATACATGGGCTGTGGGAGATTAAATGGGTGGATGGAGTCCATGATAGGGGAGAGTGTACATGGGCTGTGGGAGGAGATTAAATGGGTGGGTAGAGTCCATGATAGGGGAGAGTGTACATGGGCTGTGGGAGGAGATTAAATGGGTGGGTAGAGTCCATGATAGTGGAGAGTGTACATGGGCTGTGGGAGGAGATTAAATGGGTGGGTAGAGTCCATGATAGGGGAGAGTGTACATGGGCTGTGGGAGGAGATTAAATGGGTGGGTAGGGTCTATGATAGGGGAGAGTGTACATTGGCTGTGGGTGGAGATTAAATGAGTGTGGAGAGTGTACATGGGCTGTAGGAGAAGATTAAATGGGTGGATGGAGTAGGTTTGATGATATGAAAGGCTTTTTCTTGAATCTTATTTTCTTGCATTTAGTTATTCAAGATCAAGAACTCCTTTAAGATACATCATCTTTCAAGGTTAACTTGGGAGTGTGAGGGGGTGAAAGGTTCAGCAGCACTGCCATTGAAAGAGCTGGAATTTCAGTGATGAGGATGGTTTGGAGCCATTTTGATCTGTATCACCGCGTAGAAAGTGGGAGAAAAAGAAGCGATTAAATTGATGGCAGATTGTGGCACTGGTTCCATGTTACATTATCACAATTGCAAGACGCCAGTGTTCCTAATAATTCCTCTGCCAGCCTGCTGCTATTTGGTTTGTTTCAAGCTGCTTTTGTTGTTGAAAGATACGGGAATAAAATAAGTGGGAATGAAGCACTGGCTGAAAGCTCCGACTGAATCTGGTCGCACTGTCCCACAGTGCTCGGGAAATATATTGAAATTCTCCCTGACATTCACTTTGTTTTGTATTTAAATGTTTCCCAAGCTGGGGTCTGATTGATTGATTGTGCAGCTTAGTTTTATAAATGTTGCGTTTTCAATTCCTCCCGTCTCCCCCACAAGTGAAAACATCTTCTCTACGTCTACCTTATCGAACCTCTTCATGATAAATAGCCTTCAAAAGGGAATTGGATAAATACTTGGCGGAGAAAAAGATTGCAGGGATACGGGGAAAGAGCGGGGGAGTGGGACTGACTGGATTGCTCTTCGAAAGAGCCAGCGCAGACTCGATGGGCCGAATGGTCTCCTTCTGTGCTGCGCGATTCTGTGATTCTATCATTTTAAAGCCCTCTATTCAGTCACCCCTCAGCCTTCTCTTTTCTAGAGAAAAGAGCCCCAGCCTGTTCCACCTTTTCTGATAAAAGTACATCCTTTCAGTTCTGGTATCATTCTTGTGAATCCTTTTTTGCACCTTCTCCAGCGCCTCTGTATCCTTTTTGTAATATGGAGACCAGAACTGTGCACAGTACTGATGCAACAACACAAAAACTGGCCCACTTTCTATGAATGGGTGGCACATTAATTCAGCACCTGGAGAAGCATTAACCCAGTGCCTTCTGAGTGTAATGGTGGCGATGTGCGCTATGCCAGTACTGAGCATTAGTCTTCTTTATTATGAAGAAGGTGAGGGGCTGAGGCCAATCGTGCAGGATTCCACCAACCCTGAACAGGATGGAAGACAAGATCAGATAGATCGACAGGTTGCGAGGTCATGCGAAATGATGATGAGCTTTAAAAGGAGAGAGCGGGAAAGTGGAGTTGAGGCCAAGATTGGATCAGCCATGATCTTATTGAATGGCGGAGCAGGCTCGAGGGGCCGACTGGCCGACTCCTGCTCCTTATGTTCTTAAAAGCCAATTGTCACCTCGAAATCCCATTCAGCCTCACATCTACACCATTCAGTGAAAGGTTGGTCAATCTATGGAACAGACTCCTCAGGGAGACGGTGGAAGCAGTTAGTGTTGATTCATTCAAATGCAAAATAGATAGATTTCTTTCAGAAAATAACATTTTGGGACCCAGTATCTGAGTAATTTGCGAGGTGACGTGTGGTGAGTGCAGCGAGCTCGGGAGGAACAGGGGACTTTGGGCCTCTGGTTCCCAAAGCTCTCCACCACTGGGGGTTTTCCTCGCCTCGTGTCTGGGTCGGTTGTAGACTCATTGATAGAGATTGATTGCTGTGACTGGTCAACAACTCCATTATCATTTCATCGTGTGACTCCCAGGATGGTAGAAGGCGAGCTAGGTGGACCCTGGTCACTTTTGTCCAGCTATTCCGATGTTCTATTAAAGAAGAAAGAAAGACTTAGAATCATAGAATGGTTACAGCACTTGCATTTCCACAGCATCTTTCATGACCTCAGGATGTCCCAAAGTGCTTTACACCCAATGAAGTACATTTGAAGCATAGTCACTGTTGCAATGTAGCAGTCAATTTGCACACAGAAGCTCCCACAAACACCAATGAGATACATGACAATCAGCAGTATTTTAGTGATGTTGGTTGAGGGATAAACATTGCCCCAGGACACCGGGGAGAACTCCCCTGCTTTTCTTCCTATTGTGGCCGTGGGATCTTTTACGTCCACCTGAGAGGGCAGACGGGGCTTCGGTTTAACGTCTCATCTGAAAGACGGCACCTCCGACAGTGCTGCACTCCCTCAGCACTGCACTGGGAGTGTCAGCCTGGATTATGTGCTCAAGTCTCTGGAGTGGGGCTCGAACCCACAACCTCCTGATTCAGAGGGAAGAGAGTGACGTAGGAAAACTACTAGGCTCTTGGCCTAAGCGTTAAACAAAGCTTTAATCGACTGTTTTACAACATGGAGGTCTAGTTGTGTCCTTCACTAGTTCCTGTTAAGAATGTCCTGCGCAAGCTGGGCCCGTGCCTGAGTATTTATACTCTCCCTGGACAGCGCCACCCGCAGGCCGCTCAGTATTATTTCATAAGTCTTTCTTTCATGAATGACTGATTCATGTCAGAGAGTGCTGCCCACTGAGCCACAGCTGACACTCAAGTAGCACTTGCTTAAACTTTTTCATCCTTACCTCCCGCAGACTGAGAGAGTGACGTTTGGGAAAGAATGAGTTTGAGTACGAGACGGTGTGATGAGTCCTGATTTTAACAGGCTGAGGATACAGGGCGGAGGAAGCTTGTGTAGGACGGGTTATTTGGAGCCTTGGAGGGACAAGAGAGGAAAGTTAAGAGGATTTATCTGATTTGTGAATCAGAGCTATTGAATCGAGGGTTCAGAGTTGTGACCTCACTCTAGCGTACTCAAATTAGCAAACTGTGGCCTCTCTAGTGTAATGACCCACCCCGGCCCACTCGCTGCAATTACTGTAATTACAGTTATGCAAATAGGATTCAGGTAGGATGAGCAGAAATAAATTAAACTGACATTTGGAGGTAAGAGCTGTGGAAAATCAAAGGGACAAAATGCAATGTGTATTATTTTAATGTAAGGAATACAGTTTGTGGGAGAATCTTGTTTATATGTCGTCGATGTAACATAGAATTATATAGAACTTACAGCACAGAAACAGGCCATTCGGTCCGCGCCGGTGTTTATGCTCCACACCAGCCTCCTCCCTCCTCTACTTCATCTCATCCCCTCAGCATATCCTTCTGTTCCTTTCTCCCTCATGTGCTTATCCAGCTTCCCATTAAATACACCTATGTTGTTGGCCTCAACCATTCCCTGTGGTAGCGAGTTTTTCCTGAATTTTTTATTGGATTTATTAGTGACTATCTTTTAGTTTTGGTCAACCCCACAAGTGGAAATATTTTCTCTACCTCTACCCTATTGTCATGAATCTTATCATGACTCATGAAGTAACACTGGGCGGCCAGCTGGTGGCGCCGTCCAAGGAGTATAAATACTCGGGCGTGGGCCCAGCTTGCTCAGGACGTTTCTGTAACCAGGAACTAGTGATGTAACTAGAATCTCATGGTGTGAAACAGTTGATTAAAGCCTTGTTTTATACTCAAACCAAGCTCTCGGTAGTCTTTTTACATCACCTATCAAACCTTTTTATAATCTTACAGACCTCGATCAGGTCACCTCTCCTTTCTAGAGATAACATCATTCAAGTTCCTGCCTGAGAAACCCAGCTGATTTTCAGTGCAGCCCCCAGCTAACTCAGAGCAACGACATTCTCTGGGTTCCATTGCTTTCCTTCCCACTCCTCGATGTGGACTATGTGCAGCTGGAGAAACACGGAGGTTTACAGCACAGAAGGAGGCCATTCGGCCCATCGTGCTTATGCCGGCTCTTTGAAAGAGCTCTCCAATTAGTCCCACTCCCCCCTGCTCTTTCCCCAGAGCCCCGCACATTTCTCCCCTTCAAGTATTTCTCCAATTCCCTTTTGAAAGTTACTATTGAATCTGCTTCCACCGCCCTTTCAGGCAGCGCGTTCCAGATCACAACAACTCGCTGCGTAAAAACATTCTCCTCATCTCCCCCTCTGGTTCTTTTGCCAATTATCTTAAATCTGTGTCCTCTGGTTATGGTCAATGGAAACAGTTTCTCCTTATTTACTCTATCAAAACCCTTCATAATTTTGGACACCTTAAGTAAATCTCCCCTTAACCTTCTCTGCTCTAAGGAGAACAACCCCAGCTTCTCCAGTCTCTCCACATAACTGATGTCCCTCATCCCTGGGACCATTCTAGTAAATCTCCTCTGCACCCTCTCCAAGGTTTTGACATTATTCCTAAAGTGCGGTGCCCAGAATTGGACACAATATTCCAGCTGGGGACCAACCTGTGATTTATAAAGGATGAAACTGAAACAAAATTCTACTTGTGTTTGACCATCTGTGGTCATAAGGAAACAGCCAGGATTCTGCAGTTAACTGCAAACAGGATGCAGTAACGGCGTGTGACGGTGTTACAATACGGTGCGAGTAAGGAAGGATCCTGATAACCTCAGCATGCTGTCGGGTGTATACAAGATGTTTGCACTCATAAAACAAATTAAGGAGGCACCATTTAGCAAACCTTTTTTTCATTTTGTTTTATTTGCAAGTACGCCATAATTAATCTCACCCCACCAAATCAATCATCAGTGCTTGACTAGCCTTAGACCGCCTGGGCTCAGTCCCAGATGGTGCGTTTACCCACAGGGAAAGACTGAATTTAATTTTATTTATTTGCTTCAAACTTGATTTTTACACTTGGGAATCCGAAGGGAACAAGGGAATGTTCTCCTGGGGTTAATTTCATCGAATTTCTGTTCAAACTACTGCCTTGGACAACGACAATTTGTATTTAGACAGCCCCTATAATGCAGTAAATCATCCCAAGGCACTTCACAGGAGCATTAGCAAAGAACATTTGGCACTGAGCCACATGAGGAGATATTAGGCCAGGTGACCAAAAGCTTGGTCAAAGAGATGGGTTTTAAGGAGCATTTGAAAGGAGGAGAGAGAGGCGGAGAGGTTTAGGGAGGGAATTCCAGAGCTCGGGACCCAGGCAGCTGAAGGCACGGCCGCCAATGGTGGAGCGATGGAAATCGGGGGATGCGCAAGAGGCCAGAAATGGCGGAGTGCTATGGAAGTAGGCGGTCTTGGTGATGGAGCAGATACAGAATCGGAAGCTCAGCTGTGGGTCAAATAGGGCGCCAAGGTTGCTGAGCATTGGTGGTGCGGGGGTAGAATTCTCGCCTGCCATGCGGGAGACCCGGGTTCGATGCCCAGCTTCCCATGCAGAGCTAAACTTCTTAGGGCACAGTACCAATCAAGAAATTAGAAGTGTATGTAACAAGGGCAATACGGTAATCACGGGGGACGTTAATCTACATATTGACTGGGCAAATCAAATTACCACTAATGGTGTGGAGGATGAATTCTTGGAATGCATGCGTGATGGTTTCCTGGATCAGTATGTGGAGGAACCAACCAGGGAACAGGCTATTCTGGATCTGGTACTGTGTAATGAGAGAGGGCTAATCAATAATCTTGTGATAAAGGGGCCTTTAGGGACAAGTGACCATAATATGATTGAATTTTATATTAAGTTTGAGAGTGATGTAGTTCAATCTGAAACTAAGGTCTTCAATCTAAACAGAGGAAACTACAAGGGTATGAGGGGCAAGTTGGCCATGGTAGATTGGGAGACTACACTAAAAGGTATGAAGGTGGACATACAATGGCTAACATTCAAGGAAATAATGCATCATTTGAAACAAACATATATTCCTCTAGGGCATAAAAACCCAAAAGGAAAAGTCATTCAACCATGGCTAACAAAAGAAATTAAAACTAGTATTTAGTCAAAGGAGGAAGCTTATAAAGTTGCCAGAAAAAGCAGTCAGCCTGAGGATTGGGATCTTTTTAGAAATCAGCAAAGGGGGACCAAGAAATTGATAAAGAAAGGGAAAATGGAATATGAGCACAAACTAGCCAAAAATATAAAAACGGAATGTAAAAGCTTTTATAGGTATGTGAAAAGGAAAAGACTGGCGAAGGTAAATGTAGGTCCTTTACAGTCAGAGACGGGAGAATTTATAATGGGGAATGAGGAAATGGCTGAGAAATTAAATAAATACTTTGTTTCTGTCTTCATGGAGGAAGACACAAAAAACCTCCCAGAAATACGAGAAAACCAAGGGTGTGGCGAGAATGAGGAACTTAAAGAAATTATTATTAGTAAAAAAACAGTACTAGCAAAATTAATGGGACTAAAAGTCAATAAATCCCAAGGACCGGATGACCTACATCCTAGGGTTTTGAAAGAGGTGGTCATTGGGATAGTGGACAAATTGGTTATCATCTTCCAAAATTCTATAGATTCTGGAACGGTTCCTGCAGATTGGAGGATAGCAAATGTAACCCCGCTATTTAAGAAAGGAGGGAGAGAGAAAACGGGGAACTACAGACCTGTTAGCCTCACATCAGTAGTTGGGAAAATGCTGGAATCTATTATAAAGGATGCAATAACTGGGCACTTAGAAACTAATAGTAAGATTGGGCAGAGTCAACATGGATTTATGAAAGGGAAATCCTGTTTAACAAACCTATTGGAGTTCTTTGAGGATGTGGAATTGGGAGTAATATACTAGCATGGATTGAGAATTGGTTAACAGACAGAAAACAAAGAGTAGGAATAAACGGGTCTTTTTCAGGATGGCAGGCTGTGACTAGTGGGGTACCGCAAGGATCGGTACTTGGGCCCCAGCTATTCACAATCTATAGCAATGATTTGGATGAGGGGACTAAATGTAACATTTCCAAATTTGCTGATGATACAAAGCTAGGTGGCAGTGTCAGTTGCGAAGAGGCTTCAATGGGATCTCGACAGGCTCAGTGAATGGGCGAGAACATGGCAGATGGAATATAATGTGGATAAATGTGAAGTTATCCACTTTGGTAGAAAAAACAGAAAAGCAGAGTATTCCCTAAATGATGAAAGATTGAGGAATGCAGATGCTCAAAGGGACCTGGGTGTCTTTGTACATGAGTCACTGAAAGTGAATGTGCAGGTGCAGCAAGCCATTAGGAAGGCAAATGGTATGCTGGCCTTCATTACAAGAGGATTTGAGTACAGGAGTAAAGAAGTCTTACTCCAATTATATAGGGCTTTGGTGAGACCACACCTGGAGTACTGTGTATAATTTTGGTGGTCTTACCTAAGGAAGGATATACTTGCCATAGAGGGAGTGCAACGAAAGTTCACGAGATTGATTCCTGGGATGGCGGGACTGTCGTATGAGAAGAGATTGAGTAAACTAGGCCTGTATTCTCTTGAATTCAGAAGAATGAGAGGGGATCTTATTGAAGCATACAAAGTTATTACAGGGCTCGATAGGGTGGATGCTGGAAGACTGTTTCCCTTGGCTGGGGAGTTTAGAACCAGGGGCCACAGCCTCAAGATAAAGGGTAGGCCATTCAGGACTGAGATGAGAAGAAATTTCTTCACACAGAGGGTGGTGAATCTTTGGAATTCTCTACCCCAGAGGGCTGTGGAGGCTCAGTCATTGGTTATATTCAAAACAGAAGTCGATAGATTTCTGACCAGTAAGGACATCAAGGGATATGGCGATCGGGCCGGTGAATGGAGTCGAGGTAGAAGATCAGCCATGATCTCATTGAATGGCAGAGCAGGCTCGAAGGGCCGAACGGCCGACTCCTGCTCCTATTTCTTATGTTCTTATGTGCAAACAGTCTGGTTCAGCCTCAGACAGTGGCCAGGGAGAGGGATGGAGTTAGTTAGGACGGAGTTGTGGACAGTATCACAAGGTACTCACCGAGGGGTCTGACTGTCTCTTAGTACACTGATTGTGTGTTACATATTGGAGTTAATCTCTCCTCAGTTTATTTAGTGCATTGGCAAATCACAACAACTTCACTGAGTGCATGTTCAGTGTGATTGGATGTAATACAACTAATGCATAGGTGAGAGGACAATTAACGCACCTACAATGCCATGGGTATGGTAGCGTAGTGGTTATGTTACGGAATTAGTAATCCAGAGGCCTGGACTAGTGATCATGAGCTCAAATCCCACCATGGCAGGTGGGAAATTTAAATTCAGTTAATTAAATAAATCTGGAATAAAAAGCTAGCACTAGTGGTTACCGTGAAACTACTGGATTATCATAAAACCCATCTGGGTCACTAATGTCCTTTAGAGAAGGAAACCTGCCGTCCTTACCAAGTCTGGGCCTATATATGACTCCAGACCCACAGCAATGTGGTTGACTCCTAACTGCCTTCTGAAATGGCCCAGCGAGCCACTCATTTGTATCAAAGGGCATTTAGGGATGGGCAATAAATGCTAACAATGCCCACACCCTGTGAATGAATAAAAAAAACTTAAATTGTTAATTAATTGGGCAATTACGTGTCAGCTGTGGCTCAGTGGGTAGCACTCTCACCTCTGAGTCAGAAGTTTTGTGGGTTCAAGTCCCACTCCTCAGACTTGATCACAAAAATCCACTCCCAGTGCAGTACTGAGAGAGCGCTGCACTGTCGGAGGTGCCGTCTTTCAGATGAAACATTAAACCAAGGCCCCGTCTGCCCTCTCAGGTGCACGTAAAAGATCCCATGGCCACTATTTCAAAGAAGAGCAGGGGAATATCACTAAAAACAGATTATCTGGTCATTATCACATTGCTGTTTGTGGGAGCTTGCTGTGTACAAATTGTCTGCCGTGTTTCCTACACTACAACAGTGACCCCACTTCAAAAAGTACAGGAAACTTTTTTTTATCCGGCACCGACGGGACCGACGTGGTGCCGGTTCATCATCAATTCCGGATAACCGAAAGCTATAGTAAAAGATACGGAGCTGAGAGCTCTGTATAAAGCAACAAACCCTGTTGCTTAGCAACAGGTTCAGAACAATGGCCATAAGTTCCAAGCGTCTCTGTAGCTTAGCAACAGCTGCAGCCACACCCTTGCACAGCAACAGATCAAGGAAGGCAAGTAATAAAACTTACCTGAACCTACTCCTGAATTTTGCCGGTTAACCGAGATTTCTGGTTATTTAGGTGCTGGTAAATCAAAAGTTTCCTGTAGTACTTCATTGGTTGTAAAGCGCTTTGGGACGTCCGGTGGCCGTGAAATGCAAATCTTTCTTTTTTAATGAGTTCACTCCTGCAAAGGTCAACTAATTCTTCTGTATATTGTTCATGCCTGTAGTGATTTTTGTTCTGATAGGTCTGGGTTAAAAGTGTTGGGATATCTGATGTAGCTAGAATTCCTTGCGCTAGCTCAAGCCCAGAAAACCAGGCATTTTACATTTTTCTTGTGTAAGATGGAGACCCGCGGTGAAATAACTATTTGCAGGACTGGTCCTTTCTCTCCTTTTCACGTCGCTTACACCACTCACCGAATCATGAGGCACATTCCTGAACGTGTGAGGGTGATAATTGTGCTTTAGGCAGCCGTTCACTGGGATCTCAATGAAGTGTTTAAACTGAAAAGGTGGCTTCTTTCCCGCCATCTCCCGAGCCTCACGCTCAAGGTGGGGGTGGGAACGCTTTGGCCCCGACTTCGACCCCTGCACCTCCCCCACCACCCTCCGATTCCCGCCCCGAGTTAAAATCGGGGCTCGATCGACAAATAAACACTAGGGTGAGTTGATATGCACAAACCCAGCAAGAGCCTGCAGACATTGTGGCACCTGTACCTCTGTCGCTGCAAGATTTCTGAATCGCTATGTTTGTATCTTTGCACTGTTCCTTCCAAGTGCGACAGAAATTTTAATTTGACAATACGACTTAGCAGAGAAGTCAATAACCAGGGGGAATAGATTTAAAGTAACTGGTAGAAGGATTAGAGGGGAGTTGAGGAGAACTTTTTCACCCAGAGGGTGGCGGGGGTCTGGAACTCACTGCCTGAAAGGGTGGTAGAGGCAGAAACCCTCAACGCACTTAAAAAGTACTTGGATATGCACTTGAAGTGCCGTAACCTACAGGGCTACGGACCGAGAGCTGGAAAGTGGGATTAGGCTGGAGAGCTGTTTTGCGGCCGGCACAGACACGATGGGCTGAATGGCCTCCTTCTGTGCCGTAAATTTCTATGATTCTATGACAAAAGGTAGCGGCAAAGATCCGTGGGGTTTTAATTTAGAAATAGTTGGTTCTTTTCAGTTGCTTTCTTTATATTTTTGTAATTGCCTTCTGAGTCACTGGTTATTATCCAAGGTTTTCACCAGGTATTCTTTCTGTTCTGCGCTGACTCACACTTTCTCTGCAGAGCGCTGTAAGAGGATAGAGGGCCCTGACTACAGGGTACAGAGAGAGTGTTGTCAAGAAATCTTCAGTGCCATAGCATCTGCAAACCTAAGCTAGCGGTGAGACACACACTGGGAATTGTTTATCTTTTGCTGTGAATCTTTGTTCTCCTCAAGGTGAGGGATATAAAAGCTCAGACTAGAACATTTCCATTCCATGCACCCAGTGTCAGACAGTCCCAGGGCAGGTACAGCACGGGTTAGATACAGAGTAAAGCTCCCTCTACACTGTCCCATCAAACACTCCCAGGGCAGGTACAGCATGGGTTAGATACAGAGTAAAGCTCCCTCTACACTGTCCCATCAAACACTCCCAGGGCAGGTACAGCACGGGTTAGATACAGAGTAAAGCTCCCTCTACACTGTCCCATCAAACACTCCCAGGGCAGGTACAGCATGGGTTAGATACAGAGTAAAGCTCCCTCTACACTGTCCCATCAAACACTCCCAGGACAGGTACAGCACGGGTTCGATACAGAGTAAAGTTCCCTCTACACTGTCCCATCAAACACTCCCAGGGCAGGTACAGCACGGGTTAGATACAGAGTAAAGCTCCCTCTACACTGCCCCATCAGACACTCCCAGGGCAGGTACAGCATTGGTTAGATACAGAGTAAAGCTCCCTCTACACTGCCCCATCAGACGCTCCCAGGGAAGGTACAGCATGGGTTAGATACAGAGTAAAACTCGCTCTACACTGTCCCATCAAACACTGCCAGGGCAGGTACAGCACAGGTTAGATACAGAGTAAAGCTCGCCCTACACTGTCCCATCAGACACTCCCAGGGCAGGTACAGCACGGGTTACATACAGAGTAAAGCTCCCTCTACACCATCCCATCAAACACTCCTAGGGCAGGTACAGCATTGGTTAGATACAGAGTAAAGCTCCCTCTACACTGCCCCATCAGACACTCCCAGGGCAGGTACAGCACGGGTTAGATACAGAGTAAAGCTCCCTCTACACTGACCCATCGAACACTCCCAGGGCAGGTACAGCACAGGTTAGATATAGAGTAAAGCTCCCATCAAACATTCCCAGGGCAGATACAGCATGGTTTCGATACAGAGTAAAGCACCCTCTACACCGTCCCATCAAACACTCCCAGGGTAGCTACAGCACGGGTTAGATACAGAGTAAATCTCCCTCTACACTGTCCCATCAAACACTCCCAGGGCAGGTACAGCACGAGTTAGATACAGAGTAAAGCTCCCTCTACACTCTCCCATCAAACACTCCCTGGGCATGTACAGCACAGGTTAGATACAGAGTAAAGCTCCCATCAAACACTCCCAGGGCAGGTACAGCACGAGTTAGATACAGAGTAAAGCTCCCTCTACACTGTCCCATCAAACACTCCCAGGGCAGGTACAGCACGGGTTAGATACAGAGTAAAGCTCCCTCTACACTGTCCCATCAAACACTCCCAGGGCAGGTACAGCACGGGTTAGATACAGAGTAAAGCTCCCTCTACACTATCCCATCAAACACTCCCAGGGCAGGTACAGCACGGGTTAGATACAGAGTAAAGCTCCCTCTATACTGTCCCATCAAACACTCCCAGGGCAGGTACAGCACGGGTTAGATACAGAGTAAAGCTCCCTCTACACTGTCCCATCAAACACTCCCAGGGCAGGTACAGCACGGGTTAGATACAGAGTAAAGCTCCCTCTACACAGTCCCATCAAACACTCCCAGGGCAGGTACAGCACGGGTTAGATACAGAGTAAAGCTCCCTCTACACTATCCCATCAAACACTCCCAGGGCAGGTACAGCACGGGTTAGATACAGAGTAAAGCTCCCTCTATACTGTCCCATCAAACACTCCCAGGGCAGGTACAGCACGGGGTTAGATACAGAGTAAAGCTCCCTCTACACTGTCCCATCAAACACTCCCAGGGCAGGTACAGCACGGGTTAGATACAGAGTAAAGCTCCCTCTACACAGTCCCATCAAACACTCCCAGGGCAGGTACAGCACGGGTTAGATACAGAGTAAAGCTCCCCACTGTCCCGTCAAACACTCCCAGGGCAGGTACAGCACGGGGTTAGATACAGAGTAAAGCTCCCTCTACACTGTCCCATCAAACACTCCCAGAGCAGGTACTGCACGGGGTTAGATACAGAGTAAAGCTCCCTCTACACTGTCCCGTCAAACACTCCCAGGGCAGGTACAGCACGGGGTTAGATACAGAGTAAAGCTCCCTCTACACTGTCCCGTCAAACACTCCCAGGGCAGGTACAGCACGGGGTTAGATACAGAGTAAAGCTCCCTCTACACTGTCCCATCAAACACTCCCAGGGCAGGTACAGCACGGGTTAGATACAGAGTAAAGCTCCGTCTACACTGTCCTATCAAACACTCCCAGGGCAGGTACAGCACGGGTTAGATACAGAGTAAAGCTCCCTCTACACTATCCCATCAAACACTCCCAGGGCAGGTACAGCACGGGTTAGATACAGAGTAAAGCTCCCTCTACACTGTCCCATCAAACACTCCCAGGGCAGGTACAGCACGGGTTAGATACAGAGTAAAGCTCCCTCTACACTGTCCCATCAAACACTCCCTGGGCAGGTACAGCACGGGTTAGATACAGAGTAAAGCTCCCTCTACACTGTCCCATCAAACACTCCCTGGGCAGGTACCTCCCAAACCCGTAACCTCCACTACCCAGAAGGAGAAGGGTTACAGGCGCACGTGGGAGCACCTTCAGTACACGGACTGCAGTGGTTCAAGAAGAAGACCCACCAGCACCTTCCCAAGGGGCAACTAGGTATTGGCAATAAATGCCGGCCTTGCCAGTGACGCCCATAGAGTGAGAATAATAAAATCAAAACACGGAGTAAAACTCCTCCTACACTACCGTAGGGGTACCTTGGTAGATACTCAACAAACCCAAGATCGCAGCTTCAGGGTTAATGGAGTGCTTCTTCACCAATGGGCTCCCAGGCTGCTCGTTTGATCTGTGGAGAGCAAATTTGGAAATTTATTTCAGCAGGATTTAAGTTGCCATCACAACTGCTGCATTGAAGCCCAACTTTGGGATCTGATCCCAGGGATGCTGGCAGAGTTGCTAATTGGGGTACGGCTGTGTGATGCTATCATTGAGCGGGAGAAGGTAGTTGTCAATGTTTTGACCACAAGTAACTTTGAATGAAATGTTTTTTTTGTATTCATGCATGGAATGTGGGTGTCGCTGGCAAGGCCAGCATTTATCGAGAAGGTGATATACTTTGTGGCTGTTTGGCACAACCGAGTAGTTTACTTAACCATTTTCTTGACAATCTGGTAGGTACATGGTCACCATCACTGACTGCTAGCTTTTTTATTATTTAATTCACTGAATTTAAATTCCCCAGCTGTCGTGGTGGGAATTGAACTCGCGTCTCCGGATCATTAGTCCCGGTCTCTGGATTACTAGTCCAGTAAACATAGAAGACAGGAACAGGAGTAGGCCATTCGGCCCTTCGAGCCTGCTCCGCCATTCAATGCGATCATGGCTGATCATCCAAATTCAGTACCCTGTCCCTGCCTTCTCCCCATATCCCTTGATCCCTTTAGCCTTAAGAAATATATCCAACTCCTTCTTGAATATATTTAATGAATTGGCCTCAACTGTCTTCTGTGGTAGAGAATTCCACAGGTTCACCACTCTCTGGGTGAAGAAATTCCTCCTCATTTCTGTCCTAAATGGCCTACCCCTTATCCGTAGACTGTGACCCCTGGTTCTGGACTCCCCGACCATCGGGAACATCCTTCCTGCATCTAGTCTGTCCAGTCCTATTAGAATTTTATAATTTTCGATGAGATCCCCTCTCATTCTTCTAAACTCCAGCGAGTATAAGCCCAATCAACCCAATTTCTCCTCATGTGTCATTCCTGCCATCCCAGGTATCAGCCTGGTGAATCTTCGCTGCACTCCCTCCATGGCAAGAACATCCTTCCTCAGATAAGGCGACCAAAACTGCACACAATGCTCAAGGTGCGGTCTCACCAAGGCCCTGTACAACTGCAGCAAGACATCCTTGTTACTGTACTCAAAAGGGGGTAGGTTTGAGGGAGATGAGGAGCTCCCGGGTGGGGAAAGAACGAGTTAGCGTAGCAGAAGGTGTGATGAGTGTTGAGCCCCGATTTTAACCTAACCCGCCCAGGGGTAATGGGGCAGGTTGAAGCCAGGTGGCCATTGGACTTCAATGAAGCGTAACATTGGGCAGGGAGTAAAACCGGCATCTCGCTCGAACTTGCCCCATTCCCCCCGCCCCCCCCACCCTCAGGTGGATTAGGATAAAATCGGGGCTTTGTTTTCAGAGCGGGGAGGAGGACGAGTCTTGGGGACGGAGCATAGCAGCTTAAGAGGGGAAGGTTCACCGAAAACTGGCCAGCGCCATATCGATAAAATAGCAACAGGAGAGGGTGCGATATAGAGAGGTTGGAGACTGCAGATGAGAGAAAAAAATAAAGACTTGCATTTCTATAGCGCCTTTCACGACCTCAGGACGTCCCAAAGGGCTTTACAGCCAATGAAGTACTTTTTGAAGTGTAGTCACTGTTGTAATGTAGGAAACGCGGCAGCCAATTTGCGCACAGCAAGCTCCCACAAACAGCAATGTGATAATAACCGGATCATCTGTTTTAGTGATGTTGATTGAGGGATAAATATTGGCCCCAGGACACTGGGGAGAACTCCCCCTGCTCTTCTTCGAAATAGTGGCCGTGGGATCTTTTAAATCCACTTGAGAGGCCTCAGTTTAACGTCTCATCTGAAAGACGGCACCGCCAACAGAGCAGCACTCCCTGAGCACTGCACTGGGAGTGTCAGCCTAGATTTTTGTGATCAAGTCTCTGGCGTGGGGACTCGAACCCACAACCTTCTGACTCAGAGAGCGAGAGAGAGAGCAGCCCACTGAGCCACGGCTGACACATGCGTGAGAAATCACACATCACAAGCTTTTCATCATCTCCCTGTCCACAAGTGTAAGACTGGAATGACACAGCACAGTAGGAGGCCATTCGGCCCATCGTGCCTGTGCCGGCTCTTTGGTAGGGCTGTCCAATTAGGAGCCTCCTCAGATATGAAAGCGGTGTTTACAAGAGTAGAGGGCTGTTTATACTGGGTTCTGACTTCTTTCTTGTGAAGTACGGTAAAGTGGATATATCCCCAGGCCCGGATGAAATGTATCCCAGGCTGTTAAGAGAAGCAAAAGAGGAAATAGCAGAGGCTCTGACCATCATTTTCCAATCCTCTTTGGCTACAGGTGTGGTGCCAGAGGACTGCTAACGTTGTACCTTTGTTTAAAAAGGGAGAAAGGGATAGACCGAGTAATTACAGGCCAGTCAGCCTAACCTCGGTGGTGGGAAAATCATTGGAAAAAATTCTGAGGGACAGGATAAATCTTCATTTAGAAAGACACGGATAAATCAAGGATAGTCAGCACGGATTTGTTAAGGGAAGGTCGTGTCTGACTAACTTGATTGACCCTCCTTGTTACCTCCTCAAAAAATTCAATGAGGGTAGTGCGTTTGATGTAGTCTATATGGATTTTAGCAAGGCTTTTGATAAGGTCCCACATGGCAGACTGGTCACGAAAGTAAAAGCCCATGGGATCCAGGGCAAAGTGGCAAGTTGGATCCAAAATTGGCTCAGAGACAAAAAGCAAAGGGTAATGGTTGATGGGTGTTTTTGTGACTGGAAGGCTGTTTCCAGTGGGGTTCCGCAGGGCCCAGTACTGGGTCCCTTGCTTTTTGTGGTATATATCAATGATTTGGACTTGAATGTAGGGGGTATGATTAAGAAGTTTGCAGATGATACTAAAATCGGCTGTGTGGTTGATAATGAAGAAGAAAGCTGTAAACTGCAGGAAGATATCAATAAACTGGTCAGGTGGGCAGAACAGTGGCAAATGGAATTCAATCCGGAGAAGTGTGAGGTGATGCATTTGGGGAGGGCTAACAAGGAAAGGGAATACACATTAAATGGTAGGACACTGAGAAGTGTAGAGGATCAGAGGGACCTTGGAGTGCGTGTCCACGGATCCCTGAAGGTAGCAGGCCAGGTAGATAAGGTGGTTAAGAAGGCATACGGAATGCTTGCCTTTATTAGCCGTGGCATAGAATACAAGAGCAGGGGGGGTTATGCTTCAACTGTATAAAACACTAGTTAGGCCTCAGCTAGAGTACTGCGTGCAGTTCTGGTCACCACATTACAGGAAAGATGTGATTGCACTAGAGAGGGTGCAGAGGAGATTTACGAGGATGTTGCCGGGAGTAGAGAATCTTAGCTCTGAGGAAAGACTGGATAGGCTGGGTCTGTTTTCCTTGGAACAGAGGAGGCTGAGGGGAGACCTTATTGAGGTGTATAAAATCATGAAGGGCCTCGATAAAGTGGATAGAAAGGACCTATTTCCCATAGCAGAGGGGTCAAAAACCAGGGGGCACAGATTTAAAGGTTTAGAGGGTGGTGGGGGTCTGGAACTCACCGCCTGAAGGGGTGGTAGAGGCAGAGACCCTCACCGCATTTAAAAAGTGCTTGGATATGCACTTGAAGTGGCGTAACCTACAGGGCTACGGACCAAGAGCTGGAAAGTGGGATTAGGGTGGATCGCTCTTTGTCGGCCGGCACGGACACGATGGGCTGAATGGCCTCCTTCTGTGCTGTAAATTTCTATGATTCTATGATGCCAGAGGCGTGAGCCTGCCTGCCTTTCCCACTGGTACATGGAGGAGTCAGCTGTTGACCCAGCTTCTAGCAACGGCCCAGGTTTCTCTCCCTCTTCGCACCCTGACTGCAATAGCTCAGGCAGCAGTTCATGAGTCACAGCACTTTTGCCAGGGATGTAAAGCTCTCTTTTATTAAAAACTAGCTGGGGAGCCCCGCGTTGCGAGGGCAATTTTGGGGCGCTTGGTCTCCCTGCCCCTGTGTGTCCCCCCTCTCCCTGTCATGTCCTCTCCCTGTCCTATCCCTCCCTCCCCTCCCCTCTCTCCCTCCCCTCCTCTCCTTCCCCCCCCCTATTAAATTGTTATTTAATTCCCTAACACATCATTAAAATATTTACCTTAGTTCCCTAACACACAGAAAGTGTGGGGGAAAAAATTGTGAAAAATCAAGATGGCGGCCACTCACCTCGGTTCAGAAGGATAAGGCCCGCCCACACACGCACCGATTGGTCGACCGGTCAGGTCACCAAAGCGTAGGATTGGTCAATCGTCGAGTCACTCGACACTCAACTGTAGGAAGGAACCCGCCGTCCGATTGGTGGACCACGACGTCACACGGTCACTAATGAGATGCTAATGAGCGGAACGCTGAACGTTTTTGGGATACCGCGGGCGGGATTTTTGTCCGGCCGAAACGTAAATACGCCTATGACTGGTCCGGAATCGCAAGCTTTCTTTTGAGGCGACGCGCGCGTCGGTACACTCTGTAACTTTCAAACGTATAGAGAACGGACAGACAGACAGACAGACAGACAGACAGACATCGGGACAGAGAGACATCGGGACAGACAGAAGAGCCGCTTTATATATATAGATAAATACAGAAAACTCGCACACTCATGATTCTGGCTGCACCAGGCCTGTGGGACCAAGAAACGCGACACAGTTCATCCAATGCTTTCCTCAGCTGGCTGCAGGAATAACTCTTTGCTGAATTCATCGAATCATACAGCACCGAAGGAGGCCGTTCGGCCCATCGTTGATCAGGTGGGATTCGATCACATGACAATTGATCATGCGATGTTTGGGCATGTGGCAGTTGATCACGTGACATTTGATCACATGATCTTTGGCGCTGGTCGTGTCCTTCAAGTGAAACTACTTCCTGATGTAAGCCGAAGAGACTCAAGTGTCCAACACCTTCCCTCTTTCACTCTAGTCTCCAACTTTTCTCTATTGCAAACACTCTCTATTTAAAAAAAAAACTTCTATTTGCATTTCTGAAGCGCCTTTCACGACCACCGGACGTCACTAAACACTTTACAGCCAATGAAGTACTTTTTTGAAGTGTAGTCACTGTTGTAATGTAGGAAACGTGGCAGCCAATTTGCGCACAGTAAGCTCCCACAAACAGCAACGTGATAATGACCAGATAATCTGTTTTAGTGATGTTGATTGAGGGATAAATATTGGGCAGGGTACCGGGGATAACTCCCCTGCTCTTCTTCAAAATAGTGCCATGGGATCTTTTACGTCCACCTGAGAGAGCAGACGGGGCCTCGGTTTAACGTCTCACCCCAAAGACGGCACCTCCGACAGTGCAGCACTCCCTCAGCACTGCACTGGGTGTGTCAGCCTAGATTTTTGTGCTCAAGTCCCTTGGAGTGGGACTCGAACCCACAACCCCCTGATTGAGGTGAGGTGTGCTGCCCACTGAACCACGGCTGACACTGGCTGTGATACTTGTTGAAACTATTTTGAGTGCTCCTCTGCATTTTCCTTTCTCGTTCCTCCTACGTTCCCAATACTCCATCCTGCCCTTGCATTCTCAATGTGTTGATATCAAGACTCGTCCCACCATCTCCCACTCGAACTCATTCTTTCCCAGGACCTCCAAACTGTGGGGCTCCTCCCCTTCCCTCAGTCTCCTCCCCCCACTTGCAATCTCCACTTCCTACATCACAACAGTGACTACACTTAAAAAAAAAAAAAAAAAGGACTTCATCGGCTGTAGAAGCGCTTTGGGATGCCCTGAGGTCGTGAAAGGCGCTCTGGAAATGCAAGTCCTTTCTTGCTTTTGCGATCCGCAGGCTTCTAAAAGACAAGGTTGGAGTCCTCTCTCGATTTATCTTATCCTTAACTGGGGACATTCCCCTTCCAGCAACAAATGACAGGGGCTGTCCAGAACCATTCCAGATGTTATGGAAAACTGGAATCTTCTGTTTCCCAGACACAAGACAGCTGTGAGTTGGAAACACACAAGTCTCAGTTAATGCAACTGCGATGCTCCGTTGCCCGGCAACCGCAAAAATAGCCTTAAGTGCACTGCTTTTTATAAATCAGAGCCGGAGTGGCCCAGTGGGTGACGGGTCTGCCCAGCGCGGTACTGAGCCAAGTGGGGCGTTGCACACCAGCCCGCTTCCCTGGCATTCACTGACCTGGGACGGTGGCATCGTGGTAATGTCACCGGGCTAGTAATCCAGTAGGCCCGGACTAATGATCTGGTAAACAATGAGTTCAAATCCCACCGCGGCAGCTGGGGAATTTAAATTTAGTTAATTAAATAAATAGATCTGGAATTAAAAAGCTAGTCTCAGTAATGGGTGACCACGAAACAATCGGATTGTTGTGAAAACCCATCTGCTGCACTAATGTCCTTTAGGGAAGGAAACCTGACGTCCTCACCCGGTCTGGGCCTGTACGTGACTCCAGACCCACAGCAATGTGGTTGACTCTGAAATGGCCCAGCGAGTCACTCAGCTGTGTAAAAAAAAGCGCTACGAAAAACAATAAGCACCGTGGGAGTACCTTCACCACAGGGACTGCGGCGGTTCAATCACCGCAAGAGAATATTAGGATGGGCAATAAATGGTGGAATGAATAATAAAAAAAAAATTTGAAGCCAATTAAGGAAGCCGTCCGTTTGCTTAGGAACTAGGAGCGGGAGTCGGCCATTCGGCCCCTCGAGCCTGCTCCGCCATTCAATAGGATCATGGCCGACCTTCGACCTCAACTAGTAAACAAAAATTGTTCAAAGAAAATTTTAAAAGTGCCGCTGTGATTTTTCTCCTGGTTTGTCCTGGAGATTGGTCTTTGATTCCTGGCAACCCCAGGTCAATCCTGGAGGACTGGCGACCCTAACCCCTCAATAAGGGGAGACCTCACTGAGGTGTATAAAATCATGAGGGGGCCTAGATAGAGTGGATAGGAAGGACCTATTTCCCTTAGCAGAGAGGTCAATAACCAGGGGGCACAGATTTAAAGTAATTGGTAGAACGATTAGAGGGGAGTTGAGGAGAACTTTTTTCACCCAGAGGGTGGTGGGGGTCTGGAACTCACTGCCTGAAAGGGTGGTAGAGGCAGAAACCCTCATCACATTTAAAAAGTACTTGGATATGCGCTTGAAGTGCCGTAACCTACAGGGCTACGGACCAAGAGCTGGAAAGTGGGATTAGGCTCGAACGCTCTTTGTCGGCCGGCATGGACACGATGGGCCGAATGGCCTCCTTCCGTGCTGTAAAGTTTGCTGATTCTATGATTCAGTGTGTACAACAGGTGCTGCTCTGTTTTTTCCCCACGATTGGGACTTTACGTTCCAGCTGACATTTTATTTCTGTACGTGAAAGGGTAAAGAGCCAGCTCCTCTTTGTTTATCTGCGTTCGACATGCCGGAAATGCGACTGAGCAGAAACTAAAATAGCCTCCTGATTTTCCAAACCCAGCCTGCGAGCATCACCAGGACTGTTAACCCTTTGGGTAAACAAGAACTTGGGAACACCGGAACAGGGGGAGGCCATTCAGCCCCTCGAGCCTGTTCCGCCATTCAATGAGATCATGGCTGATCTGCGATCTCACTCCATCCAACTGGCCTTTGCCCCAGTATCCCTTAATTACCTTTTGGTTAACAAAAATCTATCACTCTCCGATTTAAAATTAACAATTGATCCATCATCAGTTGTCGTTTGCGGAAGAGAGTTCCAAACTTCTACCACCCTTGCATTTCTGTAGCGCCTGTCACGACATTGGGGTGCCCGAAAGCGCTTCACAACCAACACAGCACTTCTGAGGGGGAGTCACTGTTGGAAACGCGACAGCCAATTTGCGCACAGCAAGCTCCCACAAACAGCAATACAATGAAGACCAGATCATTTGTTTTTAGTGACGTTGGGTGAAGGATAAATATTAGTCTCCGGACACCAGGGAGAACCCCCCCCCTGCTCTTCTTCGAATGGTGCTGTGGGATCTTTTATGTTCGCTTGAGAGGGCAGACGGGACCTCGGTTTTACACCGGATTACACGGGATATACGGCACAGAAACAGGCCATTCGGCCCAACCAGTCCATGCCGGCGTTTATGCTCCACTCGAGCCTCTTCCCGTCTTTCCTCATCTAAATCTATCAGCGTAACCCTCTGTTCCCTTCTCCCTCGTGTGCTTGTCCAGCCTCCCCTTAAATGCATCGATACTATTCGCCTCAACCACTCCCTGTGGTAGCGAGTTCTACATTCTCACCGCTCTCTGGGTAAAGGAGTTTCTCCTGAATTCCCTATTGGATTTCTTGGTGACTATCTTATATTGATGGCCTCTAGTTATTCTCTTCCCCACAAGTGGAAAATATTGGATAAATCTCGGCATTTTTTACATACACCTGGCAGACGGGACCTCGGTGTAACGTCTCATCTGAAAGACGGCAGTGGTGAATTTGCCCCCCCCCCCCTCCCTCCCCGAGCGAGGATCGTGGGGATCGCTTGCGAATGGATGATTCTCTCGCCTGGGGTGAGGGGTAACTTAACAAAGATTTCCCCCCCCCCATCCTCACCCCCAGAAAGGTCAACAGGAGCATCGCTTCCAAATGTCGAATTGACCCGGGAGGCTGCTTGGCTTCCCCACTGCAGTGTCTAGACATGACACACAGCCGATAGCGCAGTGCATGATGTCTGGACACAGGTAAGGTGTGTCTGGGATCATAGCAACAGGGGACATCAGGAAGGAGGAGGAAAGGTCTGTGAGTCCTAACAGTGCAACAAAGAGGAGTTTATGGGCCTGGTGGTTTATCCGATTTTATTTTTGTTGGGTAAGGGTGTTATAAATCTCATCATTCATCAAGAAACTACTCCTGAAATAACGCTGGACGGCCAGCTGGTGGCGCCGTCCAAGGAGTATAAATACTCGGGCGTGGGCCCAGCTTGCCCAGGGACATTTTGTAAGACAAGGAACTAGTGAAGTACAACTAGATCTCCATGTTCTGAAACAAGTTGATTAAAGCCTTGCTTTATACTCAAACCAAGCACGTAGTGAGTTTTATTACGTCAAAGGGTATCAAGGGATAGGGAGCTAAGGCGGGTAAATGGAGTTGAGGTGCGGATCAG